>NC_091442.1:43916584-44254801 GCF_964237555.1 Oryctolagus cuniculus
GCTGGCCTATAGTTGTATATTTTTAATAAATGAGTTCAAAATTGAAACGCTTTGGAGTATTGTAAATCAGATTACATAATTCCCTTTCCCAATTTTAAGGTGAAACATAAATGCTTTTAGAATCTCTTGAAATTTTATCCTTTTTTACAGAAGGTAACAAAATTTCTTGATTTTTTTTTTGTAAAATAGAGCAAATTTCTCTATAGAACAAATTCTTTAGAAAAACAGCTACTTTTTCACTGGTTGTTAAAATGTTGTCTTAAAATGTTGTGCACCCATGCACCCCTGTGTGTGTGTGTGTGTGTGTGTGTTGGGAGTTGGTAGACGTTGTATGTTCTGAAAATATCCATTAGGTACATACTAAGCAGGTGGGCAGATGTCTTGCCAAAGAAAGGTTAGCATATTTATAGCGTTGTTTTTATTTTAAATGAGAGAAATGCATAATTCATATGTAAGGTCAACAGGTTTTATTTTTTTTTTAATTCTTTCCCAAAAGATAGCATCTGTGTGATATAAAGAGTTCCTGAACAGTCCCCCAGTAACCTGGGCCAGTCGCTCACCTGAGCCCGTGTGAAGGACCCTGTGCTGCTGTCCCCCTAAAGCAAGGGAGCTAGGAAGGCACTGTCTCCTCGGCCCCTCAACTGCTCTAGGCCTTAGCTGCACCTCTGGTACGTTGCTCACAGAGGGTGCTGACTGGGAGACTGCGTGTGTGTGCTGTTGCCAGCCTCTGTATTAAATATGTTCTTAAAAGTCATCTTTGCAATGATGGCATATGATGCAGACATGAATGCTCTAATCTTTACTTCTCACTGTCCAGTAAGTCACGTGGTCCCTCCCTCTGCAGTGCACACTTCTGAAGGCTGGGCACCCGGCTTGCCAGTGACAGGACCCCACCTGGAAAAAAGAATAAAAACCTGAGCTAGTCCGTGTCTTTCAGCTTTCAGGTACAGTCATTGAGAAACAGGGAGTCAACCTTGTCAACAGTCCCAAGCCAGTGATGGCTCTGGCACTAGAATTTCAGGTCCCCGGGTACTTTAGCTGGTGAATTTCTATTCCCAGAAGCCCTGCTGCCATGTAACCCTCACACGATTCCTTGATCAACCTGCATTGTTTCTGCTTTACATACTAATTGGGCAATGCTTCTGTGTCGTAGAGCAAGATCTCTATGGCTCTTTTGTCTAAGAGGCTTGGGCTTGTACTAGTCAACTGTTAGTACAGCGAGGTACCTGAGGCAATGAGCTTTTAGAAGTTCATAGTTGTGAAGGGTCAAGTCCAAGGTCGGGAGACCCTGCTGATGTGGCCTCTGGGGAGGGCAGCAGAGGGCGATGGTGGCTTAGGGTTAGGGTTAGGGTATGGGCCTTATCTTGAGTGAGGAACTGGGTGGGAGGGGAGGGGAGTCTGGGCCCAAACTCTGGCTTTTGGAGCAACCCTCTCATGAGAACGGCCTTCTGGGATGATGACCCCAGTGAGGACCTCCTGCCAGGCCCCACATCCTGAACACTGCAGTTGTATTCAGTGTCCACCCTCTTGGGACCTTTAGCTGAGACTTGTGTTTGGAGCCTTGCATGGGTTAGGGACCAGATCGCATTCAGGCCACTGCAAGGCCAGCTCTTAGTGCTGGTGACCATTTCCAGCCTCTCTTGACCAGCAGGTGCACCTGTATTTCTTTTTCCCAGGAAAAGATGGAGGTCAAAAGAAAACAAGTCAATCAAACCCCACCTTCTCCTCTGTCCTGAGAGTGCTTGCTCACCTCTGCCTCTAGGCCTCTGCATTTTTCGTTGCCTCCCCTTGTCCCTTGTCCCTGATGTGTGCCAACCCTTGTCTAGACAGTAGCCACATGGGCTATTTAAATCTAAGCTTACATGAGTGAAAATTAAGCAGCATTAGAAATTCATCTCCCAGCTTTATGGCCACAGGTGGCTGGTGGCTGCTGTAGTGGGCAGTGCAGGTGTACGGCAGTCCCATCATTGCCCAGAGAGGTCTTTTGGACAGCAAGGTCTAGATTGATCGCAATAGTGTTAGGGGTTTTCTGCTTTTGGAAACGTGGGAAATTCTCTTGGGCAGCATTTTAGGATCTCAGAAGGGGATAGCCGTACACCCACCTGCCAGATGTGTCTCCATTTAATTTCCCAAACTTCCTTGGCAGGTTAGATGCTGGGACAGATGGTCGAGGGAAAGCCCAGGGAGGATAACAAAGGGTGTTCGAACTGGGAATTTCTACCTAAAAAGTGACTTCGGTTTCAGAGCCAGGGATCCACGTGATGCTGTTGAATTATGGGTGCACTTGTTGCCATCTGTCCCCCCTCTTCTCCCCGTCTCTCTCTCCTTTCCAGCCTTGTAACCCTTGAAGGGGTTGTTGTGAGGCCCACAGCACAGATCCTAGCGGAGGTTGAGTTGAAAAGTGTGCATTTGGGGTCATGGGAGCAGGTGGGTTACTGGCTGACACAGTGCGCCTGTCGCCTGAACACCAAGCGGGTCATTTCACTTCCCCTCACTAGGGGCAGTGGGCACAGTGTTAGCATTTGCTCCTGAGTCCTGTCCAGTAATCTAGGAGACTCGGCAAGTGCCTGCTTTCGGAGGGGGGGATTAACTGTAGGCCTCCCATGTTACTGCATGAAGACAGAATGTCCCTTACCACCCTCATTCTCTCTCCTGGTGTGCAGAACCACAGCCACTCAGAGTATCACCCTTAATACTCCCTCTCCTCCCTACCTTCCTTCCCCTTCCCTCCCCCCACTTCCTTTCCAAGACACCTGTTGTGATCCATTGGGCTGCTCAGCCCCAGCAATTGGAGGTCTCTGGGAGTGCTTGGAGCCACTGCAGAATGCATTACCTAGAACTTGCCATTCCTTTCTGAAAAGCAGCCCAGTCGGGGTGCACATCTGCATACATTGCCTCGCGCATGCGTGCATCTTAAAGCATACAGTAAAGCCCCATTTCTTAGTGTGCTGCCTGGGCCAGCAGCACTGGTATTCAGCGGGAACTTGTTCAAAGTACTGATTCTCAGAGGCTACTCCAGACCTGCGTGCTTAGCATCTGCATTATTACAAGGTTCCTAGGCTCTGTGCACCCACGTGAGTTAATGTTTGAGAGATGTTTTAGTTTGGCTACTGCAAGAGAAGAGACTTGGGGGATGAAACCACAGCATTTTCTTTCTCACAGACCTGAATGCTGGAGGTTACTCCCTGGTCTGCCCAGGTGGCGCACTAGTGAGACACAATGGCTGTTGCATTTCAGGCCAGCTGGGGAGGTGGGGGTGGACAAGACTGGAGACACGGTGGCGAGCAGAACAAAGCAGGAGGCCAGGGTCCTCAGCGCTTACAACTGAGGTTGGGGCACGAACAATGGAATAAAGACCCAGGTTTCAGTGAGGGGATCCTACCAGATTTGGGAAGGCTGCCTGGAAGAAGCCCTTCCTTCTGGAAGCAGTGGGGGAGCTATGTGGGCTCCCCTACTTTGTGTCAGTCTCACAACCCACCTGCTTTGAGCTACCCAACAACCAGGACAGGATCTGCACCTGGGGCCCTGTTGGGACTCTCAGCTCAGGCCTCTGGGCAGTGCCTTGTCCCCAAAGCCACCATTGCCAGGGCTGCAGCCTCTGCCGGCGTGGTTGGAGCCATGTAGGCTGGGGCCCATGGAGGGATCAGTGTCAGGTAGGATGCTGTGGGTGAATTTGCACAGGGACTGGGAAGGCTGGGAGTGGCAGCTTAGGCGTGAAGTGTCTTGGGATCACGTGCAAAACTTGATGCACGTTCCAACTCAGGCCCAGCCCCAAGTGGTGCTGGTGCTGCCGCATGCTCTAGCGATCAGAGGGCCAGGCATGCGGCAGAGTGGCCCCTGCCATCAGACAGGTAGCCGGGGATGGTCACCCTTTCCCGTCTTTCCCTCTGAGAGGAAGGGAGACCCCTCAGAACAGAGCCCCTTGGTTGAATTGAGCCTCAATATATTTCTGTGCCGATTCCCAAAACTGCAAAGAGACTTCAAGGGGGTGTGAAAGCTGCCGCCTGCGAGTGCCTTGGCTAGTCAGAGGGAGAACTTGACCTGTCCCACCAGCTTCTTAGAATCCCCTTGCTCATAGGACATGTATGTAAACAGCCAGAGGAAGAGGGATCCAGGACTCTCTTCAGCTTGCCCTTCTTCCTCCAGCCAGCATTTCTGTCCTTCTGGAAGCTTTGAGGCAGATGAAGGGAACCTGTGCTCAGTCCAGCTCCTCCTTCCCCGGTGGGTGTGGGGAGCTGGCTTGGGTGGGGGTAGCCTCTGCACCGTGTCATGCCCCCTCTGCAAGGACCGTGAGCGATGCAGAGGGAAGCTCTTGTTTCAGCTGGGAGGCCCCTGTGGCCAAGGCCAGGGGTGCCCCTGCTCCGGCACCACCTGCAGAGGGTGAGAATCGCCCCTACGCACCCTCCCTAGATTCCCGGGACGGGGTCAGGAAGGGGTCAGTAGCGGAAGGGTGCTGCCGCTGGCTGCTGGCTTATGCACACCCGACCTCCAGCCCCAGGGTGAGACCCCAGGGACTACAGACTGAAGGCAGCTGTGTAAACTGTAGGATTGGGGTATTTATAGCGGCGCTGGGGAGCCCGAGCCAGCGGCTGCCGCCATTGGCCAGTTTCTTATGCCTGTCGCTGCGTTTTCTGGACATCCATTCTTTGGTGTCACCTGAGTCAGACTCAGGTTGCTTCTCTGCCTAAGGGGGCGAGACTGGAGCCACCGTTCTGTGGGTGATTCAGGATGGCAGCTCTCTCCATCTGTTTCCAAAAAGCAAAGCAGAATTCTCATGTAGAAGGCGGGGCAGGGAGAGTTGGCTCGTGCTCCCAGAGGGAGCCCTGGGCTGGGGGACAAGGTGGGATGACAGCCATAGGTTTTGGAGTCACCAAACTGTTGGGGTCCTGCACCACATCAGCAGCAGAAAAATGGGCTGCAGTTCCCATGATTGGATGGTGTAAGCTGGCCCAGGTGAGGCGCATGGCACAGTAGGGGAATGGCATACAAGGTGCTTCTGCTGGGGCTGGCGCTGTGGCGAGGTAGGCTAAGCCTCTGCCTGCAGTGCCAGCATCCCATATGGGCACCGGTTCTAGTCCTGACTGCTCCTCTTCTGATCCAGCTCTCTGCTATGACTTGGGAAAGCAGTGGAGGATGACCCAAGTGCTTGGGCTCCTGCATCCACGTGGGAGACCCAGAAGAAGCTCCTGGCTCTTGGCTTCAGATCGGCACAGCTCCAGCCATTGTGGCCATTTGGGGAGTGAACCAGCAGATGGAAGACTTCTCTGTCTGTCTGTCTGTCTGTCTCTCTCTCTCTCTGTAACTCTGCCTCTCAAATAAATAAATAAAATAATAAAAAAATGCTTCTGCTGCTGATTGAGCTGACTTCTTCCTCTCCTGCCCATCTATCCAGGGCTGTGGAGGAGTTAATCCCTTCCACCAGAGGGTAGACAGCCCTACCTCCCTGCAGGATCTGGGACAGGACTTGGCAAGGGCTGGGAGCCCCGCAGGACAGGGCTGCACGTGGGAGACTGTGTTAGCCTCAGGGTGAGGGCTGGGAGCTGTGTCTGTGTGTCATGGCACCCAGGAAGACCCTTTGATGGTACCAGAAAGCCCTGGGCTCCGCAAGCCCCAGTCTGGAGGAGGAGGAGGAAGTAGGGGGTGAGAATGAACAGGGAGGAGGGTGAGAGCTTGGTGGAGCAGGAGAGGCTGAGCTCAGCTCTGTAATGGAAACTTGGCTTGTAGCCCCTGCTCTCTTCCCTTCTTCAGCCCGTGCAGTTTGAGTCTTGGCGTGAGAAGTGGGCTTCTTCCCCTGCTAGCAGCTGCCTGCCCCGTGTGCCCTGTGCCTTCCTGTCCCCTGGTCTCAGAGCCTGCAGTCAGAGGGGCCACCTCTACCAGTGACATGGGACGCGGGAGCCTTCTGTCTCCCATCTTCACCATCACCCCCACTCCTCGTCTCCCCATGACTGCTTTCCCTGACTAATTAGGCCAACATACAACTTCCAGGGCCTGGCAGACGAGGAGCCAAGAATGCCGTGGACAAGGGCCAAGTGTTTTTGTTGACATTGCTCAAGTGTAGCTTTGCAGAGCGGCCTCTCTGCAGTAGCGGAGCAGCCCGAGGAAGCTGGGGAGGGGAGCGAAGAGACAGCACTGACAGCGGTGGACCCCTGTCCATGTGTTCTTCGGCCCCTTACCCTCTGCACCTGGGCTTTCTCCTCGCCCATCCTCTTTCCTGTTTCCCAAAATGTAACAGTATGAGGATCTTCAAAAACTTCATAGAAAATGCATTTTCTGAAAAAAAAAAAAAAGTAGGCTTGGGTTTCCTGCATTTTTGTACCAGAATGAGGTTATCTTTTAATTCCTTTTTCCATGAACTTTTTTAGGTACTCTGATGTAACCAACCATCTGGGTCACGGGCAATGGGACGAGCTTTGTCTCTAGGGAATTAACACGGAGCACAGAGCTATGCGTAGTGCAGGGTGGGGTTTCAGAACCATCTTACTCTTTAGTTGGTGGTGCTTCCATGGGGTGATACTCATACTTCACTGCTCTTTCTAGTAGTTTCTGGGGGAAACAGCCATCCTTGAAATAGGTCCAAGTGAGACAGTGTTGACCTCTAACCTATTATAAGGTGCAAGGCTGCATTACTGATCTACCCTGTGTGGCTGTGTAATGCCACCGGGATGGATCTCATCCTAAGGATCTACCAAGAACTTGGGGTCACAAGATCTGGGTTCAGATCTCCATCCTGCCACCTGCTTGCTGTGTGATCGTGGGAAAGTGATTTAATTTGTGTGCATTCCAGTTTCCTTATTTGCGACATACAGCTGGTATTTCTATGTTGTGAGGCTCCGACATGGTGAAAATCGCAAAGTTCTTCGCATGCAGTAGACTCTTGGGATAGGGCAGGCAAGATAACTAAATGGTGGTGGTGGGGGGGTGACTTGGCTGTGGAGTGGCTCTGACCTTAGGCTGAGCTGGTCACTTCTGCTCTCGCTTGTTTACTCCAAAGGTGAGTTGACCCTCGCCAGACCCAAATGCTCTCCTGCCTCACCAGGAGTTTTGTGGGGACAAGGGAACCAGAGTAGAATGTTGTCTGCATTGCTTTCCTCATTTTCATTTTGCCAGACTCTGGTCTCTGTGCTGTTTGACCAGAGGGCACTGGTCAAGTATATTTTTGTTGAGATAAAAGTTTGTAGGTTTTGGAATCTGGAGGTGCTGTCTTAATAATCTCTGATTCCTGAAGATATTGAATCATTATGTTTTAAAAAAAATCCTCTAATTTTCTGCTAGGATAGTTGGCTTTATTTTTACATCTCTTAATTGGTATCAGCTTTTCTCTTAGAATTACAGAACCGTGGAAACTTGGCATAAGAACGAATGTTGGAAGTCACTGGAGGAGATTCTCTTTCTTCTTTGCAAATCTTTAGGGTCTTCCTGAACCTTAGTACTGCTGTACTGCCAGGGCCGTTCTCCAACCCAGGTCACAAGAAGGGAAGAATGGCTGATCTGCTGGGCTCCTTACGACTCTGTAGATTCCATGCAGCCTGGCACACGCCACTGTGCTCTGCCGATGTCACGTTGATCCAGCCTCTTCAGTACACACTGGAATTGTGCACCTTCTGCTACCTGCATCTCATTGTCTGAGACCTTTCTCTGGGCGCCAGAGTCCACCTTGGACACTCACATGGCGGGTTGGACATGCTGATGAATGAAGGGCCCTGGGAACATCGAGCCTTCAGCTAGTGGCCAACCAAGAGAAACCGCATAAATCCCCATGGCTCCTCATCCCGTGGGTGTCTGAGATGTGTGTCTACACTGGCTCCCTGACACTCATGCCTTGAGTGTCTGAGATGCAGGTCTACACTGGCTCCTTGAGCTCTCCAGAGCGGTCAAGCCCCCAGTGAATCATTCTGGCTGCTGGCCTGAGACGCGTGCTCTGTTTGCTGGCTCCTCTTCCCTGTCTCACCTCACCATTGTTCTGCTGATTCTTCCTGGGATTGCCTTCCCCTGAAGCCGCCTGCCCAAGTCCTCCTCTGAGGGGTTGCAACTGGGATATCCAACCTGGGGCAAAGAGGATGCCTTCTGTACCCTTTTGGATCATTTATGATAATAGAGTGTTACACTCACATTTTAGGACTGTTTGTGGGAGTTAAAGGCCACTGATCTTACTGTTTTATTTCAAGAATTCTTGAAAATTTTTCCTGTTGCTTGTCACCACTTTTAATCATAAGAAGCAACCACCCAGATTAACCAGAATGTTGCTTTCACTTGGAATTATCTTTGGTAATATTCTGACAGTTTGGCTGTACAGAGACATTGGCTGCCATAGAGGTGTCTGTATTTCAGAGTCTAAAGTTGTTTATTCTGGTTGGGTTCCACATTCTATGGTTCTGGGGGTTTTTTGTAAAAGAGGTTCTTTCTGGCCATTATCCACAAGTTGCCATTCTGCATCTTGATAATTTTACATCTAGGAGCAGGGGCTACATTTGAGGGAGACCTTGGTGCGTGCTCTGCACACACTAGGCATGTCTCAGTTGCTTGGAGAAGACGTCCACAGGCATCATGATTTCCAGAAACTCCCATGAGTCTCACTCTATGTATCAAATGGGAACGATGTTTTCAAAATGCCTCCTGAGCACCCCTTCCAAGGTAGCAGTGGTCGGTGTTGCGGGAAGCAATGGCCACGCTCTTCCTCTCTTTCCTGAGTGGTGTCATGAGGGTCAGATTTGGCAGTGAAGGAGAAATCATTTGAGAAACCACACATCAACCACCAAAATAGAGGAGTGCATGTCATGACCTTTGGCCCCTCACTGGCCTTTGCAGACAGCATGTGCCTGTGGCTGGGTACACCCTGGAGTACCACTGGCCCCATGAATTTGGCTCTTGTCTTATTCTAAGGCCTATAACCTGATGGTAGCCACCCTGGACACTCAAGAGGTAGTCATCGCCTATGCCAGGCCCCTAGATGGAGTCATCTTGGCTTGCTCTCTCATCTCCCAGGGAGCCCGTGGCCCCAGGCACTATCAGTTCTCTGCCTTTTGTCTTACCAGATTTGTCCACGGGGGTCAGACTGTGGATTGTTTTTTCTTGAAATTGTCTTCCTGCTTAACCTTCTATGACACCAGATGCCCTTGTTTTTTTTTTTATTTCCTGTCTTGCTCCTTTGCCAATTTCATTTACTCTGCTTGTTCTCTGGAGGGGTCTTGGGTTCCCCAAGCTTTTTTTTTTTCTTCCATTCTCTTTAGTCTCCACCTCCTCTTCTAGGTGATGCCACCCATACATCTGTCACATGCCCTTCCCTGCTTGTTAATGTCTGTCCTGACACTCTGTAGGATTGCTGTCTCCCCTGACAGGTCCCCACTCAATACTAACATGGACAGCACAACTCCATTTGGATGCTCTGCAGGCCCTCTGAATTTAACGCATCCTAAACAGAGTGAACAGCACCCTCTACCCTCCCTGGTGTGTTCTTCAGTCTCTGTTCTTTCTCCTGGCACTTCCAGACCCACTGTCACCCAGAGTCCTGGGCACTGTGAAATGCTCACCCCGCTAACATGCATTGTCCTAGTTTGTGACCTCATTTCTTGTATGTTAAATGCACTGTGTTGACCTCACTGCCTTGTGATTTGTGGCTGGTGAGATCGTGCCTTTGCTTGGGGATCTCCCAGAGCGAGTGTTCAAATGCAAGCAGTTGATTTGGGAGGTGGTTCAAGGAAACGCTGGTTGGGGTTGATGTTGGTGAGCTGGAGCCAGCTCATCTGGCTTAGTGGAGCTGATTTGCCCATGTCTTTCCAACTGTATTATCAGTGGCATCATGTTGATAGCTTGGTTGGACACCTAGGGAGTATTGACACCAGGGAAATTGCCAGTACCTAGGGAGTTGGTTGTGAAGCATTTCCTACATACACATGTCATTGGGAGCAGGGAACAGAGACAGGGAAGGGACCGGAAGTAACACAGTGTGCTTTGTCAAGAGACTTCTGCTGTAGACAACTGAAGCCTAATGCCCCTGGAGAAAGCTCTGGAATCTAGTGGAGAATACACATCTCAAAGTCATCCCACACAAGTGCTGAGGTGCGTATACACCAGTTTCTGCCTGTCATTGGCTTAGGGCTGCCTCTGTTGGGTGCAGTCGTGTCCAGCCATCAGAAGCAGACTTCAGGCAGTGAGAGGCAGGTGGCCTCACCCTACGCAGGACGGAAGGATGTTCCCTGGTGAAGGCACTGGCACCCAGTGTTAGTAACGGCTGAAACCCAGCTGCTGGTAACCTGTGGTTATCTTCTTTTTCTCCCCAGAACTTGACCTCATGGACCTCATCGGGGAAGACAGAAAGTGGATGGTGGGGAGGAAACTAATGCAGGTGAACGACACTCTTACTTTCGAAGATGCAGGACTCCGGAGCAGCAAGAACTGCACTGAGCCAGGTAACGTGGCAGCTGCACCCTGGGCACCTGCTGCCTTTTTCTTTGGTTATGGCCGTGGAAGAGCCAAATGCTATGGTGTTTTTTTTTTTTTTTTTTTTTTTTTGGTTGTGGTTGTTGTTTGTTTGTTTGAGTTCTGATCTCATGAGCCCTTAAGAACATCTAGGGCAGGTGTCTGTGAAAACTGAAGGTGAGATGCCAAAAGATCATCACGGTGTGTTTCTACCTCTATATTCCTTTCCTAGTTGAGAAGAGGTAAGTCAAAGTCAGTGATTCTTCTGATTTGGGACCCACGTCAAGCATGGAGGCTGGTGCTAGGCTGGCCAGGGAGAAACTGAGGCAGGAGGACGCTGAGTCAGGGTGTGGATGTTTGGTGGCCCTGTGGAGGTCCTCCATGGCCAGTTGCTTGTCTGGAGCCTTGTTTCTGTCAACAGTGGATGCACAGGGTTGGGCAAGTCCTCACAATGATGACTGCTGTTCCTGGAAGAAGGGAATTTCGTCTGTCAGTTGATGTCTTTGTTACTGGGCTTCTCCTCAGAAAGATGGGCCATATTGTACCTCTCAAATTACTGAACTGATAAATAGGACAAACCCAAAGGTCCTCACATCCCAGGGAGATGGCGAGTTCCCCTCCACAGTGATGAGGTCCCCAAGGGTTGGAGCAGGAGTCGGTACCTGTGACCTGGAAAGGGCCAGGCAGTAAATATGTTAGGGTTTGCAGGTCACATATAAGGGGTCTTCCAAGATTTCATGGAAACTGCATATTATTACAAACAAGTATGCACAGGTTTCTAATTATTTTTGTACCCAACTATTAATTCCATTGTCATGAACTTTTTTGAAGTTCCCTCATGTGGTGTCAGTGTCTATAATATATTCCTTTAAAAAACTCTTACAGTGCTTTCAAAATTGTGAATCCATTGTTGGCTCATGAGCTGTACCAACACTGGGTGTGGGATGTGCTAGGTCTGCGGCCACATCTGCTGCCCTGGTGCAGATACCACAGCTCTCTGGAGTTGCCCTTACTTGTCTCGTGGGGATCTGGATCTCGTTTGTGCCCCCTTCAGGCACTCGGGAGCTCAGGGATGTGTTGATCCCACACACACAGACCTGTCCCAGGGTCGTCATAAAGAACGTAAACAGCCCTTGTTGCAAAGAACCACAGACATCTGAGTTCAGGAATGTAGGAAGTTGTATGTCTCCTCTTTTTGGGGGAAGGTGACCAGAAGGGCCCTTCCCCACCATACCTAGGGTCTTTAACAATCAGCTCCCAAGCCAAGTTTTTCTGGAATTAAAATAGACTTCCCTCACCCCTCCAAAACTCACTACAAAATCTCTGTTCCTCAAGCTGGAGGACTTAGAGGCTACTATAGCAGTTAGTTCAGCACTCCCATCCTTGAAGGTGAGGAGAGCACATGGCCAGCTCTAGTAGCCAGAAATGCAAGTGGCCACGAAGGGTTCCATTACCTGAGCTGTGGCAGCAGAGCCATGTGTGTTATCAGAAGAGGCATCACAGGGATGGCCGAAGCTCTGCACCATGAGCCCAGCTGGTTGATCTGGTCTTGTAGTCAACATCTTTCCTTCAACAAATAGGTTGATGGTGACTGGGATGCTACAAGGCAGGAAATACAGTATTAGTAAGCCCAGTTGTCACTTCGGTATGGAAAGAATGGATCAGAAATGTGTTGGATTTGGTCATGTGTTTGTGGGGGATGGAGGGCTTCTGTTCCCTGTTGTTAGGGTTGTGTTTTGGGGGGAAAGGGAGTGGTCTCTGTGAGTGGCTCTTTGTATTAGGAAATGCTTTTTGCAGAGTGACAGATGTAGAAACATCCAGTGTATTGAAAGTCATTCCAAAAGAGGAAATGAGTCAGCTTCACAAATAGCAAAGATGAACACAAACCAGGTGCCTGCTGGGGTTGGCAGAGACGGACCGAGGAGGGAGGAGAGAGGTTCCACGAGTGAAGTGGGAGAAAGTAAAAGAGCTCGGACAGACTGTGTGGAACAGGCCCAGAAAGGACATGGAACCAGGACATGCCCTTGATGTCCCCACCTGGAGGCTAAAGGCTTGACTTCCAGGATTCTTGACTCTGAACCAAGTTCTGTAGGGAAGAGGATCCTGCCTGCAACAGAAAGAGTCCCATTCAAGTCCTAACACAGCAAGGGCTGGATCAGAGCCTGTTTCCTTCATGACTCCTTGCTGAGACCACCCCAGACTGCTAGGGCCATTCCCTTTTTTGAATGTTGTTGGTTTAAAAGGTCTCTAATTGTGCTGTCCAATATGAGCAATCAATGATGAATCAAAGTAAATTCAAAATAAATTAAATTGTAGAGCCAGCATCGTGGCACAGTGGATTAAACCTCCACCTACAATGCCTGCCAGTTTGAGTCCCAGCTGCTCCACTTTTGATTCCAGCTGCCGCTAATGCACCCTGGAAAAGCAATGAAAGATATCACAAATCTTTGGGCCCTTGCCGCCCATGTGGGAGACTTGGATGGAGTTCCAGGCTCTTGGCTTTGGCTTGACCCAGCCCCAGCCAGTGTGGCCATTTGTGAAGTGAACCAGGGGTTGGAAGATCTCTCCTCTCTCCCTGTCTCTCTCTGTCTCTCTGTCTCTCTCTATCCCACCCTCTGCCTTTCAAATACAGAAATAATATATATATTATATACAGAAATATATATCTCTGTGTATATATATATACAGAAATAAATCATAAAAAATTAAAAATTCAGATACTTAATTGGACTACCCACAGGTCAAATACCCAACAGCTGCCTGTGGCTAGTGGTGACCATGATTGGACAGCACAGACTGTAAATAATTTCCCTCTGTACAGCACGGTCTGTTACACAGGCTGGTCTTGAACTTGCATCTGTCTTTGGAGAAATCACTTTGCAGCTCAGCTGCAAACATCTCAAGGCTGTGGAGGGATGTGTCAATCTCAGCGCTCCTCTCTAACTCAGTCTTGGAGTCATGCTCATCTGATTTGAATCCCAGTTTAGAGAAGTAGTGTCAGCCTCTCTCTAATTCTCTGTCAAATCAAGGTGATTATTCTGACCTTTCAGGACTGCTGTGAGAGTTGATAATGAAGTCAAAATATACAGTGTAGGAGCCTGTGTTTGATAGCTGTGTCGTAGGAGCCTACTGATGAATTTCAGTCTCTCTGCTGGGGACCCCCTCTCCCCATGATGGGTGGTTCACGGTGCAGGTTTCCTACAGCAACAGTCTATAGAAATGGGCAGATATGGCCTTAGATGGCCCTGCTCCATGGTGAAGCTGAGTCTCAGCCTCTCAGACATAACCTTTGAGGAGCTGGTGCATGGCAGTGAGGAGCATCAGGATTGGCCTCTTCTGAGTCACCTGTTTCTGACAACTGCATACTGGAAACCTTGTCAGAGACCCACAGGGCCCCATTGCCTTGGTGCCCTTCCCGGAATGCTGTCAGGGGTCTACTTCTCAGCCTTTTTGGAACATATTTTATGCAAGAAGCAAAGAGTCAGAGCACTGATAAGATCCTCATGGAGAGTTGCAGTTTTAATAGTATTTATCTTTCCTGCCGTTAACTTATTGTTGGGTGGAAGGATTGAGCAGGCATGAGCCAGGGGCAGGGCCATTGGCCAGACATCTCCCAGTTTCCCTTATGAGCCCGGTTTGCCCTAAATATTGCTTGTTCTGGTTGAGTGGTGGTGTCTGCTCTCAACACTCTTATGTGTGGAAGCTAAGAAGGGAACCCCGTGTTTCTGGGCTCTCTCCTGCCTTTTGGTGAAGCCTTAATTAGCAGTCATCTACTTAATAGGATGCCTGTTAAGGGTATGGTGAGGGTTCACCCTGTGCTTGAAGGGGTGATTACACGGGAACTTGAGTGTTTGGGGTGTCAGTGTGTGTCATGGCCGTGTGAGTAATGGCATCTAGCTCACTGGAGGAGTTTGTTGGGCAGCTATCATGAGGAACACCTGTGGCCACTTCTGTTGTCCTTGGCACCCTGGGCTTTAGAGATCTTTGAGTAAGGCCATGGACCTCGAGGACTGGAAATAGAATTACCTCTAGTGTGGTTGTATTCCCTGTGGGAATTTGGGGCTGGCCTGCTCCCAGATGTTTATTTTCTCACCTAGAAAAAGTCCTGGTTCGTCCCTTCTGTTGCTCGAATCCAGTGGTCCAAGATATTCTAAGAGAGTCACAAACACCTCCACCCCAGGACACACACTTTCCTTAACAACTTGAGTTGGGAAAGTTGACGCCGTATCTCAAGCATGGAAAGCCAAGTCAGTGTGGCAAAAAATGACCTACATGAAAGATCTCTGTGAGTGAGATCCCTGTGGAAAGAAGAGGCCATCAAAAAAGGAGGTACCTTTCTGTGAAGGGAGGAGAGAACTTCCACTTTGATTGTGGCCATGTCTAAATAAGGTCAGAGTCTGTGAACTCAAGAGGCTTCCATAGCCTTGGCAGCTCATGACAAGAGCCTCAGGTGATCACTGACATCATAAACAAGAGTGTCAATTGTTGTTTCAACAACAGGAGTTGTTGTGCACCTGCTTCCCATGTAGGATCTCTGTCTTTAATGTGTTGTACTATGTGAATTAATGGTAAAACTAGTACTCAAACAGTACTTTATACTTCGAGTATCTGTGTGGGTGCAAACTGTTGAAATCTTTACTTAGTATAGAGTTTATCTTATGTATATAAAGATAATTAAAAATGAATCTTGAGGAATAATTGGATGGGAGAGGGAGTAGGAGATGGGATGGTTTGTAGGTGGGAGGGTAGGTATTAGGGGGAGAACTGCTATAATCCAAAAGTTGTACATTCAAAATTTATATTTATTAAATAAAAGTTTTCTATTAAAAAAAAGTTGATTCCATTCTTCAACCCCACTTTTGTTTCTTCTGTCCCTCTCCCCCCCCCCCTTTCCCTGTCCGTCTTTCTGAAACCCCGGAGGCCAGAGTCCTCCGTTTGTGCGCCCAGGGACACCCAGGGTACAAGGTCCTGTTGCAAAATGCCAGTACTGTCTGTGACATGTGGCAACCCTGAGATGGCACAATCTTTGTATGTTTTCTCTCACTTTAAGGATCTATTGTTTTATACATTTTAGATGTTTTTAAAAAATTGAATTTTTCTTCTGTCTCTCAGAGACCTGACTTTGGTGGAAGTTTGTGATTTTATTTTTTTTTTGCCTCCAGAACTGCATAAAACAAGACCGACCTCTGGGTTCCGAGTTTTCTGCAATTATTCCCACTCTCTGTGAAGTTTTAAGGTTGTTTTCTTAGCCCAACACTGCCTATTTCATCCGCAGTCTGGAAATGTAGTGTTGTCTGGGCAAATAACACTTGAAATTGTTTACCCAGATGACCTATTAAGGGAAATTTAACTTTGAATAAATTTGATCCATGGAAAATTAAGTTAGCTTGATGTAATATTGAGGGTGGTGGACAAGTGCAGCAGAAATGAATTCTTTGTAATATTTATGTGTACATTTTGCATAAATTTATGAAGACACTTTGCTGGCTGCCTCCAGAAAAATCTATCTTCATTTGGATTTCAGCTCTTTGATGTTAAAAGGAAAGGAGTTTTTCCTCAAAGTGCTTCTTTCTAATAGGCTTTGGATGAAGGGAGGTATTGATGATGATGGCCCATGGTGTGGGCTTTGCGGGGAGTTCCCGGGGAGACCTTTTGGATTCAGGGTTGTCTCCCTGTAACTGCCCAGCTTAGCTGGGGCTAAGGCTGCTGAAGGTGAGGAAGACACTGGTACAAGGGGGAATGTGCCAGGAGTATGGAGCAGGTCAGGTGCTTGGGCAGTGGTCAGAAGCTGCATCACCTGGGAGTTAAATGTGAACTTCAGTCCAGGAGAGAAGCCAGGGGTGCATTTGAAAGAAGCAATAGGTGGGGACATTCTAGGGCTGAGTGTGTCCCATACGTAAGAACCAAAGCCCAGTCACAGACAGCAGTCAGTACAGATCCATTCAGAGTGGTGGCTTTGGACAAAGTAGATAATGGGATTCTGCTGTTCTGGGCTTTAGACCCTAACATTAGGGTTGGCTGGTTTAAAACACAGGACTTGGCACATCCAATCTACAAAGTATGGAAGGTCCAATGTTCTCATATGAAAAAAACTAGTCCTGGAGGAGACAGACCAGCTGTCCAAGGTGCTGTCCAGGGCTGTCAGGAGCATAAAAGGCTTCCCAACCCCAGCCTAATAGTCTCCATTAACAATTGGATAGAAAAGCTGACATTCACACAATCTAAAGCAGCACTAGCAACAATGCTACTTACGATGTATTTTGAGAGAAACAGAGGGAGAGAGAGAGAGAGAGAGAGAGAGACACCGACCGACCCTATCTATTGGTTCATTCCTCAAATGCCTGCAACAGCTGGGGTTGGGCTGAAGCTGAAGCAAGGAGCTGGAAATGCAACCTTCGTCTCCCGTGGGAGTGGCAGGAACTCAACTACTTGAGCCAAGATCATTGCCTTCTGAGGGCCACAACAGCTGGAAGCTGGAGTCAGGAGCCTGAGCCAAGTACCAAACCTAGGTTCTCTGATGTAGGATATGGGTCTTTACCAGTGCCCTAAACACTAGGCTAAATGTCCCTAAAATGTAAGTTTTGCTTTTCTGGTAGCCACAATGTTAGATGTTTTTATAAACAGGTGAAATCGATTTTACTCATATATTGTACTTAGCCAGACGTATCTAAAGTGTTAGGAAGGACAGTTTGCACTCACCTGGGTGTGGTTATAACCAGGTACGGATCCAGGAAAGAACTAAGATTTTAAGTCTTAGAAGCCACTACATTATTTGACTAGCTCACATAGCTTTCAGTAACTGTGCTCCGAAGCTGTAATGTTCGTAACGATTCAAGTAATAACTGCTGATATTCTTAAGTGGAGCAAATTGGAGGCTACTGTTGTGTGCTTTTTAATTTGGATCAAGTTATCGACTGAGTTGGTGAGATGGGGTAACAGGAGCTGCCGTGACAGATCTGGGGATTTTGCATGAGAGACGGTTCTTTGTTTCTCCTGTGGAGCTGTGGTCTGCGGCTGGCGCTGTTGGAGGGAGTGGGCCAGGCACTGCAGATCCCTGTGTCTCGAGGTTCTCTCCTCCTCAAACTTGGCTGCCAGGGCTGCTGTGCCTCTTGCCAGTGAGAGGAAGGAGTGTGGAGGCTTGTGGGTAATAGGGTGTTATGGGCTAAATGCTCGTGTCTGCTCACATTCCATTGGCCAGAGCTTGGTCACATGACATTTCCTAAATCCAAGGGGATGCTGGGACATGCATTAGCAGGATGTAGGAAAAAGAGAAAGCAGGTTTGGTGCATGCTAGCTCGTGTGTGCCATGTTCAATATCCCTAAACTTGTTTATTTTTGGAAAAAGCAAACTCCCCTACTTTCCTTTATGCTTATGCTACTACAAAGGCAAAATATTGCCACTGTTGAAACATCACCGTAAATGTTAAGTCTTCCAAGCCTGGCTTTAGTCCTTGGCTTAATCTTCATGACTCTCACCTGGGCAAGGTGACGCACTCTGGGTCATCACTGAGGTAGCATTTGTTACAGGAATGCACGTTTGCAAATAGCCCCCTTTTTTTGTGGGGGGGGGGGAGACAAAAACTCCCGGGAAAATAATGAGTGCTTCTGTACAAATGAAGTCACTGGCAGTCATGTGGATGGAGCTTGCGATCTGGAATAAATGGAAGTCCCCGTTCCATCACTTTCAATCTCGGCGATGCCAGGTGAGTCCCAGAAGTTCTTTGCACCTCATTTCCACCCTCCGTAAAATGCAGATGAAGATGCCTTCACCACAAGGTCATGGCGATCATCAAGTGCGGGATGCTTGATGGAACAGCTGGGCCTAATAAACTGCAGTGGAGTCATCCTTGTTATCACAAAGGCAGGAGAAGGGACACTGGTGGGGGCGTTCTCAGGGACTCTGGCCTTCTGTGGGCACGTGAGGACATCGTGGGGGTAATAACGTGTGTTTTAGGGGTGAATCAGTAATGCAGTGTTTTGTAGGTTGGGCTGAGTAAGGAAGCATGTCGAGGTCTTAACCCAGAGGATTCTGGTTAATGGGGATTTCTGGTCCAAAAGGCTGCTATGAAGATAACTAGGCTGAAACAGAGGGCAGAGGGTTTTCTATTCACACGAATGAAGAGTTTAAAAGTCTCAGACTCCAGACGCTGCCCCTGTCTTCTAGCTTTGATGTCCCTTTAAGACTTTTATTTTTTTAATTGAGGAATTCTTTTAAACCATGTTCTTTTTTTTAAAAAAGGATTTATTTTATTTATTTGAAAGACAGTTACAGAAAGAAGTAGAGACAGAGAGAGAGGTCTTCCATCTGCTGGTTCACTCCCCAGATGGCTGCAACGGCTGGAGCTGAGCCGATTTGAAGCCAGGAGCCAGGAGCTTCTTCCAGGTCTCCCACATGGATGCAGGGGCCCAAGGACCTGGGCCATCCTCCACTGCCCTCCCAGGCCATAGCAGAGAGCTGGATTAGAAGTGGAGCAACTGGGACTCGAACCAACACCCACATGGGATGCTGGCACTGCAGGTGGCAGCTTTACCTGCAATGCCACAGCTCCAGCCCCAATAAATATATCTTTAAAAAAAAAGTCCCCCCAGTACTACGTGTCCCTTCCCCTGCGTGAGAACACCAGGAGAAGAAGCCATCCACGAATAGGAAGGGGCCCCTCAGCCGACACCGCGTCTGCCAGAGCCCTGACTTTGGACTTCCCAGCCTGTAGGACAGTGAGGAATGCAGTTCTGTTGATTGTAGGCCACCCAGTGTATTGCATTCTGTGATAGCAGCCAGAAGGGACGAAACCACAGAGATGCACAGTGTGCATGGGCTGTCCCTGTCCAGCTGACTAAGGGCGAGAGGGAGCTGGACCTGCATTTGGGTTAGAATCCCCTTACTCCCGACCCTCAGCCAGCAGGTGCAGCGGCCTGGAGCTGCCTTGCCAATGCCCCCTCATCCACAAGGCACATCTCATACGTTCATTCACTCCGCTGCTCCACCATGGGAGGCCATGGCTCCGTTTCTTAGCTGTCTGAGGAACAACCCTCGCTGGACCCCAAGTATCCCCATGTGGTAAAGCCCTTGTTCTGTCTGTGGATCTCGTCTTGCCTGCTGGCCTTCTGTCTCAGTGTTAGCCTCTCCTACTGGATTGACAGCTGGATCCGCTGGAGTGGGACCGAGAACAGGCCTTGGGGCACTCATGGCCTCTGTGTCCTCTCACCTTGATTGCGGCATTCCAGGTCTGGGTGGAAGAGGCCCGGGGAGGCCCTGCCTCTCTCCCCAGAGGCTCCTCATGGCTTCTCCAGCACCTTTCTCAGCAGGCTGCAGGGAGCAGTCAGGCACCCTGATGAAGGGCTTGGAGGAGGGCGGGGCTGTGCCACTGAGCACGGTTGCACAGAGGCATCCAGCACAGGGTACCTGTGGCCACTGGGCCCCTGGCCACCCCCTCCAATGTCTATATCCTGGGGTAGGCCCCACCTAGGACTGTGACAGGGCTCACATTCCACATTGAAAGGGATGCTTCCGTGGCATGTCTAGGGCATAGCAAGTTAAGCTGCTGCTTGAGATACCCACACCCTATCCTGGAGCACCTGGGGTCCCAACTGCTCCATGCTTCCGATTTGGCTTCCTGCTAGTGTGCTTGGAAGGCAGCAGATGATGGCCCAAGTATTTGGACCCCTGCTACCCGTGCGGAAGACTTGGATGGAGTCCCTGGCTCCTGGCTTTGGCTTGGCTTGCCTCCTAGTTTTATTTATTTATTTTTTTGTCTCTGTCTCTCTCTCCCTCTCACTGTCACTCTTCCTTTCAAATAAACATCTTAAAAGATGAATACATAAGGACACATCTCAGTCATCATGCTGGTGTTCCTGAGACTCCTTATAAAGCATTAATCCCATTCGTTTGGCTGAAATTTCTGTAGCAGAACAAGCAAAATGCTGAATTCAACATCACTAGTCTGTTTTAGAAGCCAGCTGAGAACAAAATGGGTTTGGACACAGCCCAGTGTCATCGGTCACTATCAAGGCCTTGGTGCCAGGACCCTGCAGTGGGGTCTTGGGGCTCACCCAGCACCTGTGCCTCTGGGCTCAGAAGCACTGCAGTGCTACAAAGCACTGGGGGGCCCCCACCTTGGAGGGAGCCAAGGACTGCCCCCCGGGGGGCGGGCTGCACTTAGGTAGGCAACTCTCATCTCGGTGGCTGAAGGAGTGTTCCAAGTGCCCCTCCACCTCCAATGCCTTGGGGTCACAAGGGTAGGTGTCACGAGATGGTGCCCACATTTAGTGATTGCAAACTATGTTCCTGGGCAAAATCAGGGCTGTGGCCGGCATCCCACAGACCCCGGGGTGAAGAATCCCAACTTCAACACCCCCAGGCTGTGGGACCCTGGCATGGCCATTTAGCTTCTTGTAGCCTTGGTTTCCACCCCTGTGAAATGGGCATAATTCCTGGGACGAACAGGGTGGGTGGAATAAAGCGTGTGACGCGCCTGGCACATGACACAGCGACCGTTCAGCCATGAGCGCGGGCTCCTCTCCCCAGCATGCACTCAGCGGATCCTCGGAGGTCTCGGTTCTGAGTCATTCTGCTCCGAGAGCAGGGGATTTTATTTCCTGTCTCTGCTTGGGACGTTTCTACTAGAGGAGGGGAGTGGCATGAATCTGACAGGTATAAATAATATTCTAAAAACTCCAGCAGGAAGTAAATACAAACTTAATGGGCACAGCATAAGAGCTGGCCACACAAACAAAATAGGCGGCCCCATGCACCTTTTCCTGGGGAATAGGAATTCCACCTTGGCTGAAATCTTGTTGGTTTGCCCTGGGAAAATCCACAGGAATAGCCGGGTTGGGCCCCTAGGGATTTTTAGAGACTGCAAGGCTGGGTGTGCAGAACGGGTAACAGTGGATGAAGGAAGAGTGGAGGGGCTGTGGGCAGGTAGGAAAGAAGCAGAGCTTGGTCTACTCTGGACTCTGTCCGCCTTTGCCGTAGTCCACTCCGGTGCTGGCGCACAGTGCAGTAGGCCAGGGGCTCCTGCAGAGCCAGGGGCTCCTGGATGCAAAGTACACATTTAGGTCTGGGGGATGGGAAGTCCCGGGTGAAGGCAGCCACGCATTCGGGGTTCTGCAGTACACTCCTCATGGTGCATAGGTGGTGCTGTCTCACTCTGACCTCGCATGGCGGGCAAGGGCAGTGTGGCTCTCTGAATCTGTCTCTAAAGGGAATTCAATTCCATCCCTAACCTCCTCCCCCAGAGTCCTTTCTTAGAGAGCCAGGATTTCACCCTCAGGCTATTGCACCCTTTCACTCTGTGACTGTGAGGCGTGAACCTGCCCTTTGGACAGGAATCAAATCAACACACCCAGGAAGAGGGGACTCGTGCACTATGGGCACAGAAACCAATGTCCTGTGTCCTGTGTGTGGCACAGTGGGCCGAGCTGCAGCCTGCAACACTGGATCAGTGCCAATTGAAGTCCTTGCTGCTCCACTTCCAATCTAGCTCTCTGCTAATGTGCCCGGGAAAAACAGCCAAAGATGGCCCCAAGTCCTTGGGCCCCTGCCACCCACATGGGAGACCTGTATGGAGTCCCAGGCTCCTGGTGTCAGACTGGCCCAGCTCTGGCAGTTGTGGCCATTTGGAGAGTGAACCAGCGGATGGAAGATCTCTGTATCTTAATCCCTCTTTCTCTCTCTCTTTCTTCATTGCTTCTCTGCCTTTCAAATAAACAAATAAATGGACCTTACAGAAAATTAAGTGTTGATTTCTTTTGTATTCCAGAAACACAAAGTTTCCCCCAAAGCCTGCTTTATTTTTTTAAAGATTTTATTTATATATTTGAGAGGTAGAGTTATAGACAGAGAAAGGAAGAGAGAGAGATCTTCCATCCACTGGTTCACTCTTTAGATGGCTGCAATGGCTGGAGCTGGGCTGATCCAAAGCCAGGAACTCCTTCTGGGTCTCTCATGCAGGTGTAGGGGCCCAAGGACTTAGGTCATCTGCTGCTTTCCCAGGCCATAGCAGAGAGCTGGATCAGAAGAGGAGCAGCCAAGACTCGAACTGGCACCCAAATGGGTTGCTGGCACTGCAGATGGCGGCTTTACCCACTACACCACAGCACTTGGTCCCTGCCTGCTTCATTTTAATCACAAATACTGGGCTGATTTATTACACTGAATTATTTAATACTTCGTTTAAAGGCAGGCAATTTGTAATACAGCCAGGCCATCTCTACTGTTGGCCAGTTTTCATCCATCGATCCTTCAGCCCCTTTGTGGACTGGTTTTGTGTTTGGGGTTCAGAAAAGGACATTTCCTTTAACAATGCCTTGGCCAGGTAACTCCGTGCTTGGTGGCTCTGCTTAGCCATTCCCCGGGGAGCAGTAGCGCTCATTAGTTACCATTATTAATCTAGACTTACTGTCCTGTCCGTGCCACAAGTTCATGAGCTATTTAAAATTTTGCATTCTCTCTCTCCCCATTGAATTTCAAAAATCCTGCCTGGAGGTACTTTATTTCCTCTTCTTCTTGAGCATTTTATTATGAACATGTGCAAACATACATGAAAATAGAAGGAATTTCACAGGGAACGTCCGTAGGCCCCTCACCTACAGTTCTATAGCTCACCCTCTTGCATCCATTCATCTGCCCAGTCCTGCATCCTTCTAGGCTGTCCTAGTGACTCCAAGGTAATTTTCAGAAAGCGGTGTAATCCCTCTGTGCACTTGAGCCTGCGTGTAATTAGCTAAGGCTCATTCCTCGTGTCTCCTCCTCTTTGTGTGCATTTAGACCAGTGGTAAGTGTGCTCTGATGAGTTCTGGCATACGAGTACACCCGTGTACCCAGCCTGTTTCAAGGTCTTGGACAAACCCTCACCCCAGGATGTTCCCTTAGGCCTCTTTTCAGGAAGTTCTCAGCCCAGCCCAGCCTACGCACAACCACTCATTTGATTTCTGCCACAGTAGATTCGTTGACGGCTGTTGTAGAATTTCTGTAGACCCATACAATGTGTGCTTGCTGATGGGTGCCTTCTTTGCACACTTTTTTTTAAAAAGATTTATTTATTTACTTGAAAGAGTTACACAGAAGGAGAGGCAGAGAGAGAGAGAGAGAGAGAGAGATCTATCTATCTATCTATCTTCCATTTGCTGGTTCATTCCCCAATTGGCCACAACATCTGGAGCTGAACCGATCAGAAGCCATGAGCCAGGAGCTTGTTCCAGATCACTCATGCAGGTGCAGGGGCTCAAGGACTTGGGCCATCTTCTACTGCTTTCCCAGGCCATAGCAGAGAGCTGGGTTGGAAGTGGAGCAGCCAGGACTTGAACCAGCGCCCACATGGGATGCTAGCACTACAGGCAGTGGCTTTACCTGCTACACCAAAGCGCTGGCCTCCATTCATGTTCTTGTATGTAGATACATGCTTGACTGCAGAGTTGTACACACATGAAATACACGTATGTGCATGTGGAGGACACACGCACTATCATGGGCTCTCCAGCTAAATGGTAATTTATTGGGTGCATTTCTCTTGAGGAAATGCCTTGTCAGTTTTGGCCACTTTTCTTAGACACTTATTTTAGGTCAACTTCCAAAGAGAGTTTTGGAATGTATAGAAATGTGGTTGGAGATTTGCTTGACCAAGGGAAGGTGACTTAACCAGAACCAGTTATTATCCCTAATCTTCCCCACCACTAACCTCTAAAAGGAGAACACTAAAACTATTCAGAATCTCTGTGGGAGCAGGAAGGCCAGGGAGGAAGAGGTCTCCCTGGTCCTTACGGCTGTGTAGCCAGTCACGCCTCTCCAGGTGTAACAGCGTGTACTTGGGCATGCCTCTCCAGGTGTAACACTGCACACATGGTCATGCCTCTCCAGGTGTAACACCACACACTCAGGCACGCCTCTCCAGGTGTAACACCGCACACTCAGGCATGCCTCTCCAGGTGTAACACTGCACTCGGTCACGCCTCTCCAGGTGTAACACTGCACACTTGGTCACGCCTCTCCAGGTATAACACTGAACACTTGGGCACACCTCTCCAGGTATAATACTGCACACCTAGGCACACCTCTCCAGGTGTAACGCTGCACACTCAGTCACACCTCTTCAGGTGTAACACTTAACACTCAAGTACGCCTTTCTAACCCTGCACACTCAGTCACGCCTCTCCAGGTGTAATGCTGCACACTCAGTCACACCTCTCCAGGTGTAACACTGCACACACATGCACACCTCTCCAGGTGTAACACCACACACTTGGTCACGCCTCTCCAGGTGTAACACTGCACACTCAGTCACACCTCTCTGGGTGTAACACTGCACACTCGGTCATGCCTCTCCAGTTGTAACACTGAACACTTGGGCACACCTCTCCAGGTGTAATACTGCACACCTAGGCACACCTCTCCAGGTGTAACACTGCACACTCAGTCACACCTCTCCAGGTGTAACTACACACTCGGGCACGCCTTTCCAGGTATAACACTACACACTTGGGCATGCCTCTCCAGGTGTAATGCAACACACTCGGGAATACCTCTCCGGGTGTAACACCGCACACTCAGTCACGCCTCTCCAGGTGTAATACTACACACTTGGTCACGCCTCTCCAGGTGTAACACTGAACACTCGGGCATGCTTCTCCAGGTGTAACACTGCACACTCAGTCACACCTCTCCAGTATAACACTGAACATTCAAGTACACCTCTCTAACCCTGCACACTCAGTCATGCCTCTCCAGATGTAACACCACACACTCAGCTGTAATAAGCAGTGGAAGGAGAGGAATTGAGAAGGTTGATGAAGTCGTTTGACCTGTCACAGGAATAGCTATGTTACTCTGTTCTAGAAGCTTCCAGGGCCAGCAGGCCTGCATAGTACTCTTCCCTCCAGAGGCTGGAGACTCCTTATCAGAGACAGTATCAGAGAGAGAAAGCCATTCTTTCTCCCAGAAGCTTTGTTGAGAAATACTGAGATGCCCTGTTTTGTAAGGAAGCCAGGCTCGCTGCACTAAAATGGGAATTGTGTGAATCTGGGTGCTTGGAAAGGGTGAGAGCCTTGCTGTCCCAGAGAAATTGGGTTCCAGGGATGCCCTTGGTTGGCCTGGATCCTCATTTGTTTCTCTGTGTTCCCCTTTTACTTGTCAGTTCCTCACCTGCGCGTTGACCTTGAGGAGGTCATTTGAGATGCATAAACGACATGGACCGTGATGGAGCATCTTCAGCACTCACTCATCTACCACGTCCATTGAGTTCCTGGACTTGGTTTTGAGTTCTTTACAAGGAGATTCCAAGACAAAGATGTGTAGTTTATTTAGGAGTCGATCCCAGGCAAAACCAGGAGTGGGGTGGGGGCGGGAGAATGGAAGGCAGACGAGGGACCCAGTGCTTGGTGCCTCGGCAGCCACTGTGGGCAACTGGGTTTGCTGTTGCTGGACTAACACAAGTTGTGGTGTAGAACTCCCACATCAGAGTCCTCACACCAAGGGGTGAGGGAGCCGGGGTATTTATACACCAGCTCCCACCAGTCATGGGTTAGGAGCTGCTTCCAGGGCTGTCAGTGCCCTGGCATATCCAGCTTGCAGGTGGAATAGTGCCCACAACCAGAGACAGCTCTCAGGTAGAAGAGTGCAGGTGCCTGTGCTTGGAAGTTGGGTCAGTGTGCATTGAAGTGCCGAGAAGGAGGGACGGTGAACCAGGCCATGACAGTGTGGCTCAATTCTGCTTCCCCCTTTCCAGCAAAGATGTTTTGGAATTGTTCAATAGGTTGCGAGGCTCAGCCTAACTCAGAAGACCGTGAAATGGTCCTCACTTTCTTGTGTGTGTGTGTGTATTTGTGTATGTGTGTATATGTGTGTTTGTAAGTGTGTGTGTATGTATATATATGTAGGTGTGTATGTATGTATAGGTGTGTATGTGTGCATATGTGTGTTTGTGTGTCTATGTGTGTATGTGCATGTGTATGTGTATCTGCATATATGTGTATGTGTATATGTGTATGGTGTGTGTGGTGTGTCTATATGTATATATATGTATATATGTTTGTATGTGTATATGTGTGTATGTGTATTTGTGTGTATATGTATGTATGTATGTCCATGTGTATATGTATATGTGTATGTGTGTGTGTGTTTGTGTGTGCATGTGTGTGTGGGTATCTTGCTAGGTATAGGCACTTAGGCTCCCTCCATTGGTTCTCACAGCCTGGTGAGGTGTGTATGTATATGTGTATTTATGTGCATGCATGTGTATATGTGCGTGTATATGTATGGTGTGTATATATGTGTGCATTTGTATATGTGTGTATGTATGTGCATACCCCTCCATTGGTTCTCACTGCCTGGTGATGTGTCTTCGCTGGGCTGCTGCGCCATCAGCAGGGACCTCAGGTCTGTGAGAGCAGTCAGGGCTTCCATAAAAATGAGGCATCCATCCTTCCTTATTCACCTGCTACTGCCTCTGTCCGTGCACTGGCCTTCTGGGCTCCCTGGGAAGCTCTACGTGCGTCCACACTGCCAAGGGCGGCCAGCGAGACAGTCTTTCCTCAGCTCTTTCTGCAAGAAAATGGAGACTGTTCCCAGGGGTGCCCTCGCCAGGGCAGACCTTGTGAGAGTGAAGAAATGATTTCTGGACGTGTGGCTGGGCCCTAGAACCTACGTCGACTCAGAGAGAAGACCCAGATTGAGCCTTTGAGCTGACGGCAGCTGGGAAGGACAGCGTCAACAAAGACACGCGACTGGCCCCGTAGCCTTCACCCTGTGTTTCATCTCAGGGCCAAAGGCGGGCTTCTCTGGCCCCAGAGTCCATATCCCTGGCCCCTCCCATCCCTCCCCGGGTTCTGCCTGTGGGAAAGGGAATCTGTATTTCACACCGAGCCATTTCTCAAAGCGAGCCAGTACAGAGCAGGCGCCTTGTAGTCCAGGTGTTCCACTCCTCCCTGATTTCATGTTTCTGGAGCCCTGTACCCCCCCACCCACACACACACCCATGGGTGCTACATGTGTCTTAGTGATGCTTCTCAGTCCAAGGCCGACCGAGAGGGAGGGAATTCCCGTGCCGGAGGGCGCTGTGACTGGCGCCTGACACAGAGGGTGTAGCAGAAAGTGTGCACTGTCTGTGTCAGTCCATTCTTCCTTAGCGTAATGCGCTCTCTGACGCCAGCCAACTTGATCAGGAAAAGAGGCGTATTCTACTCGGGGTCCCATGGGCAGCCGGTATCCCAGTGCTGGGAGTGCCTCCGGGGAGGAAGAGAGCTCATTGAACAGGAAACCAGAGAGACTGGGATCTCACAGTCCCTTCTGAGGGCAGTGCCCCCTGCTGACCCAAGCAGCTCTTAAGAGGCCTCTTTTCTTAGAGGTCGCTGCCACCTCCCAACATCACCGCACTGGGGGACCCAACTTCCCAACATGTGGACCCTCTGGGGACAAACCACGTGCAAACCATAGCAAGCTTTTGCCTCGATTTCTGTGTTGGGACCCAGGTGCATGCTAGAAGGAAGTGCAGGCCTCATGGCTGGCCACGGGGAGGTCCTCCAGGGACCAGCTCAAGCAGAGGTCCTAGCTGCCAGCCAGCATCAGATGAGCCCAGATGGACCCAGCTCCCGCTCCCATCCGACTGCAGCTGCATGGAAGCCCTCAAGTGAAAACTGAGTGAGAACCAGAAGTGACACAGTAGACGATTGTTGTGGTTTCACACTGCCAGCTTGGGTTGGTTGGTTGTGTAGCCATGGTAACTGATACACATGCTCATTGTCAACACTGCTGAAGAACCAGGGCCTGGGAAAGGATCTCTGCTGTCCATCATCCACGTCCCTCCTCTGCCACAGTGATCCACTCGCTTTCTGCTTCCCTGGAATTCAGGATACGGGAAGAGAGACAAGGAGGGCCGTCTCTCTCAGTCCACGGTCTCCAGCTGGCTGCTGAGCTCTGTGGCCTAAGAAGCAGGCCTGAGGTTTCCAGGTGCTGGGATGGAGCTGGTGGGGTGTGGCCACAGGCAGCAGCTGTTGTCTCTCTCTCGGCAGATGGGATCACAGCTCACCAAGTCGTCCCGTGTTCTGTGTCGCTGGCAGCCACTGCACACCTGACTTAGCGCAGGCATCTGGAAGAAGCCAGCTGCAGGGTGTATGGCAGTGGAGCGCCAGGGTCCTTGCCCTGTGTGCCCAGCCAGGGGTCTCTTCTATGACTTTGTCCCCTGCTTCTCTCTCTGTTCAGCCCAGGGAAGGATCTGCACTTTCTTCACTGGCTCTTGGGGGAGATAATGAATGTGAAATAGCTGAAAACCCGCAGATATGTTGCAAACAGTGGAAGTACTACGAGAGGATTGGTGAGAATTTGCCAGGTTGGACAGGAGCAGCACATCAGTGTGCGTGTAGTGTCTCCTGTTAGTGTAAGTTGATAATAAAGTCCCAACACTCAGGGACACACGTGGCCTAGCAGCCCCCGAGTCCCTGTGGTTCCTTTGTGGCGTTCACCACGAAGTGCTCTTCCATCGTGTCCTTGGATGTCCTCACCCACTGACTCCTTAAAAGGCCTTGTGTCCCCTGAGCACCTGGGATTATCAGAGTTGTCTTCCGTGGGGAGAACCAAAGTCATTTTCCTTCGAGTGAGTTCTGTGAAATGATCTTACTGCTTTCCAAGTGGCGCGCCTGTGAGGTAGCTGATGAAGCTCTTCCTTGCTTTGGTGGTCACCTGCTCCCTGGTGTGACATGTTTTGGGGACCCCTCACCATCTCCATCCTGGTGACCTGCTGGGGCCGGATGTTAATCTCCTTGTTAGCTCTTAACTGTCAGTCTCCCGTTACTGTGTTTGAACAGCATATAAGGAAATCAGATGTGATTCAGTCTGTGCTCAGCCACAAGAAATCAGTATCTCAGATGCAAACCTGGGATTGCGAAAGTAGGATTTAAATCCAAAGGTCCTTCCAGGGACAGGGTAAAGGATACAGGCATTTGTCAGATTCCTCGTGGGAGCCGAGGAGGGGCTGGGCGCTTCACCTGCAGGATCTCCTTAGATTCAGGAACCTGCTCATGAGTCAGGCATCCCAGGAGCACCTTGCTAAGATGGGATCAAGCCGGGGCTCAAACCCAGCCAAGCCCAAGAGTTCCTTCTTGGCTCGTCACTCATCCCTAAGCTGAACATCAGGGGAGACTCTGGAGTTGATGTACCATTTCCACAAGAACTGCCCTTTGCCCTGCGGGTGACAAGCCCTGTGCGGCCAGGGGCCAGGTTGCTTGCTTCACTGTTACAGCCCCAGCACGTAGATGGTCCTTGGAACATGGTAAAGCATCTCAAATATTTGTCAGTGTTAAATCTTTGTTGAATGAATAATTGAATGAAAGAAAGACTCCTTGTACCTTCTTGCTGACAGTGTTTCTCTACATTTTTAAATTGTATTTTCAAGCAACAAAAAAATACAGGAAACCAAGTGGAAGATGTAACTCCACTATATGAGAGTGCTTCCAGGAGTGGGTGGAATATGGAATTCAAGGGGCAGTTTAGGGGCGGTCATTGGGCTCAGTGTGGAGGCACCATGTGAGGTGCCTTCGTCCCATGTTGGAGTGCTTAGTTCAAGTCCCGGCTCCTTTGCTTCTGACTCAGTTTCCCACTGATGCTCACCCCAGGAAGCAGAAAATTATGCCTTAGGTCACTAGGGCCCTGGCCACCCAGGTGGGAGACCTGGATGGAGTTCCTGGCTCCTGGCTTTGGCTTTGCCCAGCCCTGACTATTGAGGGCATTGAGAGTGTGAGTCAGAGGATGGACAGTCTCTATCTTCGTCTGTCTCTCTCTCATTGCCTTTAAAATAGAAGAGAAATAAATACGAATTTTAAGACTACCTTATTTTGATGTGACAGTTTTTGAAATCCAACCATAGTTTTTTCCTAATACTAATTTTCCGTGAACGTGTTGAACAGTCTCCTGTGCGTGGATTTCAAAGCATTTGGGTACCAAAATAAACTTACCTTTTAATTCCATTTTCCTGTGAATTCTTTTATTCTCAGAATTAATCAGTGTTAAGGGTTTTATATCATCTTCTAATCTCTTTCCATTTTTTAGAAATAATGCATTGTAGATGGAGTTGGTTCTCAGATTTTCTGCCCCTAGAAACATCCATCCTCTGCACTGGGGGTGTGTGGTCTCTTTAGTAATTCTACCTCATGTGTATGAATGCATAAATGATAAGTGATTTTATTGTCTTTTCAAATTGATGTATTTATTATCACACTGTGTTAATTTTTTGTGCTTTTCCCCATACTTATATTTTTGAGGTTTAATTGTACCTCATATATAAGTTTTAAAAATGTATTTGTTTTTTAAAGATGTGTTTTATTTATTTGAATAGCAGAGTGACAGAGAGTGAGGGAGAGACAGGGAGAAAAATCTTCCATCTCCTTGTTTGCTCACCAAATCATAGCAATGGCCAGAGCTGGGCACAGCTGAAACCAGGAGCGAGGAACTCCATCTGGGTCTCCCATGTGGATGTAGGGGCCCAGGTGCTTGGGCCATCCTCCACTGCTTTCCCAGGTACATTATCAGGGAGCTGCATAGGAAGCAGATCATTGGGACTTGAACTGATGCTCACTTGGGATGCCAGCCACAACGCTGCCCCCGCTATAGTTAATTTAAGTACTGTCTGGTGTACACTATACCAGTGCATCCACTTATTTATCCATCCCCAGTCATAAAGTGCTTTCTGTCTTTGCTGTGGGTAGTTTGTGTTAGCATTGTGCTGAGTTCTCGAGCGAGGAAACTTAGACCCAGCACCTTCGCGACCTGGGCAAGGTGTCGCCATTGTAGTGGTCGCAGAGATCATACAGCAGCTGCCTCTCGGGCCAGGGCTCTTTCTCCCTGTCCCACAGGCCTCCCCTGCTGTCCTTTCAGGAATGGAGACAAGCTGGAGGAGGTGTGGGACAACTCTGTCTTCCTAAGATTCCAGAGAGGGACCTGCCTGCTGTTAGGGTACAGAGGTTTTGTTTCAAAGGAGAGAAAGGGCTCCTGCGTGCTAGGAGGTTCATCCCCAGTGCCGGGCGTTGCCTCCGTGGTGGGCATATGCAAGCAGCGCTGCTGCCGACTGCTCAACCTGTGGCTTCCTGGACAACGGACAGCATTGATGTCACAGCTCCCTGCAAGCTGCCTGCATCTCACAAAAGCTGCAGGTGGCCAGAGGCGGCGTGATCTCTCCCAGCTCAGAGGACCCTGGGAGCCGGGCCACTCCTGTCTCGGTTTGGTGTTGATCCTTCCTCCCTTCTTGCTTTTATCCTTTTTTTTTTTTTTATGACAATTTTTGAAACATTTCATTGTATGTCTTTATTTCATTTCTCTTTAAAATTTAGGGCATCAAATAGTGCCCATAAAGTTTTACAAATATACCAAGATAGAGACAGAGGGTGAGCCTGGATTCTTCCTTTCACTCCTCAAGGGCTGGGCTGCGTGATGGACTGGGAGCCACCTGGCTGTGGTACTGGCTGTTGTGGCCATCTGGGGAGTGAACCAGCAGATGGAAGACCGACCTCCCTCCCTCCCTCCCTCTCTCTCTCTCTCTCTCTCTCTCTCTCTCTCTTACTGTAACTCTGCCTTTCAAATAAATAAATAAAGCTTTAAAAAAAAAAGTAATGGACACCCTGTGAACCCGGACCAGGGTATTTCGGCTCCGGCAGAGTTTTGAGATCAGACGGGTAATTTTTTTTCTTTCCTTCTTGAATGCAGAGTGACAGTTGTGTTTCTCAGTGTGACTCTTCTGTTGGCTTCTTGGAATATTTGCTCACAGAGGACCCCTGTAGTGTGTCGTGGGCTCTGCATGGAGAACCAGCCCTGCCACGCCTGGGCAAGGAGCATCCCGCAGGTTCCACGGGGTGAAATGTTCCTGGATGCTAGTGTCCTTTCTGAATGCTGATGCACTTCTGTGACAGTCTCTCCAGTGTCCCCCCTTTGCCTCTGGAGGCCCCAGCTTCATTTTCTTTGCACTTCTGCACTTGTCTGCCAGTTTCTCCCCTCTTTCGAGACCTGACCAGCATTCTCTGGACCCCAGAGGGGAGAGGGAGCCAGATTATTTGTACCAGACGTGCCCACACCACCAGAGGGGAAAGGGTTTGTCCAGAACTGCAGCAGGTGCCAAGCCCTGGCTTGGATGCTGCTCTTGCCGGCACCTCCCTTCTTGGTTCTCCTTGGCTGCTGATGCTGTGGGGACTCAGCTTTGTCACATGATGATGGCCATTTTGTCATAGCCACTGTCTGCCCTGAAGGGGACTTTGGAGGTTAATCCCAGACGGGTGGGGTGACCAGAATCATGACGATGGCCTGCTGCTCCTGTCTGACACCTGGGGTGTCTCTGCAGAGTGCTACCCGTTCTTGGAAAAACCCACCCATGGGCTGATTAGCCCTGGTCACCTTGGCCCGCCAGACTCTTTAGTTCCTGCCTCGCATCGCAATATGGTGGTACTGATGGTCAAGTGACCCTTGTTTTAGTTAATAATGGCCCCAAAATGCCAGAGTGGTGATGCTGGCACTTGGACTTTGCCATAGAGAAGCCGCCAGGTGCTTGCTATATGTGGATTGGTGAAAGTAGAGTTAGATACTTTGAGAGCAAGAGGCCTCATTCACATAGCTTGTATTATGGTACATTGTTATAATTGTTCTGTCTGCTTATTCGTCATTGTTGTTAATTTCTTACAGTGCCTAACTTATACATCAAAATGAGATATGTTCATGCAGAAAACAGTACACTATAGCTCAGTACTATGTGTGGTTTCAGCATCCACTGAGGATCTTGGAAGGTATTCCTCATGCATAAAGGAGGTCGACAATATTCACATTTTTCTCATGTCTGATATTAATGGAAACAAAGATGTTATGAAAAGTGAAATATTATTTTCATTTACCATGCTTTATGTGATAGCTACATGGCACAGAAACCCCTTCCAGAATAACATGAGACCTTCAGAAAAAGATGCAGAGGAGCGAAGAAGCACTACGTTATCCTTTCTTGAAAACATTTTTCTACTTGAAAGGCAAACAGGGAGGGAGGGAGGGAGAGAGAGAGAGAGAAAGAGATCCTCTATCTGCCAGTTCACTCCCCTAGTGTCTGCAACAGGGAGAGCTGGGCCAGGCTGAAGTCAGGAGCCAGGAACTCCCTGAGTGGCAGGGGCCCTGGTACATGGGCCATTATCCACTGCTTCTCACGAGCAGGGAGCTGGACTGGATGCAGAGTAGCCAGGACTTTAACCAACACTGCAGTATTTGGGATGATGAAGTCACAAATGATGGCTTAACCCACCTCACCACAATGCTGGCCCCTGAGATATCCTTTTATCTACCTTCAACACTATCATGTTAATCATAGCTGCATCCAATGCTGTGAGGGTTTCTGATAGACTGATAAAGAAATGCTTGAAAGGAAGGGGGTCTCGGTACAGGTGAATTGGCCAATCATGATGCTACCAACTCCTAGACTTTTTTTTTTTTTTTGACAGGCAGAGTTAGAGAGAGACAAAGAGAAAGGTCTTCCTTCCGTTGGTTCACCCCCCAAATGGTCACTATGGCCGGCGCGCTGCACCAGTCCAAAGCCAGGTGCTTCCTCCTGGTCTCCTATGCGGGTGCAGGGCCCAAGCACTCGGGCTATCCTCCACTACCTTCCTGGGCCACAGCAGAGAGCTGGACTGGAAGAGGAGCAACCGGGACAGAATCCAGTGCCCCTACCGGGACTAGAACCCGGGTTGCCGGCGCTGCAGGTGGAGGATTAGCCTAGTGAGCCGTGGCGCTGGCCCAACTCCTAGACTTCTAATACCCTCGACTCCACAGCTGTTAAGTATTTCTCACACTGCTGTGGCACAGAGCATCTGTCTAGGTTGAGAGTGGCTTCATCTTGAGACTAGACCATTGCATCTCGCTGCAGTTTGTTTTGAGGGTCCAGAAATTAGACTTACAAGTCAACCTTTGCCATCTTGGGTGGGGGTGACATCTGGGGATACCTTCTGAGAGCAGGTGTCAGGGAGTGAGTGTCAAGTGCCCTGTCCATTTGGCACGTCTTTGGCTGAGGGCTCATCAGGATAGATTTCACACTTGATGCGCTCCGTGGGCCTTTATTGAGCTCTTTTTTATTAAAGTGTCTGGGAGCCACTGTGCGTGATAGTAAAGGAGGTGGCAGTAGGGGCTTTATTTCATTGTTAAGGAGCCTGTATTATGACTTAAGTGCCCCCATTTACCTGTTATCGTGCAGAAATCGCCTCCGCCTAAGTGGCTGCTACTGATCCTGCAGATCTTTGCAACTCCCGGGACTCAACAAGCGTTTGTTGCATTTGGCTGAATGAACTAAATGAAACAGCTCTGCAAATGCCAGGCCGTTGCAAAAAGCCATAAGCGCTTGATCGATGGTGTTGCGCTAAAGTATACCCTCTATGTTCTTGCATTGTACTGAATGTGGACTTGGCTTTTCCCGGCTATTGAACGCATCCGCTATCACACCCTCTCACGGTACAACAATCTCTGCTACCACAGTCTCCTGTTCTGTTGCTGCCGAGTCTAGATGGATCTGGGATTTTCCCACCCTCTGGTCCTGCAAAGCCTCGTCCCGACAGCACGTACCTTGGAAAGGCCATGAGCTTTGGTGTCAGGCAGACCAGACTGGACTCCCAGGCTCTTCCATTTCCCAGCTTGGTCAGAGTTCTGGACTTCCTCTTCCATCTGGGAGAGGGTCTGTGCTTGACCTGTTGGTATAACCAGCGTTCAAATTAACTCATGTGGACTGAGAACCTAACCAGGCAGCCAGCACATATCAGCAGACGTCAGCAACTCGCGGGGTGCAGAAGCCAGCCCAGCAGCCCCGAGCTCTCCTGGGAGCATGATAGAAAGGCAGAATCTCACAGCCGACCCAGAGCGCGTAAAGTTTAATCTGCATGTTCGCGAGCCCCCAGTGGGTTCCTGTGCACACTGAGTTTTGGCAAGCACCAGCCTAGACTTTGCTTTTTCTCTCCTCTTTGGCTGCTGACTCCAGGTGGTCAAGACCTTCTACTTCATGGAAGGAACATGGTCCTAAGCTTCCCAAACACTGAGAGTTAAGACTTTTCCCTGGATTCTTTTTTTTTTTTTTTTTTTTTTTTTTTTTTTTTTTTGACAGGCAGAGTGGACAGGGGGAGAGAGAGACAGAGAGAAAGGTCTTCCTTTGCCGTTGGTTCACCCTCCAATGGCCACCGCGGCTGGCGCGCTGCAGCCGGCACACCGTGCTGTTCCGATGGCAGGAGCCAGGTACTTCTCCTGGTCTCCCATGGGGTGCAGGGCCCAAGCACTTGGGCCATCCTCCACTGCACTCCCTGGCCACAGCAGAGAGCTGGCCTGGAAGAGGGGCAACTGGGACAGAATCCGGCGCCCCAACCGGGACTAGAACCCGGTGTGCTGGTGCCTCAAGGCGGAGGATTAGCCTAGTGAGCTGCGGAACTGGCCGTCCCTGGATTCTTGAAGACAACTTTTTAATGCTATTTTAATTTTAAAAGTTTCCTTATTTGAGAGGCAGAGAGACAGATAGCTGTCATTTGCTGGCTCATTCCCCAAGTGCCTGTCACAGTCCAGACTGCACCAGGGCTGAAGCAGGTAGTGGGAACTCTACCCAGGTCTCCTGTGGGGGTGGCAGGAACCCAAACACTTAAGCCATCACCTGTTGCCCCCAGGGTCTCCATTGGCAGGAAGATGAGAGTCAGGATTTGCAGCTAGGAATTGAATGTAGCTGCTCTAATGTGGGACATGGGCATTCTTTTTTTTTTTTTTTTAAGATTTATTTATTTGTTTGGAAGTCAGAGTTACACAGAAAGAGAAGAAGAAGCAGAGAGAGAGAGAGAGAGAGAGAGGTCTTCCATCCACTGATTCAATCCCCAGTTGGCCGCAACGGCTGAAGCTGCACTGATCTGAAGCCAGGAGCTTCTTCCGGGTCTCCCTTGCAGGTGCAGGGGCCCAAGGACCTGGGCCATCTTCTACTGCTTTCCCAGGCCATAGCAGAGAGCTGGAGCAGAAGTGGAGCAGACAGGATTTGAACCGGCACCCATATGGGATGCCAGCACTGCAAGTGGCAGTGTTACCCACTATGCCACAGCACTGGCCCCAACATGGACATTCTAACCAGTAAGCCAAACACCTGCCCCTAAATGGCCTTTTAGGGTACATCTTAGCCATGCAGGTGCAGCCGCAGAATCTTCATCTGGGGAATATGAAGACATGGCAGTTCCCCTTCCCCCTAGGAGAGCTGGGTTTGCAGCCTGTGTGCCCCCTGTACCACGTGCCCCTGGGAACAGTTCTAAACCATGCAGTAAGGTCAGGGCTACAGAACAGCAACTGTCTCTGCTACCAGCATCCAGTTAAGTTACCTGAGCCCTGACCCTGGACAGTGGGGAGAGACCAGCAGGCCCCAAGGGCCTGGGCAGAGCCAGGCTTAACATGGGAGGAAGCACTGGGAGGTGGCACCTGGCCTGTCTCTTTAGGAGGAGCCAGCACTACCTTCTGGCTACCTTCTCTAGCCGTCTTGACATCTAAACCCCAATTCTCAGCTTCTCAAACAGAGGAAGCCTTGCTTTCACACTGCCCCCTCTAAAATCTCCCCTCCCTACTTTTATTTAAAGATTTATTTATTTATTTGAAAGGCAGAGTTACACAGTATGTGTGGGAGGGGGATAAAGAGAGAGAGGGAGAGGTCTTCCATCTGCTGATTCACTCTGCAAATGGCCACAATGGCTGGAGATGAATCAATCCTAAGCCATAAGCCAAGAGCTTCTTCCAGGTCTCCCACATGGATGCAGGGGCCCAAGCACTTGGGCCACTTTCTGCTGCTTTCCCAGGCGCATTAGCAGGGAGCTGTATCAGAAATGGAGCAGCTGGGATGCGAACTCGTGCCCGTATGGGATGCTGGCAGTGCAGGTAGTGGCTGTACCTGCTATGCTGTAGTTCCAGCCCCCACCCCCACCCCACCGTATTCTAAGCTCTTCTACCCAGCATGTGGCCCAAGGAGCAGAGGCATCAGCATAGCTGAGATCTTGTCCCCTGAAGCCGAATGCCTCAAAGTTCCCAGATGGCTGCATGCACAGTTGCCATTGAGGAGTGCAGGGCTAGTATGTCCTGAGTCAAAGTGAATTATCTCTTCCTTGGTTAACTATGGTATACACGAAGTAAAAACCAGTGAGGCGGGGCCGGTGCTATGGCGCAGTGGGTAAAGCCACCATCTGCAGTGCTGGCATCCCATATTAGGTGCCAGTCCAAGTTCCGGCTATTCCACTTCCGATCCAGCTCTCTGCTATGGCCTGGGACAGCAGTGGAAGATGGCCCAAGTGCTTGGGCCCCTGTACCCACATAGGAAGACCCAGAGGAATCTCCTGGCTTCTGGCTCCAGATTGGCACAGCTCCGGCTGTTGTGCCCAACTGGGGAGTGAACCAATGGAAGGAAGACCCCTCTCTCTCTCTCTCTCTCTGCCTCTGCCTCTCTCTGTGTGTAACCATGACTTTAAAATAAATCTTAAAAAAAAAAAAAAAAACAGGCTCAGCAGGAGATTGTGAGCAATGAGCAGCAAAATTTCAGGGCAGCAGTTCCATGGGGATTCTCTCTTCCCTGGGTGGTCAGGGATGCCGTACCCAGCACTGACTGTGGCTACCTGGGGAGGAGCTCACTGCTCTGGCCGAGGTTCTTCTTCATGGACGCCTGCGGCCTGCAGAGGGGCTGGCTGGAGACAGCGCTGTCCATGTCGCAATCCTCCGGGCAGTGAGAGCGTAAACAGAGCCCAGGGCTGCGCTCCTTCTGCTCCCAGTTACATAACCCCGCTCCAAGTCATGCTTTCCAGGTGTGCACCAGCACGCTCCCCTCACCTCGCACTACCTGTTTCTGTAGCTGCCTTTGCCTGGGCAAAGGTCAAAGACAACCGCCAGAGATGTACAGGGTGCTTTCAACCTGGGAAAGTACCTTTTTGGAGCTTGTTTTCAGTCATGTTTATTGGCTTCCCTGGAGTCCCTGGAAGCTTTTCTTTTTCTTTCCTGTTCTGTAATCTGTCTTCCTCTCTCCCTCCCTTCTCTTTCTTTCCCCCCTCCCTCCCTTCCTTCCTCTCTTAATGAAGAAGCAGTTGGAAGTCATTGGGTGGCTCATGCGGGTGTAGACTTGGGTTCAGATCTGTGAGGAAGCTGGGCTGGCCCCTGAACCACACGTTCAGACCTGCAGCGGGCAGTGTGCACTCAGCAGGTGGATCATTCCAGGACCAACATGGAGAGGGAGGAGGAGGTGGGAACTCTCTGGTGGGCTTCTCTCCACAGACCCACCCTCCCCAGTGGCAGGAAGGGGAGGAGATGGAAGGGACAGGAGGACCTTCAGGGATCACATGCAGAGAAATCCAGCTGACTTCCGATCAGTGAGCCATGAGCCTTAGACCAGGCTGGGATGCATGGTGACATGTAGGTACAGAGAGGTGGGAAGAGGAGGCAGGGTTTGGCTTAGCAGGTGCCTCCCTCGCAAAGTGACTGGCTTGGATGTCTCCTGGGAGGATGGTGAAGACCCCAGCCTGGGGTACGTGGGCAGTGAGGATGTGCGGCTCTCCTTTTCCCCACACATGGAGGTGAGGGCCGTTCCGGAGCGAATGCTTGTTATCCTGTTTGGATCACTGTTTATGGTAAAAGGGCAGCTCAGGAAGTCCACAGGGACGGGTGTCGGGCGCAGGGGTCAAGACGCTGCTGGAAATGCCCGCTTCCCATGTCCGAGTGCCTGGCTTTCAGGCCTGGCTCCTCTTTGGAGTCCAGCTTCCTGCTAATGTGTACTCCGGGAGGCAGCAGGTGGTGGCTGAAGGGCTTGGGTCCCTGCCACCCATGTGGGAGACCTGCACTGGGCTCCGGGCTCCTGGTTTCTGTTCAGTGCAGCTCTACCTGTTGTGGTCATTTGGGAAGTGAACTAGCAAAGAGGAGGTTTCTCTCTCTCTCTCTCTCTCTCTCTCTCTCTCTCTCTGCTTTTCAAATAAAAGAAAGTTCATGGAAAAATGGAATTAATGGATAAGTCTATTTTGGCACAAACTCTTGAAATCTATGTATACAGGGGGTCTTTGCAAAGGTCATGTAAAACATGTATTAGGAAAAAATATATATGTTTGCTTCTCAAAGCATTATCTTTTAATTCTTTGAGCTTCCTAAGTCTCCTTATGTATGTGTGTCAAGTTATTGTACTGGGCCCCATAAATGTCTATAAATATTATGAATCAGTTGGAGAAGGACATGAGCTGTCTTCTTTCATCACTGGTCAGCAAAGCCTGCATTTTCTAGTGCTTGTTGCTTCTTGCATTCATTAAAATCCCATTATTGGGAGGATTATGCAACAGAAATAGCTGCATATGCCCAGTGTCATCCTTGGCCCACCTAAAAACACGGCGGCCTCTGTTCTGTTTGGGCACAAGGGTGCCGTGTGTTCTCTCCCTTTCAGCTGCCTTGAGTGATGCATGGCTGGATACCCATTTCCTGCTCTTATTCTAAATCAGTTTCAAACCCTGGGAGAGGGACTGGAGGTGAGCCCAGGAGAACAGTCGCTTCAGGTGTAGCTAGCTCCTGTTGGGTGGAAAACTGCCTTGGGAATTAGGATGACACTTGATAAATTTATTAAGGGGACAGTGTTGCTTGCGAGTGGCAGCGAGAATGCTTTGGTTAGATTACAGTGTTGCAAAAGTTCTTTAGTCATGTAAGACACATGGCTCCATTTTCCCTTTATTGAAAGGCTTCATTCTTTTTTTTTTTCCCCTTAGGATTTACTTTACTTATTTGAAAGTGAGTGAGAGAGAGAGAGAGAGAGAGAGAGAGAGAGAGAGAGAGTGAGAGAGAGAGAATCGATTTTCCAACCACTGGTTCATTCCCCAAATGGCCACAACAGCTCGAGCCGTGCCAGGAGCTTGAAACTCCATTGAGTTCTCCTATGTGGGTGGCAGGGGCTCAAGCACTTGGGCCACCTTCTGCTGCCTTCCCAGGTGCATTAGCAGGGAGCTAGATCAGAAATGGAGCAACCAGGACTGAAACCAGTACTCCAGTACGGGATGCTGGCATCACAGGTGGCGGCTTAACCCTCTGCGCCACATTGTCAGCTCCAGGGCTTCATTCTAGCTTATAAGAAAGGTCTTTCTGGGGCCAGCGCTGTGGCGCAGTGGGTTAACACCCTGGCCTGAAGCACTGGCATCCCATATGGGCACTGGTTCTAGTCCCAGCTACTCTTCTTCCAATCCAGCTCTCTGCTATGGCCTGGGACAGTGGTAGAAGATGGCCCAAGTCCTTGGGCCCCTGCACCCATGTGGGAGACCTAGAAGAAGCTCCTGGCTCCTGGCTTCGGATCGGTGCAGCTCTGGCCATTGCGGCCATCTGGGGAGTGAACCAACAGATGGAAGACCTCTCTCTGTCTCTACCTCTCTCTGTAACTCTGTCTTTCAAATAATAAAAAAAAAAAATTAAGAAAGGTTTTTCTTTTTTTCAGGTATGCCAGTCATGGTCAGCAGGTGCAGACACACTCGGGGGAAGACATTCCAGGAAATGTCAAAGCTCCAACACTATGGAAGTTCTCAATGGTTTAATTATTTTACAGCTTTGATAATTATATCCTGGATTTCATAAATCCATGCTTGTCCTAGAAAATCCAAAGAGTCCTGAACTACGCAGAGTAAAAACTTCAGTCCTTCACTCACACTGCCCCCCTGCCTTGCCTTCATCAAGATAAGTCAGCGTAGTGAGCTGGGAGGCTGAGAGGCTTCCGTCTCCTCCCTCGCAGGCTCATTTATAGATCGCCAGAACACCAGCGAGATGCAGTTGGCCCCTGGCTTTGCTGTTACTGCTACCGGCTGCTCCGGCTGGGGTGGTTTGGTTTCGTTTCTGCACACCTTTTGGTCTAGATGTCGTGTTGATGATGCGATGAAGGAGAGCCTTGGGTTGTGAGTTTATTTCAGTCCTCGATGGGAGTTGTCCAGCTGCTGTGGGCTTGCGCAGTTGCCCAGGGGCTCAGGGCTCCACTGGCCCCTGTGTTTTATGCAGAGGGGCCGTGGATGTTGGTGGCAATGCCATATGGGTTCCCTGGTCTGTTAGACCCACACACGTGGGTCACTGAAGGGCAGGGTCCCCTGTTCCCTGTGCTTTGCACACCCAGTAGCGACAGGTGAGGGCTGAAGAAATGATCCACGGCATTTCTGTTTATTGCTTCTCTTCTCTTGGCCTTCTTTAGCACTAACATTTTCCTGGGGCAGCGAAACCGAGGGTTTCCCAGATGCCTCTGCTCCACCCAGGGGCAGAGCTAAACCAGAGCCTGCCTTGGAGGCGCAGTGGTTGGGGCTGGTGCCTCCCTGTTTCCCTGGCAGGCTCTGTAGCTGAGTGGCTCTGAAGGGGGACACGGAGCCTCCCTAGACCTGGATGGTCGCCCCACTCTGGGCCAGTGGCCCATTTCAACAGCAAGGCCCACATCTGCTTCTGCCAGGCCCGTCTTTTCTTAGTTAACTTAGCAAGCCGGATTTTGAGATTTAACGTGAACTCAGCCGTGGTGGCAGGGTCCTGGCTGCCAATCCCGGGGAGGAGGGGGATGTCCAGGGGCTTCTGCTTTCAGAACAGGCCCTGGGGGTGACGATGACGTGGGCTGGAACCTTCCTCCTGCCCTTTTCAAGCTCAAAACAGGGAAACGTCTCACTGACAGGTTCAATCCCTCAGGGCTTTAGGAACTTGTTGTACCACCCCCACCCCACCCCACCCCAGCAGGAAGTGATGCCTTTCTCAGGGCTGGGCAGAGGGACAGGGTGGTGCTGGACATGCAGGCTGAACTGCTGAGGGCAAGTGGCAGGGTGCAGGAAGGAAGACTCAAGCCATGAGCGTTCTCTGGTGTGACACCCAGCCCGATCGCTCTGGTCATTAATTCAGTGCACGTGTACAGAACTGGGGGTGCTGTATGGATAGACGACAGAAGATTTTGCCAAGTTTATCTGTGGTTTTGCTGTAAGGTTCCAGGCCTGCAGGCGGGTGTGTCTTTGCTTAGGGAAATATTTTTGGAGAGTTGAAAGGTTGGATTAAAGGCGATTAAAGGTGCCGGTGTTGCTGTGTCCTATTCAAACCTGTCCCTACTGGTGTTCTGGACACCTGAGACTTCTCTCGTCTGCAGAAGGTTCTCGGCTAGCTGCCATCTCCTCTGTCTTCCAGAAAGGCAGTCAGCAAAGGCTTGTCATAACTCACCTTGGTGTCCGCCAGGCCTTGGCCTGTCATGGCGTCTGAACTCGGGTTAGCGGCTGTGGGCAGGAGGCCTGATGTTTCAGATGTGGGATTTACACACAGTGTCTGCGATACACAGAATTATAGGACCACCCTGTCATCCAAAAACATTACCTGCAGGCTTTGGCATTCGTTCGAAGGCCACAAGTGAGAATGCCTAAGAAGATGTTTGCTTTGGTCTCCCGGGTCATGGGCTGGTCAGGTTGCTGGCAAACAAGGTGCCGGCTTCTGGGACCTGCAGCCATGAGCTGCATCAGCTTGGTGGTCATCTGCTTTGTTGCTTCAAAGGGTCTTCTGTGTTGGGGTGCTCACCCCCACTGAGCCATGCATCTGCACCTGTTTCTACGGTTCACACAGGATGGTTCAGTTTCTCTGAGCCCAATGACTGGCTTTGCTCTCTCTTCCAGCACTGGGCAGAGCCTGGGGTGGGTTTTCCAGAGTGTTCCTGGTTGTCAGAACTGGGTTTCAGAGACTCCTGCTCAGGTGCAGAGGTGGAGGTGTGGGTCTTTGAGGGATTTTCCCGTTCAACCTCAAATAGGAATGAGGCCGCATGTTCTAGAAAGAGAGCAGATTTGCGTTGGAACACAGGATCATGTTTGCAACCTAAGTGGGGTTGTGTGGCTGGGGAATAGATCCCTCAACTCCTCCAGGCTGTGTATTCTTCCTGCAGAGTGCAGAGCCCTAGGGACATAGCTGTGTGGAGTCCCATGCTCGGGGGGTCCCCAGGGACACACAAGCTGGTGTTTCCTGTGATCCAGGAGGACCCAGGGGGCTCTGCTGGCGGGAGGGTCACTGCCCTGCTGACGGATCCTAGAGCTGTTCCCAGAGTTTGCAGTTCACTCATGCACAGAAGGACTTGGCAAGCAGTGGTGTGAGAGGGTGAGCAAAGGCAAGGTCAAGTTCTTGCCTCCCTACACTCACTGCAGAGCTGTAGAGAGAGAGACAGAAAGACAGAGACAGAGACAAAGACAGAGAGGTGGAATACAGGCTCAGAAGCAACCACAGCAGGTTAGTGGCTCCCCCAGGACTTACATAAAAATCAGAGGAAGGGAGTTTGTTGGCAGCCTCCATGGACACTCAGCATTTCTTCCCCCACAAGAGCAGGTGCAGTGGTCCATTTGACAGGTCGGGGCTTCCCTGTTTAATCTGAGCAATGGCTCCTAAATCAGTCACATAAAAAAATTCAATCTTGCAAATGTCGAGCAGTTCAAAGATGCTGGGTTAAAGTGCCTGGGTTAAAGAGCTGTAAATCAGGCAGAAGGCACATCGTCAGTCTGGGCCCCTTGGCTGGAGGAGGGCAGGGGCTGGTGGGGTGTCCCTGACCGAAGGCGGGTCTTGCCGAGGGGAAAATGAGCAGGATCTCAAGGTCTTTTGTGGAGGAGACAGGCTTCTCTCACTGTTCCTGACTCCACAGGCAAAATTGAAAGCAATGGAGTCTCCCAGATTTGCAAGTGAGCTCCCAGGGGCTGGGCAGGTGCACTGCTGCCTGGGCATCAGAAGCACCTTTGCCAAGCAGAGCTTTCATGTGCACTCTGCTCCCCAGATGACTCCCCTGTGACCTGCTGTGCACACAGGGAAAAGAGCATTCACAAAGATCAGTCTCCTCTCCGTTGTGACCCAGAGATTGGATCCTCAGCCGTGCCCAGACTTGCCTTGAGCTCTCTTCAGAAAGCTGAGGAGGATGGGCCCTGCAGAGAGCTGCCCTTGGCCGTGGACGTGCTGTGTGCATGCAGGCATGCCCACGCGCCTGGGGGAGGTCTCCTTTCCTTAGCAGGGAAATCCAAGGGCGCTTGAAAAATCTTGTGGGAAACAGCCTGGGAAGATAAGTTTATTTTGGGGAAGAAAACAAAAAAATTAAAATAAAAAAAAAACATTAAAATACAACCTGCAGCGCAAGCATCCCATATGGGTACCATTTCAAGTCCTTGCTGCTCCACTTCTAATCCAGCTCTCTGCTGTGGCCTGGGAAAGCAGTAGAAGATGGCCCAAGTGCTTGGGTCCCTGCAACCATGTGGGAAACCCAGAAGAAGCTCCTGGCTCTGGATCGGCTTTGGCCATTGTGGATGGAAGACCTCTCTCTCTGTCTCTCCCTCTCACTGTCTATAACTCTCCTTCTCAAATAAATCTTTTAAAAAATTAAAAACAACAAAAAAATGAAATCCATGCCCAGGAAGGATCTTTTAAAAGTTCAAGTATTATGTGCATTTTGAAAAACTGTTCATGGATTTCCAAACAGTTTTACACCAAAATTAACTTATCTCTCCCCATTCCTCCACCCCCCCCCCCATACGCTTTGAAGTCCCTTTGCATGTATGTTCTCTGCATTTGGAAGCCTTCCTCTCCCTGCTGGCCCCAGCCCTGGGCTCTTGCAGGATTCACAGGTGGAAGGGTAGGCATGGGGAGAGGTAGACCTGAGAAGCCTGGCTTCAGCGGGTTGCATGAGCTGCTCCCCGGGTGAGAGCGGGGCTGGTGGCTGGGGTGGGCAGAGCCCTCCGACTTAGTAGCCCCAGTCCGTTGGGGGAGTCCTTTCTTAGTCTCAGGCAGCCACTCCCCTTTCAGTTTGGTCTTTTCCCTTGGCCAGCATTTTCCAGCAGTAAACTGATCCTGGTCTTGGGAATGTGAGAACTTCCTCTTAGCAGGTGCCAGGCACCCTCTTCTTTCTGCCTCTCTCTCCTCTTCCTGCTTGTGACCTTCTAATTAGCTTTCAAGGTGAGACAGAGCTTCCTCTAGGGAAGCAGAAATAGGAGACCAAAAAGAACCTTGGGCGGTGCTGTCCCACGAGTGTGTCCTGGAAGACAGCACTAAGGAGGCTGAATCCCTAGCTCCATAAATGAGTGTGTGTGCCTATCTCAAGGAAGCATTTTCCAGCAGAACCGTCTTATAATAAACCAGTGCCTCAGGCCTCTTGCTGTTGGTAAGTCCCGTACCTGGAACTCAGGTGTGGCCCAGAGGCAGAGAGGTTTGATCCCTACCTCATCGCCTATGCACAGGCAGCCCTGCTCAGCACAAGTGCCCATCTGGGTCAGTGTATGTGTTCACTCAGCAGGAGTCTCATAAGCATGTGGCTTTTGTTGGCCATGGGGCAGGAAGTGCAGAAATGAATAAAAGACATTCTTTGCCCTGGAAGAGCCACGGTCTGGGAGGTAGAGGGATGCAAGCACTGATAAATGGGAACTGGTCTTGGGATGGAGGGAGGCAGAGGCTTTTGTAGTCCATGGGTCATGGGAGGTCACATGGGGAGTGCGTGAGAAGCACGGCGTGAGTGGGGGAGTTGCCTGGAGGGCAGTTGTTTACCAGCTGGTACTGAGTACATTCACAACGGGGAGGTCCATGCCGTGGGTGCCAGCCTGCTGATCATGGGCAAGGTTGCTCCTACCTAGGGAATCAGTGCCCTGGACTTGCACAGGGTCAATGAGTGGTCCCTGCCCACCCTGGGGGAAGGTTCTATTAGAGCCCCTTCTGTGTACTCCCAGGGCAGTCCTGGCCCAGCATTGCCCCTGGACAGCTCAGCTAGCTGCCAGTTGGAAATACATGGCACTCCCAGCTTGCTCACTTGTTATTATGTTTGCTTATATCTGCTGGCGTGTCACAGTGGAACCTGGAGCCTGGTGTGTTTGAATGAGGCCGGCCTACAGAAGCCCGGATGCCTCGTGTGGCCGGAGCAGCAGCATTCCCCAGGCCTCGCTCTCTCTCTGGTGCAGGCCGGCCAAGCTTTGTCATTTGCAGAAGTGGCATGCATGCTGTTTCTGTTTCAATCAAAGTATGGCAGTTGATTAACATCTTAAAGGTCGAGTTATGAAGTTAAGGAAATGGACTTGCAGGGATGCCCGGCCCGGCTTCAGAGGTGATTTCCGTCTCACTGAGGACATTGTTGCTGGGTCCCCGTTCAGATGGAGTTGAACATCTGCTGGTTGCTTTGGGGCACATGTTGTCCCTTGCCTGGTTCCTGCTGTGGTTCTTCAGCTCCCAGGGCACTGGCCTGAGGGATACCAGGCCCTCCTGGCTCTGCATTAGCACCCCCTGCAGGACTTATCACATCGGTCTGATCTGTATGGATTATGTATGATGCATACATGTGTTGTATCTTATATTGCACATGTTATTACTACATACATGTGTGTGTATCTGCACATGAGACTACTTCAAAAAGTTCATGAAAAATTGAATTAAAAGATGTTTATTTTGCTGAAAAATGTTTTGTATCCTTGCGTAATTTATTTATTTATTTTGATTTATTTGACAGAATTAGACAGTGAGAGAGAGAGAAAGATCTTCCTTCTGCTGGTTCACTCCCTAAATGGCCGTTACAGCCAGAACTATGCCGATCCGAAGCCAGGAGCCAGGTGCTTCTCCTGGTCTCCCATGCGGGTGCAGGGCCCAAGCACTTGGGCCATCCTCCACTGCCTTCCCTGGGCCACAGCAGAGAGCTGGACTGGAAGAGGAGCAGCTGGGACTAGAACCTGGTGCCCATATGGGATGCCGGCACCGCAGGTGGAGGATTAACCAAGTGAGCCACGGCGCCAGCCCCTGTGTAATTTAGTATGCATTTCTCATGAACATTTTAGACCCCTTGCACCCATGGATTTCAAGATTTTCCTATTTAGTTTTTATTTGAAGCACAGACACACAGAGAGATCTTCCATCTGTTTTTTTTGATCCCCAGATGCCCACAACAGCTGGGGCTGGGCCAGGCTGAGGCCAGGAGCCCAGAACTCCATCTGGGGTCTCCTGTGGGGCTGGCAAAGATCAAGCACTTGAGCCATCCTCTCCTGCCTCCCAGGGTTCATGATGGGAGGAAGCTGGGATCAGAAGCAGGGCCAGGACTGAAAGTCAGAGCCCAGGCACGATGATGTGGGATGTGGCATCCAAGGAGATGTCTTAGCTCCTGCACCACATGCCTGCCCTTTGGACCTCAATTTGTTTTATGCATCAAAGTAAACTTTTAATACCGTTTTCCCATGAACCTTTGAAGATACCTGAACCTTTGAAGATACCTTCGTGTGTGTGTGTGTGTGTGTGTGTGTGTGTGTGTGTGGTCTGTGTGGTCTGTGTGTCTATATATGGGACCATGTATGTATCTGTCTGTATGTAGCATTTTGGCCAAATCAGCTGAAACTAAGTTGCAGACAGGCTTCCTGACCCTCTGGCTCTGAACTCTTCAGAGTGAGCCCCTGGGAACTTAGGCTTTCCCTCTGTCCATGTGCACAGTGCCCTTGTCATATTCAAGACGTGGAACAGTAACTCGGACTTTCAACATTGAAATGAAGTCTTTATCAAATTAACTCTGAATGTTATGAGCATGTAAAATCATTACTAAGCTGTTAAGTAAGGCATTGCCAAGTCACTGGCATGCAGAGAGCAAAGTGTGAATTGCCAGGCTGACGCTGTGGCGCTGCAGATAAAGCCACCACCTGCGGCACTGGCATCCCATACAGGTGCCTGTTCGTGTCCCAGCTGCTCCTTTCTGATCCAGCTCCTTGCTAGTGGCCTGGGAAAGAAGCAGAGGATGGCCCAAGTGTTTGGGCCTCTGCACCCACGTGGGAGACCCAGATGAAGCTCCTGGATACTGGCTCAGTGCTGGCCATTGGGAGAGTGAACCAGCAGATGGAATCTGTCAATCTCTCTCTCTCTCTCTCTCTCTCTTTCTCTTCCTCTGACTTTCAAAAGTGAATTGCTGGAGATACTGGCCAGCACCGCGGCTCAATAGGCTAATCCTCCGCCTTATGGCGCCTGCACACCGGGTTCTAGTCCCAGTCAGGGCGCCGGATTCTGTCCTGGTTGCCCCTCTTCCAGGCCAGCTCTCTGCTATGGCCTGGGAGTGCAGTGGAGGATGGCCCAAGTACTTGGGCCCTACACCCGCATGGGAGACCAGGAGAAGCACCTGGCTCCTGGCTTTGGATCAGTGTGATGCGCTGGCCGCAGCGTGCCGGCCGCGGCAGCCATTGGAGGGTGAACCATCGGCAAAAGGAAGGCCTTTCTCTCTGTCTCTGTCTCTCTCTCTCTCTCTCACTGTCCATTCTGCCTGTCAAAAAAAAAAAAAAGTGAATTGCTGGAGATACTGACCATATGGAAAGAGAAGAAAAAGAAATTCAGCGAGGCTGATTCTGAGTGACTTCAAGCTTGGAAACTCTTGAAAAAGCCACTGTTCTCCTGCAGGTTGTTAGATCCCCAGAAAGGAGTCTAGGTATTTCAAGCTGCTCTTTTCCCTGAGGTTGCCAAGACTTTGTCCCTCTCCTAGCTCATGCTGTATCCAATGTAATTAAAAATGCATCTTGGGCAACAGATAAAAGATGCCATAAAGGATGGTATCCATACTGTCCCATACAAATACAGGGCCAGCAGCCATGTCAGTAATATCTACTGTATGCTCCTGGACCCTCTTTCACCCAGTTGTCCCCAGAAATCCTTTGTTGCTGTATTTTAAAACTTTGCATCTAGCCAGAGTCTCACATTGTGCGTACTTAAACTTCAGGAGCAGTCCCGTGCCTCTGTTTTTCCCTTCCTGCCGCTGGCTGACACTGTGCCGTGTCCCTGCTTGGTAGCTTGCAGAGGGCCTTGTGCTCTGGGTCTGTGTTGCTGTCTCTCCAGCAACAGGTGACTGTGGCTGGTGTATATGACATGGTGTCCTTCCCAGGGCACCGTCTGGGCCACGGCTGTCAGTGTGTCTCACCTCTGTGCGTTGGGATCACTTGGCACTGGTGTGAGGGATGCCCTGCCTCTCCCTGGCTCTCCGGATTCTCAGTGCTCTTTGATTCTGTGGTTTTAGTATCTCTGGAGCCTCCTTATCAAGATCAGTTCATAGATCGGGGTATACAAAACAGTGATTTTCCTGTTTAGTCAGTTCTTGTACATCAGATAGCTTTTCTCTCTAAAAATGTCCCACCCTCCTTTTTATGTTTTAAATTTATTTTTGAAGATGTATTTATTTATTTGGAAGGCAGAGATAGATCTTCTGTCCACTGGTTCACTCCCCAAATGGCCACAATGGCCTGGCCTGGGCCAGGTCGAAGCCAGGAGCTCCATTCAGTTCTGTCTCCCACATGGATGGCAGGGTCCCAAGTACTTGACCCATCATCTGCTCCTTTCCCAAGCACATTAGCAGGGAGCTGGATTGGAAGTGGAGCAGCCAAGACTCCAATCAGTGCTCATATGGGATGCTGGTGGCACAGGTGGTGGCTTAATCCACTGCACCACAATGCCAGCCCCTCCCTCCCTGTTGGCGTGACTATGGACTCCTGGGCTCTTTCTTACTTCTTTACGCAATGCATTAGTCTCATGATTCTTTCTGATGCCCAGATCATCCCAGTTTTGCCTGTGAGAGCACTTTCAGGCTGACATGTTCCTCATGGGTTTTCTAACTCACCTCGCTTCCTTCCCGCCTGCTGGGGTGTTTTTGACCTTAACAGATACCTGGAATTCCCTCTGTGAGCTCCAGTTACAGTAGGATGGTTTTTCCTTGTGGCTGCCGAGTACCGGTGTTCCCTTGTGTCCCCTCGGCGCACACGGGGGCCGCTATCCTCTTGTGGTCCCCGTATCCCTGGGCTCATGGAAAGGAGCAAGTCCAGAGTCTGGGTGGGTGAGCCTCTCTCTGAGCTTGTGGGGATTCACAGCTGTCGTCAGCTGGAGCTGACAGAGGCACGTGAGACACAGAGACGCTGGGGCAGAAACGAACCAGTTGGAGGTGAACACACTTTTCTTTGGAGAGACATTCAGCCTTCTTGATCCCTCAAGCTTTAAAGCATTGAGAAGAGAGCTTTAGGAGCAGAATGGCCTGCAGCAAAGTTTAACTCTACAAATGTGTTCAGCGGGAGTTACTGAGCAACCCATGTGTGGCACGTGTGCCTTGGATGGCCCCGGCCTGAAACCGTTTGAGAATTTTTCTGAGACCTAGCGTTTTTCCCCTTAGAGTTGCTGCTTCAGGCAGAGTTGATTGTGTCGTTTCTATAAAAATATTCTCAAATATAAGTATCTCAAGAACCCGTGGGATCTGTGCTCTCGGTGGAGCCCAGAGCAGCAGTGACACACCGGGGCATCTCCAGCCTGCTGTCAGGGTTACCCTTACCCTCAGCTCTTTGACTGCAAATCCCAACCTCCAGTGGGCTCACCGGGAGGTTAATTTGGAAGGTTAAGGTCAGAGAGGGGTCTTTTACTACCATTTGCACATTTTATGGGACTTCCTGTTAGAGATGCTGGGAACCACACTTCTCCACCAGGGAAACTGAAAGCGTCTGTCTCATTTTCCACGACGGCAGAACTGGCTTTTGCTAGAAAACTGCTCCTGTACTCTGCCTGATTTTCAAAAATATTTCTGTAGCTTTGAGAACCACTGAGCTGACGTCACCATCACCACTGGTTGCATTTCACAGTGGAGAGTATTTGCTTTCTGGTCTGTTGAGGATGAGAAGAGCTGCCTGGCAGGGCTGTCCAGAGGTAAATGAGCTTGTACAGATTGCTGCTAGCACAGCGCCTGGTGCAGGGGACACTGGGCGTGACTGTGGGACAGGTCTGGGAGCCACGCTGATCTGGCCTTGCAGCACTGCTGGGTTCATTATGCTCTTCCTGACTTGTTCAGTGGGTCCTCTGTTTCAGGCATTTGAGATCTCCTGGCCGTCTGCCACAGTGCACGGCAAGTTACAAGTGGAGGTTGGAGGGTGAATTGAACTGTTCTTTCCCTCATCAGAGCAGGGGAAATTAGCCAGAAAGCTGCTCTTCTTAGTGCTAGAATCCATTCATGTCCATTTGAAACCATTTTTTTAAAAGATTAATTTATTTCAAAGGACAGTTAGAGGGAGAGAGAGCTCTTCCATCCACTGGGTCACTTCCCAAGAAGCCACAATGGCCAGGGCTGAACTAGATTGAAGCCAGGAGCCAGGAGCTTCATCTGGGTCTCCAGTGTAGGTACAGGGTGCCAAGTATTTAGGCTGTCCTCTGCTGCTGTCCCAGGTGCGTTAGCAGGGAGCTGGATTGGAAATGGAGCAGCCAGGACTCAAACCAGTGCTCCTATGGGGTGCCGGCACTGCAAGCCACAGCTTTACCCACTACGCCACAACACAAACCCCTTGAAATCATTTTTAACTTCAGTATTTTTCTTACCTGCAGTGAGATGGGACCACAAACATATTATTGCGATTAAGTTATAAACTCTTGGACGAATGGGAAGCTCCTGTCTCAGAGGCATATCAAGAGATGTCACACTTCCACAATGTCAGTCTATCCAACCTAGGGGTTTGTGCGCATAGAGCCATGGCTGAGCTGTCCATTGCCCTCTCTGGATGCCACCTCTTCCCCCATCCGCAGACTCAGAGAGAACCGAGTTGTTGATGCAGTAATGAGATTTGCTTAGGCCGTGACTGTAGACGACCAAGTACGCAGCTGGCGGGCTGAGGCGGGGTGTGGGGGAGTGGCAGTCAATTATTCTACCCCACCCCCACCCTAGGAGTTTAACTCAGTCTGATATCTGGATTACTATTGTGACACACGCCTTCCTGGCAACTGTTTCAGTCTCAGGTTCAGCAAGCTGATCCTCATGACATCTCCCCCTCGCCACTGTCACCCTGGCAATTGACATGCCGGAAGCCGGGCTCTTCTGTGACGACAGCTCCTGGGAGGTGAATGGAGGACGCAGCTCTGCTCTTTTGCGAGAGATGACACCGCCCCCTTCTTACTCATGCCTGTCGTTCTCTTGCATTCCTAAAATAGCTGAGCTGGCCAGCGTGAGGTCAGCCAGAGAGAGACCAGGTGCTCAGACTGCAGCCCCGCGGGCAGGGGGCGTGGGAGAGCGGCCCCTCCTGTTCTCAGTGTGGATGCTGGTGGGCTGCACAGCACCCTGTGCCCTCGTGACCACCTCTACGGGGCTGAGGCCAAGGGGACACACTTCCCTCGGAGCATGGCGCTCCCCTTGACCTGTGAAATCTTCCTCCAGCCAGAGGGTCTGGGAAGCAAGGAGGGGGTCTTCAGAAAGTGCATGCATTTTGCATCTCATGAAAGCACCATGCGTGCATTTCCACCAGAGTGAGCTGGTCTTGTAATTCCATCTCCCACAAACTTTTTGAAGTGCTCCTGTAGTTCCGAAGATGTGAGCTGGCTGAGGCATGTAGAGACCGTGAAACACCCAGAGGAGCCCTAGTGAGGGACCATTACCCAGCGTGTGCCTGGAGGACCAGGGAAGATGGACCGCATGCCCAACACTGGGAGCTGGCGATGCCAGGGACTTGGAAGGATCCATGGACTGGCAGAGAACTGGGGGATAAGTCCCCTGGCCGCTGTCTCCTCCAACATTTTCTTTTTTCTTTCTTTTTAAGATTTATTTATTTCAAAGCCAGAGTTACAGACAGAGAGGGAGCGGCAGAAGAAGAGATCTTCCATCCACCGGTTCACTCCCTAAATGGCAGCAACACCTCGGGCTGGCCAGGCCAAAGCCAGTAGCCAGGAGCTTCATCTGGGTCTCCCACATGGGTAGCAGGGGCCCAAGCACTTGGGCCATCATCTACTGCTTTCCCAGAAGCATGGGCAGGGAACTGAATTGGAAGTGGAGCAACCAGGACTCAAATTGGTGCCCATATGGGATGTGGGCACTACATGCAGAGGCTTAGCCTACTGGACCACAATACCAGCCCCACCTCCTGCCTTTGGCCAAATCCACCTGGATGTCAGAAGACAAAAGAGCCAGGTTGGAGGCCTGGAGGCACAGAGTTGGATCTGTGCGAATTGCATCAGGAAGGACCAAGGAGAATTTCCAGAATCTGCAGTTTTCTTTTTAATACAGAGCTAAGCTTGTTTCATTTGTTTTATAGAAATGGATTCTTTGGAAAGCCAGGACAAATAAACCCTGGGAATAATTAGATGCTGTTTAGAGAGTCATTGGAACAGGACTTTGCGCCAGGAAAGACACAGCCCGTCTGCTTGTTGTAGGTTTGTCTTTCCCATGTTTATTTTGGTGAGCTTCTCTTTAGTTCTTTAATTTTATTTTTAATATCTTATTTCGATACCAAGTTTTGGATCATGTTGCTTGCACTCGTTGCACACAATGGGAGGGAAATGTCTGAAGCTTACCATTCTCCTGATTGCTGGAGTGATGGATTAGTGTCAGGACCCTGAGCCTCCCCAGCCACTGGGAAGGACCTGTGTTCCCACCCCATGGCTTGGCAGGAAGGGGGTGGGGTGGCAGGCAGCTGCAGTTTCTTTGCTCCGGATCTCCAATGCACATAGGTCACCGAGGAGATCCCCATGCACGAGTCCCCCCAGGTAGAGAGGCCAGACTCAAGGACTAGGAGCAAGTCAGATCTCTGGCTTAGCCAATTAGGTGGTCAGTGGCACATGGCTTGTCACCTACACGAGAGGACCAGGCGCTCCCAGAGTTCCACTTGGCACTGGACACGTTACAGGTCTTTGGACTTCAGTATGGATTCCTCTACACCTTTCGCCCAGAGGAGCTTGCTTCAAGACATACAAGAGAACCTCAGAACTTTTGTGGGAAAAATGGAATTAAAAGATAACTTTATTTCAGTGCAAAAATACTTGAAATCCACGCATGGTCTACTTATCATAGGAATTCTCTGTGAACTTTCTGGAAGACCCCTCATACTGTTTTACTCCGATGCCTCTTTTATCCCATGGACTTGTTGACCTTGTCATCCCAGCATCACTGGGATGTTGCTGATTTGAGTGTGCGCTGCCCCGTCTCTGGGTCTTCTGGCGTGTTCCTGGCTCTCCACTCTCATGGTTTACACCCATACCCTCCTGGTTCTGTCCACTTGTCCACAGGGTTGTGTAGGGACATGTTCATTCATTCATGTACTACAAGGAGCTCTGGTGTGTGACACCCACTGTATGTTCTGGGACTCAAAGACTGGGAGCAAGTCAAAGCCCTCACCCACCAGGGTAAGGGTGTGAAGGCAGTAGTCAGTGAGCCACGGAAGTAAACACTCAGCCTGCTAGAAGGGGTTAGAAAAGCCGACGAGCGAGGTGACAGGGAAAGGGGGAGAGCTTGGGGTGAGTGGTGGTTTTAGGTCAAGGTGGACTCTAAGCAGGTGACACTTGAGCAATCTCTGAAGGAGGAGAGGAAAGGACATGGCAAGTACCAGAAGGAGAGCATCCAGACCGAAGCACAGAGCCTTAAGGACAACAGTCTCTTGGCCAAAGGTCTTGCTGGGCAGGACAGGACTGGTCTTATAGAGTCTGGGTCTGGGCATGCTCAGATGCCCTGGGGCTGATTTTTCTATGCCCCAGAGGAGGTGGTCGCTGAGTTCTGGCTTAGTCAATTAGGTGGTCATCAACTTCCAGAGCTCCATAGTAGGGGAAATATGCATTCCCTTAGGGGTACCTATTAAGCACCTGGGATCTTATGAACGTATTTTAAAACTGTTGTCTCTCTCTCTCAAGATTTTATTTATCATGAAAGGCAGAGGGACAGAGAGAGGGAGAGACAGACACAGAGAGATCTTCCATCCTAGGGTTTGCTCCCCAAATGGCAGCAGTGGCCAGCCAGGGCTGGACCAGGCCAAGGCCAGGAGCCAGGAACTCCATCTGGATTCTCCCATATGGGTGGCAAGGACCCAAGCACTTGGGGCATCCTCTGCTGCTTTCCCAGGTGCATTAGCAGAGAGCTGGGTGGGAAGTAGAGCAGCTGAGACTCCTACCAGTGCTCTCTTATGGGATGTTGGCATCCCAGCTGATGGCCTAAGCTGCGGTGCTTTATAACAGTAATCCAAAAATATTCCATCTGACACAGAAGCCAGGTTGAGAAAATTGGGACAATTTGAGTGCCAAAATACTTAAGGACAGAGTGAAGCTTAAACTTTGAAAAAAGAAATGAGACTTATGATAAGTAGATAAACAGAGAAGCAAATGGGACAAGGGAGTCTTCCAGCAGAAAGCTGAGTGCTGACTGCTTAACATGGAGAAGGAGCTGGGTTGGAAACCAGTTGTAACCATCACAGTAATGATTAGAGTGGATAAAAGTTATCAATGGGTGCAAATCCAGGCAAGAGTTTGGACGAGGAACAAGGTATTTACATGGGATTAAAATGTCTGTCTGGGGCCGGTGTTGTGGCACAGTGGGTTAAGCCCCTGTTGGTGAAGCTGTTCAAGTCCCAGCTGCCCAGCTGCTCCACTTCTTTTTTTTTTTCCTTAAGATTTATTTATTTATTTGAAAGAGTTATACAGAGAGAGGAGAGGCAGAGAGAGAGAGGTCTTCCATCCACTGATTCACTCCCCATATGACTGCAACGGCTGGAGTTGTGCCAATCCAAAGCCAGGAGCCAGGGGCTTCTTCCGGGTCTCCCACACAGGTGCAGGGGCCCTAGGACTTGGGCCATCTTCTGCTGCTTTCCCAGGCCATCGCAGAGTGCTGGATGGGAAGTGGAGCAGCCAGGATTCAAACCGGTGCCTATACGGGCTGCTGGCATTGCAGGTGTTGGCTTTACCTGCTACACCACAATGCTGGCCCCAGCTACTCCACTTCTGTTCCAGCTCCCTGCTAATGCATATTGGAAGGCAGCAGATGAAGGCCCAAGTGCTTGGGCCCCTTCCATCCACGTGGGAGACCTGAACAGAGTCCCAGGCTCCTGGCTGTGGTCTCGCCCAACCCTGGATGTTGGAGACATTTGGGGAGTGGACCAGCAGATGAAAAGATGTTTCTGTCTGCTTCTGTCCCTCTCTATCTGTCTGTCACTCTGCCTTTCAAGTAAATAAATCTTGAAACAAAATAAAACGGCTTCCCACAGATTGTTTATAAGCTGCAAGAGGAGGAGTTACCCCACAGTGGGGAAATCTGAGTGCTTCAGTGACAGTACCGTGATCAAAGCTGATGTCACTATGGAAATGGAAACCCAGTGGAGGGAAGGAACGGGACCTGTAACCAGCAGGGAGAACATTCCCAGCTGAGGACGGACAGAGCCCCCAGGGCTGGGTGTTGCCACTGGAGGTTAGACCTAGAGGGGGGAGAGAGGGAAGCTCGGACAGGGCTGTACCTGGGAAGATCTTGCTGGCTGTGTCTTCTGGAGCTTGGAGGACAGAGGGCCATTGGAGGCTCGGAAGAGTGGAGGTGACTCTGATGGATTTGTGTTTCCTAAGACCACTGTGGGTGTGGAGGAGCAATGGCAGCAGACACTGAGCTGGAAAAGAAGCCAACAAGGCCACCCTGCCACCTGTATTGGGACACAGTCACCCCCCACCCCAGGCTCCAGGGGACGGCTCCTGGGCCCCTCTCCCCCTCTCCCTCCAGCTGCTGTCTGTGCTGTCCTCAGTGCCCGTTGTACTGGCGCTAACATCTGCAGCAGCACCGGGTGACTCATGCACATGGTTTCTTTTTTTTTTTTTTTTAATTTCTTTTATAACAAAACATATCTTTAGTGCAGTCACTCAGTGCCTCTCAGCAACTCTAAAAATTGACTAGATTTCCTTTTCCAACATTACTTTGACACATGCCAAGAATGACAAAAATGCATCTCTCTCCAAGTGACTGGGTGTTTTTCTTTTTCTTCTTCTTTTTTTTTTTTTTCCTTTTTGCTGTTGAGCTGCTTTGAGGTCTGACCCTTAGGGAAGAATATATATAAGCCCAGAACAGGACAGAAAATGTCCAGTTTCACAGGGAGAAAACCACCTCAAGGCTCCAGGGGGACAGAAAGTAGTCACCGGAGCCCCTAAAACGGAGAGCGGGTGGACAAGGGGATGTGGGTCCCATGGATACTTTGCTGTTACATGGAATATTTCTCACAGGACAAACAGGCTGTGGTTGTAACCATTGTCAGTGGATTTACATCTCTGCCCTTACCTGTGCCACCTGCCACCCTTTGTAGAATTTGCAAAAGTAGGCGGATGCTTTGTTAAGGCTGCATCCCACTGGGGAGTGTGAGGACCAGAGCTGTGAGTGCCTCTAGGCTGTGTGTGAGGAGAGAGTAGAGGGAAACAGGGTGCGACGGTGGTGTCCTGGATAGACATTCACCTGTGCCATCTGCAGTTCTGCTCGGACACGGGGCAGGTTGGAAAGAGTGATGCCCTGTTCTCTTCCTCTTGTTCTTGATGTTTACCTGTTCTCAGGTGCCCTCAACGACAGCCAGGGTGCTCCAGCTGGGACCCGTGGAGCAGATTCTGATGGGGGCTGACATGGCCCCAACAGATGTGGTGTTGTTGGGGGGGGGTGCAGTGGGTCTAGTTCAGAGAGGCGGGAGTTGCTTCATGAAAGTGGCATCAGCAGTAATCTCAGAACATTCTAGAATACATTTTTTTTCCCTGAAGATTTTTGATGGAACAAAACATTACTGATGAGTCCATCCAGTCTTGCTAAGTTTTCCTGCAGTATAAATAGGTCAACTGATGGTTGAACATGGCAGTTTTTAAAAAGAAAAGGGAAATAAAGCAAGGTTGGTACAACTACTGCTCACTCTTGTCTGTCCTGCGTGGTAGTAAGTTAGATCTTTGGATGTAGTCACAAGGTCCCTTGAGCAGAAATAATGTGAGCTCACACTGCCTGTTGCCATTTATGGTGAAAGAAGACAACAAGGGAGATGGTTGTGCAACCCCCAGAAAACATCAAGTTGCACATTTTCAATGGATGACATGGAGGACACGAGAATTCTCTCTGAATAAAAGTGTTAGAGAAAAAGGCAGAAGGGAGCTAGACAAGCCGACAGGCTGGAATGGGGAGAAAGCTAATGCTGAATGTCGCACGCGAAGCAAAGCATGTGAATGGGAGGGCTCTGTCCCCCTGGATGTGATCCACTTGTTCCGATGACTCCTTATTGGCCCTGAGTTATGGGAGCTGAACTGTGGGAATAGCTTTTGGAGCCAGAGACTTATTCTCTTCAGTATTCTCAATGGGATCAAATGTTGTCATTGGAGAGTGGTTTGCTTTTTGGAAAGAGCTACAATGACTCAAAAGTAGTTTTTTGGTGATTAAGTGAATGATCAAGCTGAGTAAAATAAACACAATAGAAAAGTAATGAGTACTATAAAGAATATAAAAATGTATAAAGTCTTTGCAACACAGCAAAAAATAAATAGATGAAAGAGAGCTGTAATGCAAGATAGCAGGCTTCCTTCCATCCCCACTGGGATACCACCTGCTGACTCTGTACATGATTATCTTTTTCACCAGTGAAGTTAACTAGTTCTCAAGCACCAAGCATCAGTGCACAGATAAATGGGCCTTGCTTCTGACTTGTGAACCACCACTGCTGGTTGGTTAGTTGGGTTCCTCCACAAGCTGACCCAGGTCGTGTCAGTGGAAGGAGTGTTAGCCAGCAGGTGTCAGCTATGGCTCCTGGGAGCTCCCTGGACCTGCGCAACTTGGGCAGTCTCGGTGGGACACACCTCCAAGTGACCCAGCCCTGGGGGCACAGCAGCTGGGGTGCTTCACCACTGATCCCCATCTGTCACTTGTTGACCATTGCTTCCAGGGTATTTGCTGGCACAGCTGGACTGACACATGGGCTGCATGCATTCTTGAATTCAGAAACAAAGCATTCAGGCTGGGATGTAGGTTGTTGATGGCAAACAGCCTGTGCAGTGGCTATGAGATACGCACAGAGCATGGCAGTGCCTGATATGAGTGTAGCTTGAGATGGAACCCATGTCTGAGAAACTGAATTTTAAATGCTACTTACATTTTTATTCTTCTTTAAGTAGCTACATCTGGTTACTGGTTACTGGTTACCATCAAGCACGGTGCAGGTCTAAATGGAATATTAGAAGGCAAATCCCGGCTGGCGCGTTGGCTCACTAGGCTAATCCTCCGCCTTGCGGTGCCGGCACATCGGGTTCTAGTCCCGGTCGGGGCGCCGGATTCTGTCCCGGTTGCCCCTCTTCCAGGCCAGCTCTCTGCTGTGGCCAGGGAGTGCAGTGGAGGATGGCCCAAGTGCTTGGGTCCTGCACCCCATGGGAGACCAGGAGAAGTACCTGGCTCCTGCCATCAGATCAGCGCGATGCGCCGGCTGTAGCGCTCCGGCCACGGCGGCCATTGGAGAGTGAACCAACGGCAAAAGGAAGACCTTTCTCTCTGTCTCTCTCTCTCACTGTCCACTCTGCCTGTCAAAAACAAAACAAAACAAAACAAAAAACCAAAAAAACAAAGAAGAAAAATCCCTCCAAGCCTCACGGTCCCCATGTTAGGTCTTAGGAGGATTAGAATTGAGTGAGTGGTATCTAAATTTTCACCCTCCCTTCATTCAGTCTTTTGCACCTTGTGCTGAATGGGTTCTCAGCCTCTCATGGCTGATAAGTAGAGCTTTGTGTGCTCAGCCGGTGATAACGACCAATGAATGGAATTTCACAGGTTTTTCCATGACCTCCTGCACGGAAGTTCTGTGTCTGTGCATTGCAGCTCTGTACCCTGCACCCAGAGAAGACTGACTGTTGGAGCCTTAATGGATAAGATTCCGTGCCTGTAGGACTGCCCCAGGGCTCGACCAGGTCCAGCTAAAGGCTGCTCATGGGGTTGCCATTGCCGTGGCATTACTGGGAATTTTCACTGGGTTTGATAGCATCTTCATCTTTTTGTCGTTGGTGTTACCATGATGACATACCCAAGGCAGGTGAACTTATAAAGGACTGAAGTTTATTTAGCTCATGGTTTTGGTGGTTCCAGGGCATAGTGCCTATGTCAGCTCCATTCTGGTGAGGGACCTTCTTGGCCATGTCACCTCATGGTGAGTGGCAATGCCGGAAGCAGGTGTAGAAGTGAGAAGCAGAGAGCGAGGGAGGGGCTGGGCTTGCTCCCTCTTGTGAGAACCCCCTTCATCCCTTTCTGGGGCGTGCATGTGCCATTGACCTATGGACTCCTCCTCCTTCCCGCTAGGCCCATCTCCTCTAGGTACCACAACCTCAGTGCCATCACCCTGGGGACCTAGTGTCCAGCACAGGGATCCTTGGGGACCACCGAAGCCACATCTCTACCACCGCAGGTGCCCTCTATAGAAAGTGGTGGTGGGCAGGCCATGTGCTTCATCCTTTTCAGTTTCATCTTATTGGCTGTTTCTAAACTTTGGGAATGATGCGATTGACGATGCCAGCTGGGCCACTCAGTTGGGATGCTCACACTGGTTTCTGAAAATCAGCCGCACTTACCAACAACTCGTTCTGAATTGAGTCGTCATCACTTTATTTCTTTTTTAAAAAATAATTTGTTTATTTATTTTTTAAAGGTAGAGGCAGAGAGGCAGAGAGGCAGAGAGAGAGAGAGAGAGAGAGAGAGAGAGGTGTCTTCCATCCACTGGTTCACTCCTCAAATGGCCTCAATGGCCGGAGCTGCACCAATCCAAAGCCAGGAGCTTCTTCCAGGTCTCCCACAAGGGTGCAGGGGCCCAAGGACTTGGACCATCTTCTACTGCTTTCCCAGGCCACAGCAGAGAGCTGGATTGGAAGTGGAGCAGCTAGGACTCGAAACAATGCCCGCTTGGGATGCTGGCACTGCAGGTGGTGGCTTTACCTGCTACGCCACATATTTTGATTGAAAACAGCTAGGGATGGCGTAAAACATAGATGAGGAACGTGTGGGGCATTGCCTTCCCTCATGCTGCCTTCCTCTGCTCCCTCGCCCAAGGCAGACCTGGGTCATCCGTTGCAGGGCTGTTTCTCACAGAACAAAGACACAGCCTCTAGGGTGTTCTTAACACAACACTGCTGTTGTACTGGAAGTCAGTGAGAGGAGTGTGTTCAGTAAGAAGTTATTTCTGCCACAGCATATGGAAAAGAATGGGTGATTCAGGAATGACATACAGGTGAGAGATCTTTAATAGACTGTTTACTGTTGTTGTTTCTCAACTCCAGGGAGTGAGGTCACAGTGTAGTTCCCCTCCTCTGGCTCAATCCCTTTGGCCTAGAGTTGGCAAACTATGGCTGTTTTGGGAAATAAAATTGTTTCGGACACAGCCACCCTTTTTTGCTGCGTTTATTTTAATTGAATATTTATTTATTCATTTGAAAGTCAGAGTTGAGAGAGAGAGAAAGAGAAAGAGAGAGAGAGAGAAAGCAATCTATCTTCCATGTGCTTCTTCACTCCCCAAATGGCAGCAATGGCTAGAGCTGGGCCAATCCAAAGCCAGGAGCTTCTTCTGGGTCTTCCATATGGGTGCAGGGGCCCAAGCACTTGGACCATCTTCCACTGCTTTCCCAGGCTATTAGCAGGGAGCTGGTTCAGAAGTGGAATAGCTGGGACATAAACTGGCACCCAGCCGGCGTCAAAGGTGGTGGTTTTACCGGCTGTGCCACAAGGCTGGCCCCCTTGTTTGTTTCTGTGTTGTCTATGGCTGCTTTCCTGAAAGAACAGCACATTTAAGACTGTGTGACTTGCAAAGCCTGAAATATTTACTGTCTTGCAATTTCTAGAAAATGCTTCCTGACTCAAGCCTTAGGCTCTTGACTTTTGTGAAGGGAGAAAAGCTCTCCTTGATATTGGCCCAGGAGCATCCTGAGATGAGCCTGGGCTTGTCCTCGCTCAGTCTGGGTGAAACTGTTGGGGCTTATTACTCAGGAAGCCTTCCATCTGTAAAAATGTATATGAACTTGTGTGTGAACATGGCCGTGGTGCAGACGGTTTAGCCCCAGCACGGCAGGGACTGAATGTCGGCAGCACATATGTATCCTAGCGAAAGGTTGACCTTGGAGTCATGTTTTGGACCTCCTGTTTGTTATATGACCTTGGTCAGGTCAGCTTCTTGGAGTCTGGGTTTCCTCATTTTTAATGTAGGAGGATTAAATCTCACCTCCTGTGTATGGCATTGCGAGTGCTGGACTAAGTGATGGACTAAGAGGAAAAGCACTTGCTCAGAACACACTCATATCTACTGTATGAGTATCTTGGGGAAAGTTTCCGTTCATGCATGGAACCCTGTTGCACGAATCTATGGTAGCTGTGTTACAAACCACTCTTAAATTCAGTTGCTTCAAACACTAAACATTTACTGTAGCCCATGAGTCTGTGAGTCAGCGGGATGGTTATGCTGATAGGGGTAGATCCAGCTGCATCCCAGCTCATCCTGTTCATGTGCATGGGATCATCTGGTGGTCAGTGGAAGCCTGGCAGGACTAGGAGGACCTCACACATCTTGACATTGTCTGGCTGTTGGTGGAGACTTGTCTGTCCAACTGGTCACCCAGCTGCTAGCTGAGACCTGTTCGTGGAGCAGAGACAGGGAGTGGAAGTGTTCAAGGCTGGGATATGGAGCAGCAGCACTTCCACCAGCTCTCCTTGCCACATCAAAGCCCAGGACAACCTGAGTTCACAGGGGAGCACCAGCACGTGAAGGAAGGAGCAGGAAAGTTGGACTACAAATGGCAGGGATACAGGGCACATTCTGCCATCTGCTATAGAGAAATCACAGTGGTAGTCATGCCTTCTGATCACATGAAATCTTAAAGTCAAGTGTCCCAGTAGTTTCAACTGCAGGTTTTTATGAAGTAAGATGCTGATAATATTCTTTCTTTTGTAATTCTTTTTTTTTTTGACAGGCAGAGTGGACAGTGAGAGAGAGAGAGAGAGAGAGAGAAAGGTCTTCCTTTGCCATTGGTTCACCCTCCAATGGCCGCCGTGGCCAGCACGCTGCAGCAGGCGCACCGCGCTGATCCGATGGCAGGAGCCAGGTACTTATCCTGGTCTCCCATGGGGTGCAGGGCCCAAGCACTTGGGCCATCCTCCACTGCACTCCCAGGCCACAGCAGAGAGCTGGCCTGGAAGAGGGGCTACTCGGACAGAATCCGGCACCCCAACCGGGACTAGAACCCGGTGTGCCGGCGCCGCTAGGTGGAGGATTAGCCTATTGAGCCGCAGTGCCGGCCTAATATTCTTATCTTTGATAGGAGCTATGAAATAATGCTTCTATTAGGATGTTCCCCATGGCAACCCCAGGATGTCCCCTGCCCTGGTGCCCTTGGAATTGACTGTGGCCAGCAGAGCCATCAACAGGACAGGGTGTTAATTCAGGTCCTGCCTCCCACGATTTGTCTCTCCCATAACACTTAGCAGAGTCAGCAGTCTCAGAATCTGATGCATTTTTCCCTCTCTGGCATTTTCATAAGGATCACAGACTTGGCTTCTTTTAGCAAGGAGCCCTCATGTCCCCCTTCTCTGAAATGTGGGGTCCCTCAAGCTGGGTCTGCACATTGCTGTTCAGCAGAAAAGTGAACGTCGTGGCTGGGCAGTGGGTTGTCCTGGCTTCTGAACTGACCCTCGTGGCTGATGTGCTGGCCTGATCTTGCTGGCTGCTGGTTTCAGCCAGTTGAACCTTGAGAAACATGAGGCATTACAGAGTTTGGAACATGGAAACCTGGCCTCTTCGTGTACAGGTGTGACCTTGAGTGAGATGCTGACCTTGAGGCTATTAGGGCGACAGGAGTAATAAGAGGACTTCTCCCGTGGGGCTGGGAGATTGCACAAGTCCATGGTGATGCATCTTCAGTGTATGGAGACAATGGTGCTTATCATCGTCGTGATTTTCATGGGTCTGACTTCACTGTAGTGAGCCCCTGACAATCTTAAAAGTTTTTAATTAACTTATTTGCAACACATACGCACACAGAGACAGACACACAGTGCTCCCATTCATTCAGTCATTCCCCAAATGCCCACAATGGCCAGAGGTAGACCAGGCTAAAGACAGGAGCCAGAAACCCAATCCAGGTCTCCGACATGGGTAAGAGTGAGCAGTGATCCAACTACTTGAGCCATTTCCACTGCCTCCCAGGGCACCCAATAGCAGGAAGTTGGAGTCAGATGCTGGGACTCAAACTCAGGCACTCTGACAGACAGAGGATGTGGGTGTCCCAGCCAGCATCTTAGCTGCTAAGCCTAGTACCCCCCTGCCACTCCCATTCCCGCAGCAGTTACTAAGTCTGAGATGTTTGTCCGGTTTTGCTTCTCTGATGGGCTCTCCATGGCCTTTCTTTAGACCGGGTCTGGAAGGCCCAGTGTGCGTGGAAACATCGGCTGGTTGCCACGGAGATGTCACTTTCGATCCGCACAGGGACTTCCCGTGGTTTGAAGGGGCAGCTTCTCCTCGGCAAAGGGAAGCTCGCCAAGCTTCCAGAGAGCCATAAACTTGCTGAGTCGTGGAAAGGCATTGTGGGCCGCAGGGCTCGCAACAAACCAGACTCTGTTTGTAATTAATTTGAATGCTTCCAGGACTTCATATCATCCCCTCCTGGTGTATTCCCATGGGGACTTCATCGGGCCATGGCCCTGCTTGGGATGGTTGTTCTCAGCCCTCTTTCTTATTCTGCTGACTGTATTTTCCTGGAGGGCAGTCAGGTTTGTCTCCAGGTACCTGTTTGGTTTATTTGTTTCACTCTGCACATTATCCTTGTGGGTGTTTGTATGCTCAATGAAGAGTCCCTGGGAATATTTATCCATAAGCGATCACAGAGTCTATATCACTACTTTTTTAAAGATTTATTTATTTATTTGAAAGAGTTACACAGAAAGAGGAAAGGCCAAGAGAGAGAGAGAATGAGAGAGAGAGAGAAAGAGAGAGACGTCCTCCATCTGATGGTTCACTCCCCAACTGGCCGCAACGGCAGGAGCTGCTCTGATCCAAAGCCAGGAGCCAGGAGCTTCCTCTGGGTCTCCCACGTGGGTGCAGGGGCCCAAGGATCTGGGCCATTTTCTACTGCTTTCCCACGCCATAGCAGAGAGCTGGATGGGAAGAGGAGCAGCCGGGTCTCGAACTGGCACCCATATGGGATGCCAGCGCCTCAGGCAGGGGGTTAACCCACTACGCCACAGTGCCGGACCCTATATCACTATTTATAAGAGAGCAAAGTGTCATTTCACTTATTCAACTGCTCACAAATGCTGATGTTTCCTGTTCTATAAGGAAAAGTGAAAGGGAAGGGGTTAGAAAAACCAGATGGAGAGTATGACAGTATAAGAAATGGTTTAATTGTTGGAGTCACATTTCACTTTGCCGCCCCCACAGTGTTTTAGTGGGATCCCACCCTCAATCTACCTGCTGGGTTGAGCTGTGTTCTTAACCCAGAGCTGAGAGGTTTTCCAAGAGCCAGAAACCAGGTGGAGAAGCAGGGAACAGGGTTGACCATGAGCTGAGCCATTTGGGAAGCAGCTCTGAGTTTGGCACTGGATTAGGTGCTTGATGATTCATGCCTAACCAGGACTGTATTGTACAGAGAGGGATGAGAGGGTGGGAAGGCAGAGGAATTCCAGAAGGAAATCGATTTCTGTGCGATCTCCAACAGACTTCTTTCCAGGTTGTGTCGCCCGTAACAGAAGCAGGAAGAGATGTTGGATGAAGAGACTTGGCAACCATGGCCTTATACCCTTGCCAATGTCTCACAGCCTCTCTTGGGTCCTTAGGACTTAGGACAAGTGCAGAACTCTGTGTGCGGGAGGCTTGGATCCTTAGGTTTGGGATGGTATTTGGATTGAAGTGTTGGCCTCGTATCCCTCAGTACCCTAATATGTAGTCTTATTTGGAAATGGTATTTCTCAAAGGTCATTCGGTTAAAAGGAGGCTCAGCATGACCAGTCTCGTTATAAAAAGGAATATTTGGGCTGGTGCTGTGATGCAGTGGGCTAAACAACACCAGCATCCAATGTGGGCACTGGTGTGAGTTTCAGTGCTCCATTTCCAATCCAGCTCCCTTCTAATGCATCTGGGAAAGTGGTAGAAGATGGCCCAAGTGCTCGGGACCTCGCCACCCTTTTGGGAGACCCGGATGGAGCTCTTGGCTATTGACTTCTGCCTGGCTGAGCCCTGGCCATTGCAGCTATTGGGGGGGGGGGTGAACCAACAGATGGAAGATCTTTCTCTCTGTGTCTCTCCTTCTCTCTCTGTTTGTAAGTCTATTTTTCAAATAAATAAATTTATCTTTAAAAAGGCGGTGGGGAGGGGAGGAGGGACATTTGGACACGATGCTCAATTTGCAATATTGTCTGGCGTGCACCCAGGGGAACACTGTGTGAAGGTGAAGGCACATGTTTGGATGATTGGCAGAAAACCAGTAGGAACTAGGACTGGGGACACAAGCAAGCTGTCCCCTACAGCCCCTGCTGGCACCTTGGTCTTGAACTACTGCCTCCAGGCCTGTGAGATAGTGAGTTTCTGTTGTGTCAGCCATCCTGTGTGTAGCACAGAGGGGCACACACAGGGGCATCATGACAGAGGGTGTGGCTGGATTCTTTGTGTGGCCCCATTGTCCTGTCTGCACTGTTCTCATAGCCTGTGCAGCCAACACCCCCACAGAGACCCAGAGTTCAAGTTTAGGACTTTCTAGACTTGTTCTCTCCCCAGTGCCCGGATGGGATCACTTGCAGAGTTCTGAGTGTCCTAATGCCTGGACTATACCAGAGGGGCTGAGTTTATTGGCTTAGAATATGGTCCAGCTAGGGACACATCTCCTAGGTGGAGGTCCACCATGGCAAGAAAACCAGCCCAGTGTTTTGGGTTGATGGTAGCCTTGAGACTTTAGCTTATTCAGAGGTCCTTAATAGAGGTTTGTAACAGTCACCCAAGAAGTTGGTCCTTGCATACAGATTCCTGGGCACTACCCAGGCATGCCAGAGCCCAGGAACCTGTGTTTTGTGCAAGGTCCACAGTCTTCAGAGGCTCATACAACCTTGAAAACTGGGTCTTATTCATCCCCTGCTCTGGGGAGTGTGTTATAGAGGAGTTCAAGGCAGTACAGGGTTTTGTGTCTCCTGTCAGAGCTGGTGCTGTAGCACCCAACCCAGGGAACTGAACCCATACTGAGTATGCCACAGTTTACCTTTCCCATCTTTAAAGGCTGAAAGCTCCCATTGCCAGCTGTTGTCATCTTCTCATTGTCCCTCTGTGTTCCTGACCCTGGCCCCATCCACCTGTGCTCTCTAGCCACATCTCCAAGAGGTGATCTGTGTTCTGGAATGTGCCCTCCTGCAGGACAGGATGTGGCAAAGCAAAGCTGTTCTAGGCGAGGTCCTCTTCTACGACCTGCAGGAGCATAGCTACCATGAGCAAGGACACACCTCATTTCCCATGCACAGTTAGGGCCAAGGGAACTGAACTTCCATGCAGGAGCTTGTATAGAAGTAAGGGCCTGGCTTTCTCTGCAAGGTTGCGTGTGCCTCCTTGAGAAGCTCTTAACTTCTGCATCCTGTAGACTCATGCATGTCATTTTACTTGCCTTACAGATCCTCTGTATGGGGAAGGGGCCTTGGATAGAGAACGTGGCATGGTAGAAATGAGCACAATGTATAGGCTTGGAGACCTGAGACCTGAGTCTCAGCTCTACCCCTTCATCACGTTGGACAAGCTCCCCAGGCTGTCTGGACTTGCTTCCTCAACTCTGTTACCCATTTTTGGAATATTTGCAGAGTAAATGAAATGGTAAACCTTAAAAGCTCTGTTATAAAAGATTTATTCATTTATTTGAGAGACAGAGCTATAGTCGGTGGGGGGGGGGGGGGAGAAAGAGAGGGAGGGAGGTCTTCCATTTGCTGGTTCAGTCCCAAATGGCCACAATGGCTGGAGGTGGGCCAGGCTGAAGGCAGGAGCCAGGAGCTCCTTCTGGGTCTCCCATGTGGGTGCAGGGGCCCAAGCACTTGGGCCATCTTCTGCTTTCTCAAGCAATCAGCAGAGAACTAGATGGGAAAAGGAGCAGCCAGGACACAAACTGGTGCCCATATGGGATGCTGGTACTGCAAGCAGACTTTTAACTAACTATGCTACAGTACCAGCCCCAACAGTGCTTTAAATCTTTATAGAATATTAATAGTAGTTGTTGTCACTATTATAATGTCAATCTGCCTTAGGTTGATATAGGCAGACACCAATTTTTATTTGTACCTGTAAGAATGAATTATGTTGGTGGGTCTGCTTTTCCTTTAGCAGACTTTAAATAATTTAATAATTGTAATGCCCTGTACAGTGAGCTAATCTTATTAATTCTCTGTTCTCTTGGGCTTAAAATTCAAGTCAAACAGTGTTGGCAGTGACACAGATGACTGGGCTATTGGCCAGGGTGGGTCCATTAATAAATCAGTCTTTACTTCTTACCCAGGCACCGTGAGAAACTGGGACAGAGCCATGGGACTAATACACTGCCAGTGTTCAAAAAAAAAAAATCTGGCCCTAGGTATACATCAGAGTGAATTTCTGCTGAGTTGACTCTTTTAATCTTTGGACAGATCAGATGTGTAAGATCATACTAAATTATATAACAATCGTGCATTGGAAGATTGGGCAATCATTATAAATCTGGCTGTTAAATATTGAATGACATGAGAATATATTGATGATAACTCTTTTAGGTGCAAAAAGGAAATTACATTGTGCAAATATATGTACCAGATGATAAGATTGTGTTTCTAGTAGTGGAAGGAAGTTATTTTCTTTTCTTCTCTCTATTAGATAGAAGTTTTAAAGGGTGGGTTAATCCTGCCTGATGAGTATAGCTTCATAGAACAGGTGTCACTGGAGTTGGCCCTTGATGGATGTATAGAGTATGAAAAGGCAGAAGGACCACCCTAGGAAAGGGGTGGCATTCATGGAAGCATAGAAGAAATGGAAATCCATGATCTGTTCTGAACTGGCCAGCGGTTCAGGCTGGAACACATGCGGATGGCTTACCACTGAAACTTCAAGGCAGTAACACAGTTGAGAGAGGATGTCTGACCCACACAGCCTGAGCTTGAGTTTGGTTCTGACTGGGGGACCTTGGACAAGTCCATTGACATCATCTGTGAAGTCCATATAACCCTAGGATCCAGGCACAGGGCAGATTAAATGAGTTAACACATGTAAAGCAATCAGTCAGACCCATCACCTGGAGTGTAGTGCGTGCCACCTGTGGTGTAATTCAGTGCATCTTAACTCATCGGTACAGGAGACATTGTATAGGACCCAGTAGAAATGTACAGCTTTGTTTCTCTGAAAGTTATAGGAGAAAGAACGATGGCTGAGTAGCAAGTGTTGTATTCTTCTTTCTGTTGCTAACAACACAATACCCCAGATCGGGCAAGTTAGAAAAGAAATGGTTAGGCCCATGGTTCTGGTCCAGGGTTGAGAGTCTGCACTTGGTGATGGAGTGTCCCATGGATAGAGACAGGAAACACACCCATGTGTGCCTTCTTCTTATAAATCCACAAACATGGATGCTCCATACTGATGACCTTACATAACCCTAATCACCCCCAGGGTCCCAACTTTGAACACCACAGTCACACTAAACTCCACCCAAGTTTCTAGAGGGGACAAACCATATTCAAACCAGAGCAGGAAGTAAGATTTCATTGAGGATGGAGGCTTTCGGGGGTCATTTGAAATCCCACAGGCAGAGGTAAGATTGGAGAAAGGCGCTTCTCTGGGATTTGGAGCCCCGAATGAGACCCGTTCTGCTGAGTGAGGGTTTGAAGCAAATTCTGGCCAGGAGTGTTGGTAACAGTGCTGGATACACTCAGGGAAGCCAGGTGATGGCAGGCCGCATGGGCCAGGTGGTAGGTTCTGCATTCAAGAAAGGAATTAGGTTGTGACTTTATAGGTGCTAAATGCTTGGCAAGAATAGTGGCACATAAGAGATGTAGCCCCTGCCATGTTTCCTAAGGCCATTGTGCCATTCCTTGTGTACTGTACTTGGGGTCAGTGCTGAGCTGGAGGTTATGTGGGTCACGTAGCCATGGTAATGAGGCCCCATTTCTGTGCCTGGGAAGAATCATGGTAGACTTGCCTTCTGAGCACTGGGTTCTGGGGTGGGGGAAGCAGACCAGCATCTGTGGACACCTGCTCCTTCCATGAATAAACATGACAGTGGTTGGTGATAGACTAGTGAGCAGTTGAGACTCATCAAAGTGTATTGCTTTCTCTTGCCTTTAAACTTTCTAGTTCAATTTTTGTTATGATGTTATTTTTGAAGCTTAATGATATGGTGGAACCACTGTTGCATCTCTGAACAGCGCTTGTAGACATCCTAAAACCTCAATTTCTATACCTATAGACAGGGTTATAACCTTGCATCTATAATGACTTGGTCTTGGATTGGTTTGTGTTTCCTAAAAAAAGACTTGGGCCAGGATTTCAATGCAACTAGTTCATTTAGGAATTTAACAGTGAAAAGAGTGGTGGTTGTCTGGCATCTCAGGGGACTGGAGGAACGGAGGTACCAATAGGTGGATCCCAGAAGGTTTGCTGGATTGTGCAGCTGTCATGTGTGAATACTGTGTGTGATGGAGGCTACCTGACACTGTGCATCTGTCCAGACCCCCAGAATGTACAACATCAAGGGTGAGCTGTAATATGAACTGGGGGCCTTGGTTAATAACAACGTATGGACATGGAGTGATCCATTGTTACAAAAAGGCCCCACCAATGCAAGATGTTAACAACAGGGGAAATTGAGGCTAGGGTACCTCTGGGGAACTCTGTGTGATCTGTTCAGCTTTTCTGTAAACCTAAAGCAACTCCAGAAAATAAAGCCTATCAAGAAATAAAAAACAAAACAAGGCACTAGTATAGGTTGGCATCTTATAAAATTAATCTTCATGAATCATCAGTTTATAAAATAAGCTGGAATAGAGTCCAGCTTTGCCCGTTAAGAACCGAATGCAGGTTGATGGCTGAACAAGTGACGTTGCAGAAATCAAAAACGCTGTGTGTGAGGAGGTGCCTGGTGTGGTGGAAGAGGTGGCATCGGAGGCCAGTGGCATCTGTGTTTGAGGCCCCTGCCAGCCCCTCTCTTAGAGGCAGTGGACTTTAGGTCAGTTGTGGCTAAGCCTCAGCCTTGGCATATGCCCGTTGAGCATGGTGAGACCGGCTCGGCTCTGCAGAGCTGTTGTGGAGGGACAGGACGATAATGTCTGAGAAGCTGTCAGACTACATACAGCGTGTGCAGCTCATTTCTGGCCCGCCCTGGTCCTGCCCCCAGAAGTCTGTTGCTGCACAGAATGTTACACTTGCCTTCCATCAGGAGCTGCTCCATCCTTGGCTTGTGTTCTGCAGCCAGGCTGCCAGTGAATGGCAGACAGCTCCTCTGCAGGTCACAACAAGGTGCTGATGGACTGTGCCCCCTGCCCTTGCCCCCTGGGGGACATCCGTTTGGGCTCTGCTGGAGACCAAAGACTCCTTGTTGTAGGGATGCGGGATTCAGTTTCACGTTGCCGTACTTTGGGTACTTTGGACATTCTTTAAGGGCTGGCAAAAGGCATTTCACACTGCAGACGGGCCTCCAGGGGATAACACGCTGCTTCCAGGACTGGAGAGTCCCCGGTGATTGGAGGGTTCTGTGCCCTCTCACTGCCATCTCTCACATTAGTGCCTCAGATTCTCTCCCACAAGTGCAAACAGTTTTATCTACAGGATCAGTTGATGGATAACAAAAGGTGAACTCTTGTTGTATTGGACAGTACAGCAAAGGCACACTTCCATAACGGCCAGAAGTTCTGCTGGAGCAGATATAGACTGTTCTTTCTTGCTAGCAATTTTTTTTATCTCCTCCATGCATCTTCTCCTTGCTGTTAGCATGCTGCCACCCCAGCCATGGCTGCCGAATCCTGTCAGTACCCCGTAGGCTGGCAGAGTCGCCTTACTGCCAGTCTGGCAGGATGTTGTACCTCTGCCTTCCCACGTGCCAGAGCTCCCCCTCTGCTTGGCACTGAAACCCTCCCCAAGACCCCAGCTCACCTGTGCGCTATCTCTTCCTCTGCCCCTGACAGCCCCAGGAGTGCGAGGGGGTCTACACTGAATGCTTGCTATGTCGTGAGCTCATCAGTCCCATCCTTGTCTCCCATCGAGGTCTTGTTTCACGTTCCACTCTTAGAATGGTCTCCCTTCCTCTCCATCTGTTCTGCTCAAAATCTCCCCCATATGTGACCTGCTTCTCAGATACCCCCTCCTCAAAGATCAGCGAGCCAGGAGTGATTTCTCCTTGGGAAAGGCCCAGTCCCTTCCCATTTCCCTGTCACATGGCACCAAGCACTTTTTGCTTAGTATGGAATTTGTCTGCTTGCATTATCCATCCCCATGTCTTCCTACAACATGCGTTTCTCAAAGGACAAGTGTTCTGGCACTTCTTGTCTGCCTAGGCATGCCCAGTGCCTTGCTGAGAAATGCACATTTGGTGAATCCAGAGACCCTCTTTCCAAGAAGCAGTTTCCTAAGTTGCTTCTCCCAGAAGTCCTTTCCTAAGCCATAAGAACAAGCCCACCACTGTGTTGACTCCACATAGGGAGACCCTGCAGCATCTCTGTCCCATGCCGTGGTCTCTCTCCTTGCCTGCTTCCCTAGGTCTGTGCCTTAGGTTCACAGTCAGCCCCACTGCTCTTGTGTCTCTTTCCACCAGCCATGGGGATTGGCCCCTGTCTGAGATACTGTTGGTGCCGTGCCCAGCTCATCTCAGGTCTTATTACTTAAGTGAGCATTCATTGCCCAAGCTCATTTTCCAAGGGGGCAGTGCTCGCCCCTGGAAATAGTTTGCAACCAGGAACTGGTGCCAGCCAGTGTGGAAATACCCCACATCCCTAACCGATTGGGTGGGCTGACGGTGAGGTGCGTGTCCTACACGTTTTTCGAGAATTCCCAGCAGTATTCAGCTTTAGTGTCCCACTGCGGTAACTGGCATCTAACTGATTCCCTTTTTGGATCCCTTCTTCCCTATCCTACATCCTCACTACTGGTGTCTCTTCATCTTGCATTTAACTACTTGCCTTGGATCTTTGTCTTAATTGCTGTTTCTGGTGAACCACTATTCAGGTGAATAGTGAACCTAAATTCAGGTTGAACCACTACCAAATACAAATGGTTCCTGACTTAGGATGCATTGACTTAGGGTTTTTCAACTTTATGATGGATGTGAAATCATCACCATACAACCATCCTCCTTCTCACCTTCAGTAAAGTAGTCTGTAAGTTACATGGAATAGTCACAGGTTTAAGGTTTGACCACGTTTAATTAGGCTGTGATGTTCTGTGGGTTGAGTGTATTCTTAATTTTTTTTAATTTTTTTTATTTTTTTTTATTTTTTGACAGGCAGAGTGGACAGTGAGAGAGAGAGACAGAGAGAAAGGTCTTCCTTTGCCGTTGGTTCACCCTCCAATGGCCGCCGCGGCTGGCGCACCACGCTGATCCGATGGCAGGAGCCAGGAGCCAGGTGCTTCTCCTGGTCTCCCATGGGGTGCAGGGCCCAAGCACCTGGGCCATCCTCCACTGCACTCCCTGGCCACAGCAGAGAGCTGGCCTGGAAGAGGGGCAACCGGGACAGAATCTGGCGCCCCAACCGGGACTAGAACCCGGTGTGCCGGCGCCGCTAGGCGGAGGATTAGCCTAGTGAGCCGCGGCGCCGGCCCGGGTTGAGTGTATTCTATACGGGTTTGACTCAATGCCATTTTCAATTTGGATGAGTTTATTGGGATACAACCCCTTTATAAGTTAAGGAGCACCTGAAATCTGCATGTCTGGCATTCTGGACTCTTACTTTTGTCATCCTTTGATTCTCTTTGGTAGCTGTTTTGTCTACACAATTTACCACCTGTGAGGCATATGTCCTGAAGCTCTTAGCTGCAGCCGTTGTCTCATTGATGTCCCTGACTAATCCCTGTAAATGACACGCTCAGCTACAGATCCAGCAGGATAACGAGCAGCCTTGAGAGCGTGAGCCCCGTTGGAGGTCTCTGGGAGTCTTGGAGAAAATGGTGCAGAGAAGTTCTTGGCTGCCGTCGCCCTCCTGTAAGCCAGGGATTACTGCGAGTTACCAGCTCTGCTATTTATAAGGAATTCAATTCACAGCTGGGGAGTTTATAAATGACAAATGGTAAATAGTTTTCTGATGCAAAATTTAATTTTCTGTAGTTGGTAAAAGGGCATTTGATTAAAATAGAATTTGGCAGAACAGATCAAAGTTACTTTGTGAAATTACTTTTACAAATTTATTTCTGTCTGAATTTACTCCTAGTTTTCTTTCCTTAATTTCTTCTCTCCTGTCCTCTCTTTTCATTCTCCTCCTCCCTTTTCTCTCTGCCTTTGCTTTTGTCATAATTATTTATGTATTTAGAAAATGTTAAGGGCATATGTGAATAATTTGATTTAACTATTTAGTATTTTAATTCATTAGAAGTTTGCAAACAAAAAGGACTAAGTACTTGGCATACATGCTGTCACCTCCCCTCCTCTGTGTGTTCCAGACATCAGTAATCAATCATAGCGTCTTTCTCATGCCTGAACTCCAGAGAGTCATTGCTAGTTGATGGGTACAAGCATGGGAGATGATGTAATGTAGATGACTTTATTGGGAGGGCCATTATTTGGATGGATACTGTTTTTCGTGTTTGTCCTTTGTTGGGAGAATGAGATTGACTGATGGTTTCAAAAGAAGAGATTTTTTTGGACAACATTTCCGTGAGTTACTTGGGTTGTGAGTCAGTCTGGGGTGCAGACTTTGTTCACTTTCTCTTCAGAGTTCCAAGAAGGAGTAAAACTGCAGGCTGGACTGCCCCCTACCCTCTGTCCTGGCCCCACTGGCATTTGATGTAAACCTTCAGCAATACGTGCAGACAGACTGCTTGCCTCGAGCTCCTCCCATGGGTTTTACATGCGGCAATGCCCTTCCCTTTCCCCCGACCCAGCCCCCAGCATCCCTTGCTCCTTGGCATTGTCTTCCTTGGGTGCTTCTGGCCTTTGGCATTTGGCTGCCTTGTTTGTGACACTTGTCCATGGCCCAGGTGCAGAGAGTACCCTGGGGGAGTATTGGGAGAGATGCTTTCCCCACGCTCACACCTCAACTTTTTTGTCATCTCCACGTCACAGTTTAAAGGCAGAGTTACACAGAAAGGGGGAAAGAGAGAGGAAGAGAGAAAGAGAGAGACAGGGAGAGGGAGATCTTCCATCTGCTGGTTCACTCCCCAGATGGCTGTAATGGCTGGGGCTTGGCCAGATTGAGGCCAGAAGCCCAGAACTCCATCTGGCTCTCCCATGTGTGTGGCAGGAGCCCAAGCACTTGGATCATCTGCTGCTGCTTTCCCAGGTGCATCAGCAGGGAGCTGGATCAAAGTGGAGGAGCTGAAACTCAGGCCAGCACTCAGACGGGCTGCTCTTTTCGCGAGTAGTGGCTTACCCTGCCGTACCACAGTGCTGGCCCAAACTCTCTTCTTGAGAGAAGGGCCTTAGCTTCTGTTATTCTACCAATGGGCACTCAGTGTCCCTGAGGGGAGGGTGGGGAATGTGGCCTTGCAGGAGGCTCTGTTGAGTAGAGGTGGTTCTACAGAGTCCCAGCTTTAATGCCAGTGTTCACAGCAGCTGGGGGACAGTGTATCAGTTACTAAAAGACACCTGCACAGGCACCAGTAGCGTGACACGGAGCCTAGGAAACCAGCACTTTCTAGAGGCTTCTTTGATGTGTGGAGAGCTGCTACATGTACCTTTTAGTTCTTAAAACAACCCACACAGGGGCCAGCACTGTGGCATAGTGGGTAAAAGCTGGCACCTGCAGTGCCGGTATCCCATATGGGCGCTGGTTCGAGTTCCAGCTGCTCCACTTCCGATTCATCTCTCTGCTATGACTGGGAAAGCAATGGAAGATGGTCCAAGTGCTTGGGTCTCTGAACCTTCGTGGGAGACCTGGAAGAAACTCCTGGCTCCTGGCTTCAGATTGGCCCAGCTCCAGCTGTTGCAACTATGTGCACCATGGGTGGAAGACTTTTGTCTCTGTCTCTCTCTCTGTAATTCTACATCTTAAATAAGAAAACAGTCATTTTATTTGAAAGAGGGAGAGAGCAAGAGAGAAATATTCCATCTGTTGGTTCATGCTTCAGATGCCCTCAACAGTCAGAGTAGGACCAGTCCGAAGCCAGGAACCAGGAACTGTGAACCTTAGTCTCCCACATGAGTGGCAGGGACTCAAGTCTTTGGACCATCAGTTGCTGCCTCTCAGGGTGAACATGAGCAAGGAGCTGGAATCAGAAGTGGAGCCAGACCTGAGCTCATTCTGATACAGGATGCCAGGGTCTTCACTGCCGTGCCAAACACCTACCCCGCTGTCATCTTTCAAAGTTTTTAAAGCCGGCGCCATGGCTCACTAGGCTAATCCTCCGCCTTGCGGCGCCGGCACACCAGGTTCTAGTCCCGGTCGGGGCGCCGGATTCTGTCCCGGTTGCCCCTCTTCCAGGCCAGCTCTCTGCTGTGGCCAGGGCGCGGTGCACCGGCCGCGTCAGCCATTGGAGTGTGAACCAACGGCAAAAGGAAGACCTTTCTCTCTGTCTCTCTCTCACTGTCCACTCTGCCTGTCAAAAAAAAAAAAGTTTTTAAGGCCCTCATGCAAGTCTGTGCTTTCACATACACAGTGAATTTCAAGTAAAAGCAAACGCATCTGTTAGCAGCTCAGCAAGCCTAAAGTAGATTGAAATCCCTCATGTGCAAGGTCGGTCATGTGCAGGCCAGGGGCAAGGTAATGTGAAGGGAGAGAATTTAATCACAGAAATTAAAACCAGTGAGCAGGCTGGAGCTATTCAGTAGAGAAACCTACTGGCTAGCACTTTTTAGTCACTTCCAAGAACATCTAGATACATCTAGAATCAACTGGAATTTACTTTTTTTCCCCCCAAGAGACATTTATTGAGTACCTACTGTGTACCAGATTCTGTGCTAGAGATACAAGCACTATAAAGACATGAACCTGGTCTGTAAAAGGTTTGCATCTTAAATCTGCTCGAAGACAGGGAGGTGGAAGAGGAACCTGGAGACAAGGGCAAAGGCCCCCTGAGAGGATCCCTTAGCACTAATCAAGGTAGATGACCTTGTGAGCTCAGGGAAGGACGTTCAGCATCAGTGGGCAGCAGGAAATGACAGTACTACTCTGCTCTGGAATGGCTACAGTGTAAAAGCCGACAACACCAAGTGTTGGCAAGGATCTGGAGAAACTAGACCTGTAGTGTGTGTTTGATGGAATTCTAAAATGGCACAGTCATTTTGGAAAGTAGCTTGGAGTTTCTTGTAAGATAAACATTCACTTACCATATGAGCCAGCAATTCCACCTTGTGGTATCTATAAAAGAGCAATGGAAATTGAAGGTCACAGAAATATATGCATACGAGTTTTCAATGTGGTGTTGTTCATAACAGCCCCAAATAGGACAAAACCCAGATGCCCACCTGCTGGTAAATGGGGAAACAAATCGGGATACGTACATCCCATGCAGAAGAATGCTGGTTAGTAATAAAGGAACAAATCAATCATGGAAAAACACAAAGCACCTTAAAACACCATGCCAAATGAAAATGTCAAACACAAAAGGGTCCATAGTGTATGATCCCATTTGCATAAAGTCTAGAAAATGTCAACTAAACTGTAGGAGCAGAAAGCACCCTGGTAGTCATGTAGGAGCCGGGTGTGGGGGAGGTGGACTCTGCAGAGGCTGTAGTGGGATCCTGCACTTTAAAAAGCTGAATGAATTAGACCTCAGTCATAGCGATTTTTTCATAACACATCTCGAAGCGTGTTTAGCACCTGGGAAGTGGACTATAAATGTGACTTCGTGGAAATTCACCCACTGCATGCCAGGTTCTTGCCAGCCTCACTCCTCAGATAAGTCACTTCTTCTATGGGCAGCTTCAAGGTGGAGAAACTCTGCAGTCTGTTCCTTATGGAGCAAAAGCGCCAGCTCTAGCTCCCCTTCTTGATGGGCTGTTGGCTGCAGAGAAGGCTGCTTCGTTCTGGAAGCAATTGCATTCCCTTCCATCTGGGCATCTTTATGACTGCTCAGACATCCCAGGGCTTAGGGCCACGCCCCAGGGTCGCCTGGCCTGGAGGGAGGATGGTGCATGTGTTGCAGTCACTGAGTTGCACCTTCATGGCAAATTGCAATGTTGCAAGTTGCAGCCTTCATTCACTGCACTTCCTGCTCTGTTTGGGAGGGCCCTTGGAGAGACTTTTATCCACCAGTTCAGCTCTTAGGTTAAATTTATGCCTGAGTTCAGAACACTTCACCAGGTAGCCCCTGATTGAAATTCAGTAAGCAGACAGGGTAAGAAGGATGGAACTTTTGGAAATATCCCACCCTCGTTCCTGGGTTCTGCACACTATGTCTATTAAATTATAAACCCACACCACTTCTCTTCTCTCCTTAAGTGGAGATTTGATTCTTGTCTCTGGCCCTCCAACCTGGAGCCGAGGGAATTGGGCAGCCACCACCCTGACCCTGCAGGTGTCCCTGGCCCCTCCCCTTCTTCAGGGTCCTTAATCCCTTGGCAGTCTGGTGGAGAATTTTGTTTTGAAACACACAGGATAAGATATATAGCCATGGAATATTCCAATTATGCTGAGATACAGTTGTCAGTGTTGTGGATACATGACTCCCTGGAGGAGTGATCCACGTGCTTCTCTATTAGCACATGTATAACGTTATTGGTGGAGAGCCCAATAATGCCTGTCATTTTGAATTGTTGGTGAGCATAAATGGATGCTGAGATGTCTGCCACATTGTAATGGGCTGGAAGATACCCAGTGTTATTGATGATCAAGCCCTAGAAATTACTAAGACTGTGTGATGTACTGCCTACATCCTATCAGAAAGAAGTGCTCCGTTTCAGTTGGACTCGAGTAAATGGATATGAGTGTATCTGTGTGGCTCACCTCACTCCCCTGATTCCAGAAATTTTATCCATAAACACATGGGGGTGGGGTCTATAGACCCCAGGTTAGCAATGCCTGGGGTTAAGACCAAACTCTCCCACCTGCCAGGCATTCCCGGTGAGGTAAATCATCTGCCAGCCCTCCTGCCTGAAGCATATGTCACCTCCTAATTCTAAAACATTATAGCAAACTATTACACATTTTAAAAATATCTCAAACTATTCCAGATGTAAAAACACATTGGGAATAATGTAACGAATATCCACATACCCATCACCCACCTAAGACAAAGTATTTGCAAACATGTTTTGAGGTCCCTTGCAGACTTTTCGCTTCTTGCACGTGCGTTTTGTTCCCTGCCTCTCCGGAGTAGCCATTGTCTATTGTGCTTCCCATGCAGGTGTGGATGCCTTTCTACGCACGTGTGTATCCACAGATAACTCGAGGGTAGCTGACTGCTTCTAAACACAGCATCCATGACTCTGCACCATGTGCGTGTCCTCACTCCGGGGACACTGCATTTGTGTGATTTGCCTGTGTCGATGCATGGGGCTCTCATTGAATCCTGCTGTGTGACCGTATCACAGTTGGGTTAGCTGCTTTTGTTGAAGGCATTTGGGCTGTTTGCAGGGTTCTACTATGACAGTACTCCCCCCGCCCCCGAACCTTTCTCTGGTCACACAGATTTCTCCAGCAGCTGAATGACTGAGTAATGAGATACAGTCTGGGCAAGCTCAGCTGTTACGGATTCTACCAAGTTGCCCTCTGGCATGACTGTGCTCACAACCCTATCCTCTGAGCAGCAGCAGGTGTGAATTCCCATGGCTCTGTGTTGCCATCCGTACTTGGCCCTGTCCACCTATTTAATATCTGTGGTCTGATGATGTTGGGTGGCAGGGGCCAGACTGAGCCACCGCCTGCTGCCTTCCGTGGTGTGCATTAGTGGGAAGGTGGATTGGGAGCAGAGCCAGGAATCCTACTCTGCTGCTCCAATACAGAATGTGGGCTCTCCAAGTGGAGCCTTACCTGCTCGGTGGTTTTGGATACACAGAACTTTTAAACTCACCAGTGGCCAAATGTGTCATTTCTTTGCTAGTTTGTGCTGGATTTTACTTGGAAAGTCGTTGACTGTGCTGAGACGGGAGACGCATACATACCCTGCTGTCTGTATCCGGGTGGCTCCTTGGGAACATGGCCAGGCCCTGTCTTGGGGTGATAGACTCCAGCCAGCAGTGGCTGCTCATACTTGACCTAATGGGCAAAGCCATGCAGACACTCTGGCCAGCCATCCAGAGACTGGCAGATTGGGAACCAGAGTCCGGCCACCTCTTCTAAACCTGGGTTTTGCCAAGTGGCGTGCCAGTTACCTTGATGTTGAGTTTAAGTAGACCCTGACTCTTTTACTTTGTAGCCATCACTCATCACTTGTGGTTTCCAGTTCCATGACTACCATGGCAGGTCCACATCTGCCCTTCTAGCCCAGCTGTGAGTTACCAGGGCAGCGATGTGTCATCACTTTGATGGAGTTTACATTGTTGGCACTGCCAAAGATTCTAGCTATGACAGTTTTACTTGGTATTTTTATTTTATTTTTTTTGGTGAAAGCTTTATTTATTTATTTGAAAGAGTTACACACAGACAGAAGGAGAGGCAGAGAGAGAGCGAGCGAGCGAGTGAGAGAGTCTTCCATCTGCTGGTTCACTCCGCAGTTGGCTGCAACGGCCAGAGCTGGGCTGATCCCAAGCCAGGAACCAGGAGCTTCCTCCAGTCTCCCATGCGGGTGTAGGGGCCCAAGGACTTGGGCCATCTTTTGCTTTCCCAGGCCATAGCAGAGAGCTGGATTGGAAGTGGAGCAGCTGGGACTTGAACAGGCGCCCATATGGGATGCTGGCTCTTCAGGTGGCGGCTTTACCAGCTATGTCACAGCACTGCCCCCATAGTATTTTTCTGTCAATAATCCAGACTGTAGCCCATGACCTCAGATGCCTGCAGGGTGAAGCAGGTGATGGGCCGGCAGGGAGGTGGGTGTGTGACCTTGGGGTGCCAGCTTTGTAGCAGGTCCTGCTAAACCACATGGGGGCCCCGGGAAGCTCCATGACCTGCTTTTAACCACTGTCACGTCATCTCTGGTGACGTGTCCCAGAGGACGTGTCCCCCGGCCTCCAGCAGGAGAAATGGCTCCTCTTGATGTCCCTTGCCGCCCTGGCCACCTCACTCGGCACTCTGCATCTGTTTTGAGCTTTTGAATGGGACTATAGACTGGCTCATCTCAGAGGCCACTTCTGGCCCCTAAAAGTGCCTAGGCACACTTAAGAATCCCTAAGGTATCCAGTTTCACAGACTTTTAATTTCCTTTTCAAAATTAAATTGTGGCAAAATATATGTAGCACAAAACTGGCCACCTACCCATTCTAGGATGTGGAGTTCGTGGCATGTGGTGGGTTTGTGTTGCTGGGTGCCCCTCATCTCTGTCCAGTCCAGGAGATCTTCATCCTCCCAAAGGTCCCCTCATTCTCAGTGACTTCCCCATCCCCTCCTCCTCCTAGACACCGGCAAACATCCCACTGTGCCCCATCTCTACAGAACTGCCTGTCTGGGAAATTTTGTATGAATGGAATCATACAACAGATGGTCTTTTATGTCTGGCTTATTTCACTTACAATTTTTCTCAAGGTTAATTCAATGCTCCATCACATGTCAATACTTCATTCATTTTCATGACTGAATAATAGTCCACCGTGTGGCTGTGCCACATTTTGCTTATCCATTCATCCAGCGATGGACAGTGGATGTTTCTGTCAGGTGTAGTTGTGCTGTGTGACCATTTGGCCACATGTTTTGTTTGAATATAATAAACCCAGGAGTGGAATTGTGAAAATATATGGAATTCCGTGTTTAAAACTTAAGTGAAGAGCTACCAAAGTGTTTTCCACAGAGGCTGCACCACCTTTATCTTAGTTTTTAAAATTTATTTATTTATTTGAGAGGCAGAGTTACAGAGAGAGAGAGAGGGAAAGACAGAGAGAGAGGTCTTCCATTCACTGGTTCAATCCCCAAGTGGCTGCAATGGCCAGAGCTGCGCTGACCCAAAGCCAGAGCCAGGAGCTTCCTCTGGGTCTCCCACATGGGTGCAGGGGCCCAAGGACTTGGGATATCTTCTACTGCTTTCCCAGGCTGTAGCAGAGAGGTGGATCAGAAATGGAGCAGCCAGGACTTGAACTGGGGCCCATATGAGAACCCCAGTAGGGGACATTGCCACCACATGGGGGATAAATTAGGGCTCAGTTCCAGTGCAGACCTCTCAACATGGGGGCCAGTGCTGCAGCACAGCAGGTTAAGTCAACACCTGCACCCACCGACATCCCACATGACTGCTCTGAGTCTCAGCTGCTCCACTTCCAATCCATGTCCCTGCTGTTGTGCCTGGGAAAGCAACAGAAGATGGCCCAAGTGCTTGAACTCCTGCCACTCACCTAGGAGACCGGTAGGAGTTCCAGGCTTCTGGTTTTCACCTGGCCCAGCCTCAACCATTGCAGCCATTTGGGGAGTGAAATCTGTCTCCCCTTCTCTCTCTGCCTTTCAAATAAATAAACAAATATTAAAAAAAAAAACTCTGAGTGTGCAGCCACTGAGGGGTGAGGAAGCTGGGATATTTATCCCCCAAATCCCATCCTGTGTTGGTTGAAGGTCACACCTGGGGTTTAGCTCCCTGGTATGCCTGGCCTGCCCCTATAGGGGCCCAGCATCCTCTTGGTGGCAGGGAGGCAGACCTTGTAGGAAGCCATAGGCATCTACCACTCTTTGCTACAGAGGAAGGCGTGTGTGCAGAAGTGAAGCGTTTGGCAGATATTCCTGAGAAGGGATCAGTATCCATATTGGGGATCTGGTTGAAATCATCATCTGGCGTGTGAAGGCAGACGTGCCAATGAGAGGTTGTAACATCTCCACATGTGAATGTCTCAGCTCATCCTGTGATGTCTCTATTTATCATGCAAAAAACTCAACATCTGAAGCTGCCAGTGCCTCAACATCTGGACCTGGCAGTATTTCAAAACTTCAGCGAGCAGGTGTCCCAACATCTTAACATGTGGCTGTGACAACATCAACATTGGAACCCGTGAGTGTCTCAACATCTCCACATGCCAGTGCATCAACATGCAAATTTCAAGGCATCATAACGTGTGACTAGCTCAGTGTCTCAGTATGCAAATACCCTTGTATTGTAACACGTGGATGTTACAACATCTGAGCCTTGAGTATCTCAACGTGTAATTGCCAGCCAGCAAATGTCTTGACATCTAAACATGTGACAGTCAACATTTAATATAGAATGTCCCAACATCATGGGATATGGCCATTGCAGCACCACAACTCCAAAAAGTTGAGTGAGCCGTTATCTTCCTGCCCAGTTCAGTTCTTCAACCCACTATTGAAATGCTGGCAAGGAGCTTTGCAGAGTGGCAGTATTCCTAGCCAGTGAGGTTTATCTGAGGTACGATTATTGCTGATTGAAAACATTTCCCAACACCCCACGGTGATAACTTGACACACCAAAGCACACAGAAATTTTAACTCTTGTGGAAATTCTATTGTTTAATAGAGCAGCACTGGATCTTGAAGCTCTTCACAGATGTGGAATTAAGGGGTGCTGGCCATTTTCAGAGCTCTGAATCCTTCTTAGGGGAAAGACCATCCTGAGGCACACACGTTTTTCTGAAGGTAGCTGTGGAATTATGCTCAGGATCCCACCCAGATAATTGTAGATGAGGTCACAGATTATTACCAAAGTTTGTGACACTTGTAAAATGATGGTTGATACAGCCAGCGTTGTGACGTAGCAGGTGAAGCCACCACCTGTGATACCGGCATCTCATAGGAGCTCAGGTTTGAGTCCTGGCTGCTCCACTTCAGATCCTGCTCTGTGCTAATGGCCTCGGAAGACAGCAAAAGATGGCCCAAATGTTTGGACCCCTGCCACCCATGCAGGAGATCCAGATGAAGTTCCTGGCTCCTGGCTTTGGCCTGGCTCAGCCATGGCCGTTGCAGCCATCTGGGGAGTGAAGGTTGTCATTCTCATTCTCTTTCTCTCTCTCACTTTCAAATTAATAAATCTTTAAAATAGCAGTAGTTGACTACAGTGGGTTGGGGTAGGAGGTGAAGAAGGGAGACATGTAAGAAGTAGGCTTCCTAGAGAATGTTAGTACGACTGACTAGGAAGAGGCCTGGGGAACGTTCTAGAGCCTTGTAATGCTTTGCATCTTGGTAGGGCTTTGGGTCCCACAGGCATACTCATTTGTCAGAACGCAGTAAATGCTCACTTCCTGGGTCTCTATGCATTTCATCCTATGTTTTTAAATTGTATCTCAACAGAAAAATACCATAAACAACTATTGATGTGATATGCATGCTGTACTATTCAGGGCAAAGTGTGCTGATGTCTTTTTTGAAAAAAAAAAAAGATGTTTTTTGAAAAACAGGTTGATGGATGGGTAGATGGATAGGTGCATGATTAAACAAGCATTTTACAATCTTACAGTTGAATTTATTTGGTGGATAACTTTTTTTTACAACTTTTCTGTGTATTTGCATTTTTCTCTGGGAAAATACTCAGAAAAACAGTAGGCTGGGAAAACTCACCTGCACACTGAGCAGCTCTTTGGGGCTGCTGTGCCCGTGTCACAGTTTCTGAGAATATCATCCCGTTGTCTCACTTCCATGCCTGATACTCATTAGTATCTTGGATTACTATAGAAATCTCAAATTGTGGCCCAGGTGTATTTAAGACAGCACAGAAGAACATAATTACTTTGGGAAATTTTCCATGAAAATCTCTGCATTAAAATGAGGAAGGGGCAAGCATCGTAACACGACAGGTTAAGCTTGGGATGCCTGCATATCCAGGTGCCCATTCAGGTCCCGCCTACTCAGCTTCAGACTGAGCTGCCTGCTCGAGACAGAAAATGATGACTTGAGTATGTGGGTCCTTGCCACCCATATGGGACACCCAGATGGAGCTCCTGGCTTTAGCCTGGCCCAGTCCTGGTTGTTGCAGGCATTTGGGGGAGTGAAGCAGCTGATGGAAGATCTCTGTCTTTCTTTCTCTCTTTCTCTGTCACTCTGCCTTTCAAATGAATAAAAATGAGCAAGTAAGCGTTTTTCAGACAGTTGATTTGTGATTAGGGCTGAGGTTATGATACCTGGAAAATCCCACTTGAATGAAACCTTGCACACACTGACAATGCAGATGCAGGAGATGTCATTTTCTAAAAAGATTTATTTATTTATTTATATATTTGAAAGGCAGAGTTCGGGTGGGGGAGAGAAAAAGAGAGAGAGGTCTTCCATCTACTGGTTCACTCCACAAATGGATGCAATGGATGGAACCGGGCCAATCCAAAGCCAAGAGCTTCTTTTGCTCCTATAGAGGGCCCAAGTATTTGGCTATCTTCTGCTTTCCCAGGTGAATTAGAAGGAAACTGGAAAGGTAGTGGAGCAGATGGGACTCGAACTGGTGCCCATATGGGATACCAGTACCACAGGCGGCAGCTTTACCCATTGTGCCACAGGGCCGGCCCTGAGATGTCGTTTCAATGAGCATTTCTAGTTTAGGAAGGAGTTGACCTCATTTTCAGGATTTTTCTACGGACTTAAAGAAAGAACTTTGGAATTGGAATCTTTGAATTCTGATCCAACCACTTGCTGGACGTGTCTGTAAAGATACTTCTTGATTTGCTTGAGCTTTAATGGGACAAGGGGAAGTGGTGGTGCCTGAAATAGAGGCTTTGGGGAAGAAATAAACAAAGCAGGCAAAGCTCATTCGGGGCTGGCGTGTCATATATTCTTAATCATGTGTTCTCAGCCTCAACTGCTTTCAGGTGGTGGTGGGGACAGTTCTGTGAAGGAGGAAGGAGAAAAGGGTATTTCATTTCCCAGAGACAACAGCTGACCATTGACCAAATTCAATCACCTGCTGACCAACCCCCCACCCCACCCCCCGCAACCAAAATAGATGTGAATCTCAAACCCGCATCTCCAGTCCACTGCTGTTTCTACTTTGGCCACTCTTCACCCCAAGTCTGGTGGGACAGCCAAGAAAGCAGAATGGTGGAATCGGGTGGGCCTTGCGGCACAGCGAGTCAAGCCACCGCTTAGAATGCCTGCATCCCAGGCCGGCGCCGCGGCTCACTAGGCTAATCCTCCGCCTAGCGGCGCCGGCACACCGGGTTCTAGTCCCGGTCGGGGCGCCGGATTCTGTCCCGGTTGCCCCTCTTCCAGGCCAGCCCTCTGCTGTGGCCAGGGAGTGCAGTGGAGGACGGCCCAGGTGCTTGGGCCCTACACCCCATGGGAGACCAGGAAAAGCTCCTGGCTCCTGCCATCGGATCAGCGCGGTGCGCCGGCCGCAGCGCGCCGGCCGCGGCAGCCATTGGAGGGTGAACCAACGGCAAAGGAAGACCTTTCTCTCTGTCTCTCTCTCTCACTGTCCACTCTGCCTGTCAAAAAAAAAAAAAAAAGAAGAAGAATGCCTGCATCCCAAATCAGACTGTGTTCTCATCTGGCTACTCTAGTGCTCATCCAGCTCCCAGCTAATGCACCTAAGAAGGCAACAGGTTATGGCCCAAGGACTTAGGCCCCTGCCACCCATATGGGAGACCTAGATGGAGTTCCAGGCTCCTGGTTTCAGCCTGGCCTGGTCCTTGCTTGTTGTGGTCATTTGGGGAGTGAGCAAGCAGATGAAAGATTCTCTCTCTCTGTCCTTCAAATAAATAAATAAATCTTAATGAGAGGACTGGAATCTCCTTGGACCACAGGACAAATGATATCTCAGGATCAGCATTGTGGCTCAGTGGGTTAAGCCACCACGTAAAGTGCCTGCCAGTTCCCCATATGAGTGCTGGTTCAAGGTTTGGCTGCCCTGCTTCCTGCTAATGTGCCTTATGGGCCATATGCCTGGGCCTCTGTCACCCATGTGGGAGGTCCAGATAAAGTTCCTGGCTCCTGACTTCAGCTTGGCCCATCCCTGACCATTGTGGCCATTTGGGGAGTGAACCAGGAGATGGAAGATCGGTCTGTCTCTCTCTCTCTCTCTCTCTCTCTCTCTCACACACACACACACACACACACACATGCACACACAGAGTCTTCTTCCTCCTCCCTGCCACACTCTACTTTTCAAATAAATAAATATTTTTTAAAAGATTTATTTATTTATTTGATAGGCAGAGTTATATATATAGAGAGAGGTCTTCCATCCACTGGTTCACTCCCCTAATGGCTGCAACAGCTAGAGATGAGCTGATCAGGAGCCAGAAGCTTCTTTGGGGTTTCCCACATGAGTGCAGGGACCCAAGGACTTGGGCCATCTTCTACTGCTTTCCCAGGCCATAGCAGAGAGCTGGATGGGAAGTGGAGCGGCTGAGACTTGAACCAGTGCCCATTTGGGATGCTGGTACTGTAAGGCAGTGGCTTTACCTGCTACACCACATCACTGGCCCCTAAATATTTTTTTTAAATGATGTTGCTGCTTATAATTAACTGTTACAAAGACCAAAAACTTTTTACTGAAAATTACTGTCATCCATAGTGGGACAGTAAAGATGCAGACTGAAATCACTCCACACATGTTCTGTGACCTTTATAAAACAGGTGAAACTTTCGGGCTTCACATGTCACTGGGGAAGCTTGGATTTGGGTCACACCTGGTGACAGTTTGAAGGCCTGCTGTGGGCACTCACAGATGTCTTCCTGGTCAGGAGCTCTGCAGGTTAGAGGACATCCTCTCTCCGATGTCAGCACATCCTCTGCTCCTCACCCTGTCCCCTACTCCGTGTCCCCGCTTTTTCCCACCTGGGGCCAAGCACTGGGAAGAGAACTTGGGGCACAGACTGGGGACACAGGAGTGAGCCCTAGGTGCTCCTTTCTTTCCTTTCTTTGGTCAACACCATGCAGTTTCCACATGCAGCAAGGGAAAAATAGTTGTGTTATGTTCCAGACCCCTCTATTGGGATGTTGAATCTGCCTCAGACCTGGTCGTGCTGGACAGCTTCATGCCAGATCTCAGTTTTCACTAAGTCTACCCATATGCTCAGGTTCCTGGTAATAAGGACCGCCTTTGGCTGCCAGCCTTGCTTGTAGCATGCAGGAAGAGAGGCAGGGTGCACCAGATGATGACGTCAGCCACACAGAGTCCTCTCTCAGTGCACAGGGCCAGGGACCTGCAGCTGGTGTGTGCCTAGCTGGGGATGCCCATTCAAGGTGCTGCTCTGTGGCATGACAAAGACCATAGAAGGAGCATGGTACCACTAACCCAACCCCAGGAGGAAAGCCAAGACCAAAGGACACACCCCCCATGTGGCTCATTATTTTTAGACCGTGGTACAGTATCACTGCAGACTGGAGCCTTAAGAGTAGTTCATTTTGTATTGGATTTTTTTTAAAGGCAAGGATGTTTTTTACCTTTTTGTGTTACACATATGCCAGGAAAAAATGGTCCCTGGAGAATGACTTCAACTTGAGGTCACTTTGTAGCTTGAGCTTGACTGTTGGGCCCCATTGCAACAATGCCATTTTCTGCAGAGCAGTGAGGCTGAATGTCCAAGGGAGGAAGCAGATTGGATCAAAAAAATAGAACTTGATATTGAATGGTTTCTGGTCTTCACAGAGGGCCTATACTGTCTTCAGTGGGAGTCGCAGGTGTAGTAATGACTTCACCTCTGGCCAGCAGGGACATGGGCTCTTGAGTATCTGGTGTTCCAAACCTAGTGAGGAGCAGAGCTGTGACCTTCCCCAGTCTAACCTGAGTCAGCATCCCTAGGGCTCCATCGGGAAACCCACCCAGACCCCAGGATTTCTCTGGGCAGTGCTGTCATTTGAAAGGCCAAGAACCTGCCAGGTTAGTAGCTAATGGGAGTAGGCGCAGAGGAGCAGCAGGAGAAACAAGGAAGCTAGCAAGAAGAGCCCACCTTACAAGTCCACCCAGGGCTGCATCCCATAGCCTCCCTGCAGACACAAAGTGAGGTCTCTTGGGGCCCTGTGTCCAGTGTCTGCTGAGAATGGTGCCTGCTGCATGGCTTCTCTGTGGAGCCATACAGCTGGGCTGGGTGCAGACAGATGCTCTCCCCTGTGGCCTTGAACTTGGCCAACACCAAGAGAAGGATGTTCCCCTGCTGGCGCCTTTAGCCCCAAGCTGGCTTCTGGGAATGACAGGAGTCATCGAAGCAGTGTTTCTCAGAGTGGTTCTGCGCCAGCAGCCTTGGCTTCTCCCAGGAGCTTGTGAGAAATGCAGTCCTAGGCCCACTCCATACCAGTTGAGTCAGAAACCCCCTGGGGGAAGACTTGAGAGTCTGGGTTTGCAGGAGCCCTCGGGTGAGCCTGATTTGGACTTAGTTCCAGACCCACAGTCGTGCACCAGCCAGGAGAGAGGCTGGGGCTGGGATGCCATCGTGGGACAGCTCCTGAGTCCCGCTCATCACTCTTCCTGTTGGCTGTAGCGGTGTTTCTATATGGGAGGGCATTTAGGAATATTCGAGGCAGCGATCTGGCTGGAATGGGGACGTTGGGGGATTTTTGTTTGTTTAGAGGCTGCTACAGACAGACTCATGCCTGTTGCTTAATTACACGTTACAGATCAGTAAGTAACAAGTGGGCAGATTTTCTAATGATGTTTTCGTTCAGACTACCTAAGGATGGGAAAGTGTGGACGTTTCCTTCCAAAACCTATGATTAGTGACGGTTCTCTGTACAGCCACACTCCTCAAACCCCAGCCTCTCTCTGGGGCTCCATAATTGACACATCCAATAGCAAAGATCCTCTGTTTCCTGTCTCAACACACTGCCCTGTGACAATGACCATACTCCCCGTCTTATTCTTTCTGACTTTCCCCCGACATGTGGGCCCAGGTCTTATTTATTATCTGTTTTGTCTCCCTGCCTCCAGGCAAGGTCTAGATTGAAGCCAATGCAAACTTCGCAAGTCTCAAAAATAACTCTGCCTTTGCTCACCCTTTGCAGGTTTGGCGTAGGCTTCCTCGGGGCAGGAAGTCCATTTCTACCTCCCTGTGTCTCGAGATTCACCTGCCCCGTGGTCTTGTCTTACTTCCGTGAGCTGTTATGATTGACAGCTTGGCAGGACCGTTCGTTTTGTTTTGGTGGGGGTGGTGGGGAAGGCTTGCCTCCTCTTCCGTTGCCCCGGGTCCTGATTTTCAGTGATGAAAGTTGACTTCTGAAGAGGCGACGCGGGCATCCTGGCCCTTCGTGAGTGCTCACCCACACCTTGAGTTGAGTGCATCATTACCGAGCTGTTCCTCAGCATTATCCCGGGCTTCGGGCAGTGGAAGTTACCGGGAAAGTTTTAAAGGTGATCTTTAAATACCGCATGCCTGGTGGCATAGGTGAACCAAGAATTGTCTCCAGAGTGAGTTACTGCCCACTGAAAAGGGGCCTCCAGTGAGGTTTGCTTTCCTGTGGCTGCTGCCTTGAACAGCTTTTGGGCACACATTGGGTCCTATCGCTTCCCATCCATCCCTAATAACTAGAGCTAAACCTTTTTCTGCCCCCCCCCCCAAAAAAAAACTGTTGCAACAACCAAGCTCTCCCTTCCCAATGCCGCCCCCCCACCCCAGGCATGCTTCTCTCTGGAGAGACCCCATGTAATCACCAGTGGGAATCTTCCCTCACAGAGTGGTCTTGGGTGGGGTCCAGGATCCCTTACAAAGGCAGGCCTCTTCCTTTACCCTCTGAAGGTTCACTGGAATGAACCAGATTAACAACAGAACGGAGACACAACTGTGTTAACCTGCACAGGGAGAAACCACAGGACCCTGATTGCCCACATAACCCCACGAGGTCCCATTACCTTCCTCCTTCCTTCACAGGGGAGAGAGGGAGGGGGAAATGATTTTATTTCATTTTTTTAGACTTATTTATTTGTTTGAAAGAGTTAGAGGGAGAGATAGAAATCTTCCTTCTGCTGACTCACTCCCAAGAGGGCCACAATGGGCGGGGCTGGGCCAGGCCTAAGCCATGAGACAGGAGCTTCATCTGGGTCTCCCAGGTGGGTGGCAGGGGTCCAAGCACTTGGGCCATCTTCTGTGGCTTCTACCAGGCATCAGAAGTGGAGCTGCCTGGACTTGAACCAGTGCCTGTACGGGATGCGGGCATTGCAGGTAGCAGCTTAAGCCACCACGCCACAGGTGAACAAATGGGCCCAGTGCTTAGAGAGTGTAGTAAAGATCTCTCTTTGGTCATTGAATGGGCTTGGGGGTTGGGCAGTGGTTCGGATTCTGTCCACCTGCGGTTATAATCTCTACTCTTCCTTCCTGCAGGTATGTGTTTATTTAATGCAAACCCAGAGAAGGGACCCAAGTTACCTGTTTTCTTCTTGGGTGCATCTGGTCTTCGTGCAGATCAGAGTGTATCAGAATAAAGCTTCTTCCAGCATCTGCCAGGCTCGGTGGCCTTGACTTTAAAATAAACAGCATGTCCGGCTGCCTTGTTTGGGGGTGTAATTCTCAGGACACCTTCGCTTCCAACTTGCTGAGGAATGGAGAGTGGGAAAGATAAGGGTCAAATGGGCTCCTGTTCCCACCTCCCCACCCTCAGAGGAACATCCCCTGCTCCCTCCAGCCCCTCCCCACTGTAGGCCTGAATGGGGAGGCCTCCCATGAAGTCTGAGAGTCTCTGTTCCAGGAACCCTCACCTCCACGGGTTGGGGACCTTTACTCTGCCGAGCGCTGTTTGGCTATTCCTAACAGCAGTCAAGGGCCATGCACAATCAAGTTGATACTGTGTCTCCTATAGATTTGAATTTCAAGTCCCACCTGTGGTCGTCTTGGCACTGCCAGACCGAATGAAGTCTGCAGGCCTTACACAGCTGGGGCCAGATGTTCCCCACCCCTGTTCTGCTCTGGAGTGGGTGCACCTGCTGGCTGGCATCACTGTCCATTTGCACGGCCTTCAGTGGCAGAACTATGCTCTACGCTCTTTAATATGATAGCTACCGGGCACTCTGTCCACAGAGCACTTGACATGTGGCTAGTGTGACTGATGAACTAAATTCTGAACTTTACTTTATTCATGTGTAGTTTGAAATGGCCACATGTAGCTAGCGCCTGTTGTGTTGGACAGTGCAGAGCTAAGGGAAGCAGGTGGCATTGTCTGGACAGTGTCCCTTCTTCCTCAGCCGCTGATTACTCCTCTGACAGTGGTCACCAGAAGGCCAGCATCCCAGAGAGGGATTCCCCTCACTTTAACATCTTTAAGCTGATATTAGTTTGCAAAGAAATAGAGATCATTGAAGCTTGAGATTTTTCACTGAGCTGAAGAAGAGTCTCCAGTGTTAACAAATGGCTTTGGGAGGAGGCGTAGTGGGTTAAGCTGTAGCCTGTGACACCAGCATGCAATATGGGCACCAGTTTGAGTCCAAGCTGCTCCACATCCAATCCAGGTCCCTCCTAACATACCCAGGAAAGCAGCAGAAGATGCCTCGAGCATTTGGGCCTGGGCACCCAAGTTGGAGACCTAGCTGGAGTTCTGGCCCAGGCCAGGCTATGGTGGCCATTTGCAGAGTGAACCAGCAGATGGAAGATCAGTCTCTCTCTTTTTTTTTTAACTTTTATTTAATGAATATAAATTTCCAAAGTACGATTTATGGATTACAATGGCTTCCCCCACATACCGTCCCTCCCACCCACTACCCTCCCCTTTCCCACTCCCTCTCCCCTTCCATTCACATCAAGATTCATTTTCGATTATCTCAATATACAGAAGATCAGCTTAGTATACATTAAGTAAGGATTTCAACAGTTTGCTCTCACACAGAAACATAAAGTGAAAAATAATAGATGATTTTTTTAAGTGATGATGAAATCAGATCAGACCTATTGTCATGTTTAATCCCAGTGAGAGTCAAGTTGGGAGTTGATAATTTCTTTTCTTTTTTTTTTTTTTTTTTTTTTTACAGAGGATCAGTTTAGTATACATTAAGTAAAGATTTCAACAGTTTGCACCCCCATGAAAACACAAAGTGAAATATATTGTTTGAGTACTCGTTATAGCATTAAATCTCAATACACAGCACATTAAGGACAGAGATCCTACATGAGGAGTAAGTGCACAGTGACTCCTGTTGTTGACTTTACCAATTGACACTCCTGTCTATGGCATCAGTAGTCTCCCTATGCTCCGGTCATGAGTTTCCAAGGCTATGGAAGCCCTCTGAGTTCTCCGATTCTTATCTTGTTTAGACAAGGTCATAGTCAAAGTGGAGGTTCTCTCCTCCCTTCAGAGAAAGGTACCTCCTTCTTTGAAGACCTGTTCTTTCCACTGGGATCTCACTCGCAGAGATCTTTTGCCAGAGTGTCTTGGCTTTCCATGCCTGAAATACTCTCATGGGCTTTTCAGCCAGATCCGAATGCCTTTAGGGCTGATTCTGAGGCCAGAGTGCTATTTAGGACATCTGCCATTCTACGAGTCTGCTGAGTATCTCACTTCCCATGTTGGATCACTCTCCCCTTTATTTATTCCATCGGTTAGTGTTAGCAGGTACTAGACTTGTTTATGTGCTCCCTTTGACTCTTAGTCCTTTCATTATGATCAATTGTGAACTGAAATTGATCACTTGGAATAGTGAGATGGCATTGGTACATGCCACCTTGATGGGATTGAATTGGAATCCCCTGGTATGTTTTTAACTCTACCATTTGGGGCAAGTCAGCTTGAGCATGTCCCAAATTATACATCTCTTCCCTCTCTTATTCCCACTCTTATGTTTAACAGGGATCACATTTCAGTTAATTTTTAACACTTAAGAATAACTGTGTATTAATTACAGAATTAAACCAGTCATATTAAGTAGAACAGACAAAAAAACTACTAAGAGGGATAATGTATTAAGTTGTTCATTAACAGTCAGGGCTATGCTGATCAAGTCACCGTTTCCCATAGTGTCCGTTTCACTTCAGGAGGTTTCCTTTTTGGTGTTCAGTCAGTTGTCACCCATCAGGGAGAACATATGGTATTTGTCCCTTTGGGACTGGCTTATTTCACTCAGCATGATGTGTTCCAGATTCCTCCATTTTGTTGCAAATGACTGGATTTCGTTGTTTCTTACTGCGGTATAGTATTCTAAAGAGTACATATCCCATAATTTCTTTATCCAGTCTACCGTTGATGGGCATTTAGGTTGGTTCCAGGTCTTAGCTATTGTGAATTGAGCTGCAATAAACATTAGGCTGCAGACCGCTTTTTTGTTTGCCAATTTAAATTCCTTTGGGTAGATTCCAAGGAGTGGGATGGCTGGGTCGAACGGTAGGGTTATTTTCAGGTTTCTGAGGAATCTCCAGACTGACTTCCATAGTGGCTTGACCAGTTTGCATTCCCACCAACAGTGGGTTAGTGTCCCTTTTTCCCCACATCCTCGCCAGCATCTGTTGTTGGTAGATTTCTGCATGTGAGCCATTCTAACCGGGGTGAGGTGAAACCTCATTGTGGTTTTGATTTGCATTTCCCTGATTGCTAATGACCTTGAACATTTTTTCATGTGTCTGTTGGCCATTTGGATTTCCTCTTTTGAAAAATGTCTATTGAGGTCCTTGGCCCATCTCTTAAGTGGGTTGTTGGTTTTGTTTTTGTGGAGTTTCTTGATCTCTTTGTAGATTCTGGTTATTAACCCTTTATCTGTTGCATAGTTTGCAAATATTTTTTCCCATTCTGTCGGTTGTCTCTTCACTCTCCTGACTGTTTCTTTTGCAGTACAGAAACTTCTCAATTTGATGCAATCCCAATAGTTAATTTTGGCTTTGACTGCCTGTGCCTCCCGGGTCTTTTCCAGAAACTCTTTGCCTGTGCCAATATCTTGAAGGGTTTCTCCAATGTTCTCTAGTAACTTGATGGTGTCAGGTCGTAGATTTAGGTCTTTAATCCATGTTGAGTGGATTTTTGTGTAAGGCGTAAGGTAGGGGTCTTGCTTCATGCTTCTGCACGTGGAAATCCAGTTTTCCCAGCACCATTTATTGAATAGACTGTCCTTGCTCCAGGAATTAGTTTTAGATCCTTGATCAAATATAACTTGGCTGTAGATGTTTGGGTTGATTTCTGGTATTTCAATTCTGTTCCATTGGTCTATCCATCTGTTTCTGTACCAGTACCATGCTGTTTTGATTACAACTGCCCTGTAGTATGTCCTGAAATCTGGTATTGTGATGCCTCCGGCTTTGTTTTTGTTGTACAAGATTGCTTTAGCTATTTGAGGTCTCTTGTGCCTCCATATAAATTTCAGCACCAATTTTTCCAGATCTGAGAAGAAGGTCTTCGGTATCTTGATTGGTATTGCATTGAATTTATAAATTGCTTTTGGGAGAATGGACATTTTGATGATATTGATTCTTCCAATCCATGAGCATGGAAGATTTTTCCATTTCTTGGTATCCTCTTCTATTTCTTTCTTTATGGTTTTGTAATTTTCATCGTAGAGATCTTTAACGTCCTTGGTTAAGTTTATTCCAAGGTATTTGATTGTTTTTGTAGCTATTGTGAATGGGATTGATCTTAGAAGTTCTTCCTCAGCCATGGCATTGTCTGTGTATACAAAGGCTGTTGATTTTTGTGCATTGATTTTATACCCTGCTACTTTGCCAAACTCTTCTATGAGTTCCGATAGTCTCTTAGTAGAGTTCTTTGGGTCCCCTAAATAAAGAATCATGTCATCTGCAAAGAGGGATAGTTTGAGTTCTTCCTTCCCAATTTGTATCCCTTTAATTTCTTTTTCTTGCCTAATAGCTCTGGCTAGAACCTCCAGAACTATATTGAATAGCAGTGGTGAGAGTGGACATCCCTGTCTGGTCCCAGATCTCAGTGGAAATGCTTCCAACTTTTCCCCATTCAATAGGATGTTGGCTGTGGGTTTTTCATAGATTGCTTTGATTGTATTGAGGAATGTTCCTTCCAAACCCAGTTTGCTTAGAGTTTTCATCATGAACGGGTGTTGTATTTTATCAAATGCTTTCTCGGCATCTATTGAGATAATCATATGGTTTTTCTTCTGCAGTCTGTTAATGTGGTGTATCACATTGATTGTCTTGTGCACATTAAATCATCCCTGCATACCAGGGATAAATCCCACTTGGTCTGGGTGGATGATCTTTCTGATGTGTTGTTGCATTCTATTGGTGAGAATTTTATTGAGGATTTTTGCATCTATGTTCATCAGGGATATTGGTCTGTAATTCTCTTTCAGTGCTGCATCTTTTTCTGGCTTAGGAATTAAGGTGATGCTGGCTTCATAGAAAGAATTTGGGAGGATTCCCTCTTCTTCGATTGTTCTGAATAGTTTGAGAAGAATTGGAGTTAGTTCTTCTTTAAATGTCTGGTAGAATTCAGCAGTGAATCCATCTGGTCCTGGGCTTTTCTTTGTTGGGAGGGCCTTTATTACTGTTTCAATTTCTGTCTCAGTTATGGGTCTGTTTAGGTTTTCGATGTCTTCCTGGTTCAATTTAGGTAGGTTGCATGTGTCCAGGAATCTATCCATTTCTGATAGGTTTCCCTGTTTGCTGGCATACAAGTCCTTGTAGTAATTTCTGATGATTCTTTTTATTTCTGTGGTGTCTGTTGTTATGTTTCCTTTTTCATCTCTGATTTTATTGATTTGGGTCTTTTCTCTTCTTTTTTTAGTTAGTTGGGCCAATGGGGTGTCAATTTTGATTATTTTTTCAAAAAACCAGCTCCTCGTTTGGCTGATTTTTTGTAATGTTTTTCTTGATTCAATCCTGTTGATTTCTTCTCTGATTTTAATTATTTCTCTTCTCCTACTAGATTTGGGTCTGGTTTGCTGTAGGTTTTCTAGATCCTTGAGGTGAATTGAAAGCTCATCTATTTGGTGCCTTTCCAATTTCTTGATGTAGGCACCTATTGATATAAACTTTCCTCTTAACACTGCTTTTGCTGCGTCCCATAAGTTTTGGTATGTTGTGCTGTTATCCTCATTTACTTCCAGAAAGTTTTTGATTTCTCTTTTGATTTCTTCTATGACCCATTGTTCATTCAGGAGCATGTTGTTCAATCTCCATGTGTTTGCATATGCTCTAGGGATTCCTGAGTTGCTAATTTCCAACTTCATTCCTTTATGGTCTGAGAAGCTGCATGGTATGATTCTAATTCTTTTGAATTTGCTGAGACTTGCTTTATGGCCTAGTATGTGGTCAGTCCTAGAGAAGGTTCCATGTACTGCTGAGAAGAATGTAAAATCTTTAGCTGTAGGATTGAAAGTTCTGTATAAATCTGTTAGATCCATTTGGGCTATAGTGTCGTTTAAATCTACTGTATCCTTGTTGATCTTCTGTCCTATTGATCTGTCTATTTCTGAGAGTGGAGTATTGAAGTCCCCCAGTACTATGGTATTGGGGTCTAAGTCTCCCTTTAAGTCCGTTAACAAATCTGTTAGATAAACCGGTGCCCTGTAGTTAGGTGCATATACATTGATAATTGTTATATCTTCCTGTTGAATTGATCCCTTAATCATTATGTAGTGTCCCTCTTTGTCTCTCTTAACGGTTTTTGTGGTAAAGTTTATGTTGTCTGAAATTAAGATGGCTACGCCCGCTCTTTTTTCATTTCTGTTGGCATGGTATATCTTTTTCCAGCCTTTCACTTTCAGTCTGTATGGATCTTTGTTGGAAAGATGAGTTTCTTGTAAGCAGCAAATAGATGGGTTTTGTTCCTTAACCCAATCAGCCAATCGGTGTCTTTTAACTGGACAGTTCAGGCCATTCACGTTCAATGTGACTAATGATAAGTGGTAACTTTGCCCTGCCATTTGCCAAAGATAAGTTCTAATATATGCTTTGAATTCCCTGTGATCTTCTGCTGTGAGCTTTCCTTCCTTGGTTTCCTTCCTTTATCTTCTTTCATATTGATGACCGTGTTTCTTTGTTTCTGTGTGTAACACATCTTTAAGCATCTTTTGCAGGGCTGGACGAGTGGCAACAAATTCTTTCAATTTCTGCTTGCTATGAAAAGTCTTTATTTCACCTTCATTCACAAATGATAGCTTTTGCAGGATATAATATTCTGGGCTGGCAGTTTTTCTCTCTTAGTACCTGGGCTATATCTCGCCATTCCCTCCTGGCTTGTAGAGTTTCTGATGAGAAGTCAGCTGTGAGTCTGATTGGAGATCCTCTGAGAGTAATCTGACGTTTCTCTCTTGCACATTTTAGGATCTTTTCTTTATGTTTCACTGTGGAGAGTTTAATTACAACATGTCGTGGTGAGGGTCTCTTTTGGTCGTGTTTATTAGGGGTTCTGTGAGCTTCCTGTACTAGGATTTCTCTGTCCTTCTCCAAACCTGGGAAATTTTCTGCTAATATCTCACTAAAAAGGCCTTCTAATCCTTTCTCCCTCTCCATGCCTTCAGGAACTCCTAGAACCCGAATGTTGGTTTTTTTAATAGTATCCTGAAGATTCCCGACAATATGTTTTAGATTCCTAATTTCCTCCTCTTTTCTTTGGTCTGACTGTATCCTTTCCTGTTCTCTGTCTTCTAAGTCCGATATTCTCTCTTCTGCTTCACCCATTCTGTTTGTAAGGCTCTCTATTGTGTTTTTCATTTGATCTATTGAATTCTTCACTTCAGTCACTATCCCAGTTTCCTGTTGTACTAGTTGTTTCGTTTCATTTTGATTCCTCCTTAATATTTCATTTTCACGAGAGAGATTTTCTATCTTGTCCATTAAGGATTTCTGTAGTTCAAGAATTTGTTTTTGAGAACTTCTTAATGTTCTTATCAATTTTTTGAGATCTGCTTTTTGCATTTCTTCTATATCATCATCCTCATAATCTTGAATTGGGGTGTCTTTTTCATTTGAGGGCTTCATGGTGACTTCCTTGTTTTTATTACCTTGGTTTTTGTGTTTGTTATTTGGCATATTGGAGATATTTGGTTTCTTCACTGTGGTGCTTTTTCTTGTTATACTATGACTCTAGATTAAGTGGACTATCTGTTTTTGATGGAGCCTTAGGGCTTGAGATGGGTGTGGCCTGAGAGCTCTGTTTGGTGTGCCAAAGGTGACACTCCCAGGTTAGGCGTGGTAAACCTCTCTCTCTCTCTCTCTCTCTCTCTCTCTCTTTTTTTTGATTCAAAAGGGAAGTTATTCTGCACAGCTGAACGAAGTTGGAGGTAGTTAGCAGGCAAATGATATACCCACAGGAGCCAGAGATCGGAAGCTCTTTCCCAAGGACCACACAGGGAATCTGTTCGGCCCTTAGAGTGGGCTCAAATTCTCCTTCAGTCTCCCACTGGGTTGCCAAAGTTACGGAATTGTAGTGTCTCTGGAGAGTGCTCACGTGAATTCCGTGAGTTCTCTCCCCCACCGTCTCTTTTTTCACAGTCTCAGTTCAGTAGCACCACAAATTTACTAGGTCCTAATCTCCTGTTAATTTGCCCCGCCCAGAGTCAGGTTTTTCTGCTAGGCTCAGGGCCGGTGCAGACCTGAGGTCGCTCTGCTTATGACGTATGTCCAAGATGGCGCCTGCTCTTTGTCTTGCTCACCCTTGAGAGGTGAGCGAAGAGAGAGAAACCCGTGTCCGTACCAGTCACCTCTCTCTCTTCCAGTTAGCCTGGTGAAGTTCCCCCCCTCCCCGGGGGTCGTTCCCTCTAGTCTCCTCTCTCCGCTTGCCTGCCGGTGTCTCGGGCTCACCTCGCGTTCCAGCGGCTCGGTCCCGCGGCTCGGCTTGCACAGCTCGGTCCCCCAGTCTCTCTCTTTGTCTCTGTCTCCCTCCTCCTGTAACTCTGCCTTTCAAACAAACAAATAAATCTTAAAAATAGATATATATATGAAAATATATTATTAAACATATAATGTTTATATATTAATATATAATACATTTAATCATATATTTATTATATATAAATATATAAATAAACAAATGGCCTTGGGATGAAAGCAGAGGGCAGAGAGGAAGCCCTGTGGTTCCATGCCCTCTTGTTCTATTATTACTACAACTTAAAATTTTAGTTGAGGGGCAGGCGCTATGGCATAGTGGGTAAAGCTGCCGCCTGCAGTGCTGGCATCCATATGGGTGCCGGTTTGAGTCCTGGTTGCTCCACTTCCAATCCAGCTCTCTGCTATGGTCTGGGAAAGCAGTAGAAGATGGCCCAAGTGCTTGGGGTCTTGCACCCACAGGGGAGACCAGGAAGGAGCTCTTGGCAGATCAGCGCAGCTCCAGCCCTTGTGGCCAATTGGGGAGTGAAGCAGCAAAACAAAGACCTCTCTCTCTCTCTCTGCCTCTCCTTCTCTCTGTATAACTGACTTTCAAATAAATAAATAAATCTTTAAAAAATTATAGTTAAAAGGCAGACAGAGAGTGAGAGACAGAGATCTTCCGTCACTGGTTCACTCCCCAAATGCCCACATCAACTGATCCAAGCCAGGCAGAAGTCAGAAGCAAGAACTCAGGTCGGGTCTCTCATGTGGGTGGCAGGGACCTGAGTACTTGAGCCATCACCTGCTGCCTTCCATCAGCAGGAAGCTGGAGTCAGCAGCAGAGCAGGGAACAAATCCAAAGTTACATAGAAGGTAATTTGTTGGGATTTATGCCCAGAGCATAGTCTTGGGTAGCCATGGGACAGTGAATCTCCATCCTGAGAGGCAAGAGGAAAATGTGTTTTGGGATAAAGGTGGCCTGAAGATAATCAGACTATTTTCAAGAAATATCACATTTGTGAGATGCATTCCAGGTGTAAGGTAAGAGATATCCTGGGCTTCAGATGAGCACAGCAGATATGAGGATTTTGTTTTTATTGTCGAGTTTGGGATGACCTCCAGGGATACCAAAATGGCAGATACGTCCAAGGTGGTTGCAGTCAGGCCAAGCTGAGTCCCTGCAATGTCAAAGGACTTTCCTTGCATAGGAGAAAGAGGAGTGGACAGAACGGCTGTGGTCACCTGCCTTCTGTGTCCCGTCTGCTGAGCTGCACCTTGGTGGGAAGGAAGAAGAAACAGGAATTTATCTCAGCTGACATTTCCCTTGTTGACCAGATCCATGAGAGATGGGGCAGGATGGGGCGGGTGGGGCTTGAGAAAAGTCCCCAGTAAAGGCTGCCGATGACAGGTAGCCCTGTGCCCAGTAGCACACTGGACATGGTTGTATTGGCTGTGTTGGCTGAGAAAATGAGTGCTATTTTGGATTGTTCCTTACTGATGATTGACAAGCAGCCATCCCTGAATACCTGCCAGCGAACAGGCTCTGTGCTTCACACTGTGAGATTCGCAGATGTGTTGTGGATTACCAAAGTACCATGGGGTTGGGAAGGTGGAATACTCACTCTTGAAATAAATGGCAGTAAGGTAATTATTGAGGTATTGATTTTTAACATAAAGACCAGGGGTGCTGGGCTGCTTGTGTGTCTGTGTGTGTACCAGCACCTTGGTGGCAGCCAGTGGGACAACATTTATGTTCGAAGGATATTGGGTTCTTTTTAACCTGAGAGCCATCACGGCTGGTGTTTCTACTGGGGACAGTCTGATGATTGGTGATGACACATGCTGGCACTGTAAAATGAGCGAGGTACAGCCAGCAAGAAAATGGGGCAGACAGCGGTTGAAGTAGCAGCCAATGGGGCCAAGACGACTGCCTGGGAACGTGGCATGCAGTTGCCTGCCTCTGTCAGGTCCATCTTACTGCCCTGGACACTGGTTTTCATCGGGGTCCTCCTTGGCACAGGCCTTTGGCCAGGTATCCCCGTTCACAGCTTGCCTGGCTCTGGTTTGGGAGCCTGGTGTGTGCCTTCTGTTCACGCTGTTGGCTGGCACCTCCAGCGGTGCCCACTGCATTCAGCTGAGCTCCAGACCTTGGTCTTCATTGCCGGGTGCTCAGTGGGCAGTCCTCTGATTTCCTCTGCCCTGCAAGGCCCATCTGCTTCTCCTTTCTCCTGGGACAAGCAGCTGTGACAACTGTGAGCCCCAGCAGTGTTGCTGATTGATGCTTTATTTAAAAAGATGGGTATTGAATGAAAGTTAAATCTATACTGGAACAAAAACAGGGGCCATGGTCTCTCAGTCTCCAGGAGAGTTTTCCAGATCTAACATGTCAGAAGAACACAAGGGCCAGCTTGAAGGAACTCTGGCCAAAGCTGGGACAATGCGTGCCCATGGTTCTTCCCTTCTTTCCTGAACAAAGGGCCAAGGTCACCCAGGTACCTACCACTTACCGTAAGACCCTCTTCCCGACCAGGGTGTGGCAGGCACCCTGGCAGTATCAGCCCACTCTCCACACGGGGGAACACCTTTAATGAGGTCTCACCATGCCTATGGAGTGAGCAGCCCTGAGCAGTTCTGATCCAACATTGTGGGGAGCAACTCGGACTGGACTGAGTTACTGGAATTAAGACTTATTCTATGCATCTGCTCTCCCACAATATGGTGCTGGGAGAGGAGAAAACAGCTTCTACACAGCTGCCTCCAGTTCAACCAATAAACTGTAGGACTTGCTCCTGATTGGAGGAGAGCAGCGTACTCAGCGTGTGGGTAGCAGAGTTGGGATTGGCGGAGGAGGACTATAAAGGAGGAGAGAGACAACATGCACCAGGAACATCTAAGGGGAACACCTGTGCAGCCCCCGAGAGAGCCGGCCGGCGGTGTGCCGCTCCCCCTCGGAAGTGGGGAATGTGGCAGGGGGAACCGCCCTTCCACGGAGGTGGAAGGGTTGGTAGCCAACCCGGGAAGAACCAGCAGCAAACCCGGGGAGGGCCGAGCAGACGAAAGAACAGCGCAGGGTCCTGTGTCGTTCCTCTACGAAGACGGGGAGCGACATAATGGTGCCGTGACTCGGATATGAAGCCTAGGCAGGGTTCTGTGTCGTTCCTCCACGAAGAGGGGGAGCGACAAACATCTCGGAGCCCCTCACCCTATAAAGAGCAGCAAGGCCCTTCAGCTCCCTATGTCTGAAATCACTCGTGTATTTGCTTGGTTTTCTCTAACTCGGGAAGGGGAGGCAGGGCTGGGAATGATAAGGGGGCTTTCAAGGAGGCACTGCACAATGAGTGAAGCTCACAGCACTGGGGAAGGCTGCAGGTTACACCCCTGACATTCCCACCCAGCACCATGACTGAGTCAGCCATGCCCGCCCTCTGAGGATGAGGGATGCTCAGGGCACAAAGAGCAAATTGAAAAGATAACAGAGAAAAAGATGCTTCTGTGAATAAAAGCCATGACCTTGGCTTTCTCAGTGCAGTCCAAGGGCAGATGCCATGTGCCGATCGGTTGTAAAGCAGAAGGAACAAAATAGCAAACGGTCAGATGAACCAAACCTGGAAGAAGCTTCTAGGGAGTTCAGGAGGAACCGGATCCTACTGGAGTGAGAAGACGGGGATTGCTGTGTCTGGGTCACTGCAGTTATGGAGAGCAGCAGAGCAGGAAGAGAGTGTTCCCAGGGAGACACCAAGAAAGGCGAGGGAGTGCAGGCTTTCCCTCCACCTGCTCAGCACTGTCCAGCAAAGGACACAGGGAAAAAGCAGCAAACTCATTCCCCCACCCCCACCCCCGTCTCCTGCTCTCTCCCTGTCTCCCTCCAGTGGCTCCAGAATTGCATATTTCATCAGGTAGCATCAGAAGGCAAATAGTTGGACTTGTGTATGGAAAGTTCTGCCCCATCATTTCCTGTGGTGCCTGGAGCTGGATGGAACCACAGTGGGGGTGCATCACCTAGAGAGGGCACAGGGCTGTTGGGCTGACAGGTACACAGAAGGGAGGGAGGGAGGGAAGGAGGAGGGATCTTTAGCTTCATGATTTTTTTTTTTGCCTCCTTTTTATTAAAGGATACGGGGCATCTACCTGGGAGTTGCATTAAAGGGCCGTCAGCAATCCCTCTGGTCAGGAGCCTGTAGCTTGGCTTCCTTCCCTTGCCTCATTTTGTCTTCCCAGGTCTGGTTTTGGTTTGTTGCTGGTGTTTGCTTCTTGGAGAGGGCTCTCCCTCCACAGATCCCATGGGCGATGAAGACCTCTTTGGGTGCCCCCTCTTTGTGCTGGGCAGTGTCAGCTTCTCTGTCCCTGCTCTGCAAAGACAGGATCCTGAGCTGGGCTGAGCTCTTCCTACCTGGTAGAGAAGCTGGATGGGGGCCCAGTAGTCTGGAAGGAACCACGCACTGTATTAGTGTATGGTGTCAAAGTTCAGACAATCAAAGAGGAATGAAACTCAAAACTCAGAAACTCAAAACAAAACCCCAGTGGGAATGCCCTGGGAGGGCCTTCTGTCATGAGCCTCATCAGCAGGCTCACCATGGCTTCTTTGGAAAAGCACTCCAAGTTTTCGACCTTGTTTCCTCATTGGAAGAACAAGGGCACAGGGCAGTGTGGCGTCCGGATCCTCAAAGGAGTTTCCAAGAGAATGGGGGCAGAAGCCAAGAGATTGCAGCGGGTGCAGGCTGCCTCTGCCGCCAGCTTGGAGCTGCTGACTCAGCTGCTCAGAGCCTCCCAGTGTCTCTGTTGTGTCTCTGGCTTGTGCTGGGGACATCTTGGGGGCACCGTTGGGTGACCGCCATTGGTGCTATGGAAACTTCTCAAACCTTCGCCTCTGGATTGTGTGCTGATCCTTCCCTGGGGCTTGAAGCTGGTTAACTTGGCCTGAATTCCAGGGTGGCAGTTTCTCTGGAAGTTTTGGAAGAGGACGATCATTTCCTATGCTAATAAACCAAATGTGGGTAGTTCTGCTGTGAGTGTAAAATGTGCTTGGATTTTTAAGATACATACTTTAAAAATAATCGTGAATTCCATGCCTGTCTTAGGCACTTACAGCCACTGGGGTACCTGTCTCTAGGTCTCTTGGACAAGGACACCTGGTTGGGGCATTTGAGAAAAGTTGTACCTTTCCTCTGTGTGTGGATGAGTGGAACAGTCCTGCACGCCACCTGTGTACTCAGCAGGTGGATCCTTGCCCTCTCTGTGCTCTGGCTGCCTGTCAATTGGTGTCGAGGGTGAGACCTCTTCATTTTTGTGGGACCCTGAATCTGGGGAGGATGTGGTCACAGAGACTTTAAATTCTGACTTAGGTTTTTCACGGAATCCGAGGGCTGTTAAGCCCACCCTGTAGATAACTAGTTCCTCTCTATTTCTCGGACAAAGAAAAATGATTGGCACTACCTTGTGACTCCCCTGCCAATCACACAGATAAATCTGTTTTTTAAAAATTTTTATGTATTTATTTCTTGAGAGAGAGGGTGGTGGGGGAGAGCCCATTTACTGATTCACTCCCCAAATACCTGCCTAGCCAGGGCTAGGTCAGGCTGAAGCCAGGAGACAGGAACTCCATCCCGATTTCAAGATCTCAAGGGCAAGAAGCCACTCATTTGAGACCCACGCACCGAGTGTCTGCACCAGCAGGAAGCTGGGGTCAGGAGCTGGAACCCAGAATTGAACCCAAGCCCTGACAGAAGACACAGGCATCTGAACTGTTAGATGAGGCACTCCAGCACTGTTTATTATCCACAAAGAGACATGATCTGAGATAGAGATGGAGCAGGCAGAGAGGCCCAGGAGCAAACCCAGTGTCGGCGTCTCTAGCCTGGGAAGACAGATTGGGCCCTGAACTCGGCACGTGGCCTTATGGTAGGTGAGGAAAGAGTGTGGTGTCAAACTCCATGACAGGTGTCATCAATCATGGGGAGTGCTCTGTGGCCCCCTGCACACTGTGGCTTGGAAATGAAGCCATCTGTCAAACCAGGAAGCCAGGCTGCCCCAGCCCTCACTCACCTGGTCTGTGCCTGCAGCTAACAGAGTTTGGGGACGCTACTGACACATCTATGGTGGGAGTTGGGGCAGGGAATATTCTGCAATTCTTTTAAACCCCCTTGAAAATCAGAGATGCTAAGAAAAGCGGTCACAATCCCCTGAGAACTTTTTTTTTTTTCTGCATTTGGCAAAGGTTGAGCTAGAATTTGCTGTGTGAGTGTAGCAGGACTTTAAAAACTGTTTACGTTTACTTAATGTTTGAGAGGCAGAGACAGACACACAAGGAGGGTTCACATTCCCTCGCTCGCTCCCCCAAAAGCCCACAGTGGACAGGAGCTGGGGCTTGGAGCCAGGTCTCGATGTGAGTGACAGGAAGCTGATCACTTGAGCTGCCTCCACGGGTCTGAATTAGCAGGAAGCTGGAGTCAGGAGCCAGAGCTGGGACTCAGTTCCAGGTATTCTGATTTGGGAAGTGGGCAGGATAACTGCTAGGTTAAATGCCTGTCTCCAAAAGGGACTTACTTATTTATTTATTTAGACAGGCAGAGTGGACAGTGAGAGAGAGACAGAGAGAAAGGTCTTCCTTTTGCCATTGGTTCACCCTCCAATGGCTGCTGCGGCCGGCGTGCTGCGGCCGGCACACCGTGCTGATCCAAAGCCAGGAGCCAGGTACTTCTCCTGGTCTCCCACGGGGTGCAGGGCCCAAGGACTTGGGCCATCCTCCACTGCACTCCCGGGCCATAGCAGAGAGCTGGCCTGGAAGAGGGGCAACCGGGACAGAATCCGGCACCCCGACTGGAACTAGAACCTGGTGTGCTGGCGCCGCAAGGCTGAAGATTAGCCTATTGAGCCGCGGCGCCAGCGCCAAAAGGGACTTCTTACGTAAGGCGTGAGCTCCAAATTCTTACACCTGCTTGCCATGTTCTCTTCTGTGTCTGGACATAGATTGAAATAAAGAAAAGATGTACAGAACAGCCTGGCTATCTTATTTAAAGCTAATGATCAAAGTTGGATCATTCCAACCCAGTATAAGAACTGTATGTGTGTGTGTGTGTGTGTGTCTGTGTGCACATGCAGGTGCACATTGGAATTGCATAAGAGACTGAAGGAAAACAGTGATGCCTTGTGTACTCCACTAACACTTTCCATAATTTTGCATGTTATCTTATCTGTAATTTTATTTTTTATTAACAAAACTGCCAATGTAGGATTAATGTTGTAATTGCTGGGTTCCAGGGTCCAAGGCCAAGAGCCCAGATCTCAATCTGAATCTTCCACGTGGATGGCAGGAACCCAACTACCTGAGCTTTCATCTGCCTGCCTTCCCAGGGTGTGTATTAGCAGCAGGAAGCTGGAACTAGAAGCAAAGCTGGGACTAGAACTCAGGCACTCTGATCTGGGATGTGGGTATCTCGTCAGGTCCTAACCACTGCATCAGATACCCACCTCTATCTTTTTAAATTTTTTTATTTATTTGAAAGGCAGAGTGATGGGGTGAGGGGGAGATAGATAGAGTTCTTCCATCCGCTGGCTCACTCCCCAAATGGCCAAGGCTGGGCCAGGCCAAAGCCAGGAGCCAGGAACTCCATCTAGATTCCCATGTGGGTAGCAGGGGCCCAAGCACTTGGACCATCTTCTGCTTTCCCAGGAGCATTAACAGGGAGCTGGATTGGAAGCAGAGCAGCTGGGGCTTGAACCAGTGCCTGGACATGAGGTGCTGGAGTCACAGGCTGCAGCTTAACTCACTGCACCACGACGCTGGCCCCACACCCACCCTCTCATTGCCTTTTACCCTACTCTGCCTGTGTGTCCTCAGCAGGCATATTGTGAGCGGGCTGCCGTTCCAGCTTACCAGGAGGCTGCTTCCAATTCATTATTTCATCTTCGGCCATGGACAAGCCAAGGGAAAAGGATATTCCCAGAGCCAGTGTGTTCCAAGTTTGCTCAGAGGTCATGGCCACTTTATTTGGGTAGCTCCCAGCACAGCACAAATGCCTGGATGTCAACCCTGTCCCTTTAACACTGCCGAGCGAGTGTTGGCTGCATTTGTTGGAGATGCAGCTTCCCTCTTGGTGCAGGAGTGTTCACGGCTGACTTGGCCACGAGACAGAGGACCCTGTGTTCCTCATTATTTCTGGATGAAAAGTCCTGCAGGCGAGTGGAGATTCAGGGCAAGGATGGCCAGGTGGAGCAGTCACCAGTGTGCAGTGGGTTGTAGAAGTGGAGAGATAATTAAATTAGGAGTGCCAGGTGCAGGCATTGAAAAATAACCATGGGTGTTAATTATGCAGTCCGGCCTCACAGTCCAAGTATTAGAGGGAAAATGCCACAGGCCTGGCCGTCACGTGGCATTGGAAAAGTTTGGGGACCTACACATTCATGGCTTCTGGAGAATCTGCCAGAACTGCCTACTTGGGATTCTGGTGGAGCAGGGACTTTGTTAGGTGGAATGTGCACGTTCCCCCTCTCCCACCCCATTTTTGCCACTGTGCCACAGTGCACGTGTCGGGTATGTGAGTGGGATGGGGGCTTAACTTGGGTCCCTGTGGAAATAGAAATGCCTGAGTATCATTTCCAGTTGTGGCACTTCTGGACGTGTTTCTCCTCTTCCTGATTTGAAATGAATTTGATCTTTGGGATCAGGAGCACAGTGTCCTTGTCATGGAGGTGAAGTTTAGATCCAGGCAAAATCTGCACAGTGGCCAGCAGCCCAGTGATGACAAGGAGTGGTCACTGGCAGCATGCTCTAGCAGCCTGGCTGTTGACTACCTACAAAGTGTGTGACAAATCAGACCTCAAAATCCATTCTGCACTGTTCCATTTTGCTGAGGTTCTACAAAAGGTTAGACTAAACTGTGGTGATGGATGTCAGGTCGCTGGTGGCAGGAAGGAACCCTATAGGGTGATATTCTGTTTCTTTCTTAGGCTACGATCATAGGGATGTAAAAGTTTTCCAAAGTATGTTCCAGGTACACTTATATCCATGCGTGTTCTTCCATGTAAATTATCCCTCAGTGAAAGAAATGGGGAAAGACCTCCCAACACTACATCTGTTCATGGGTTTTGGACCCTGGCTTGTCTATTGCAAAAGATGATGAGGGCAGATCTATTTGTGGTCCATCTGTCATCCTGGTCACAGAGCTGTTCAGAAAAACCTCTCCTTAGGAAGAAAGCAAAACCAAACCCAAGGGATGGCAAACTGCAGCCCTTAGACCAAATCTGCTCACTCACAGTGTTGTGGATAAAATGGTGTTGGGACACAGCCTAAGCCTGTTCATCTGTGTGTTGTCGCTAGATGCATTCATGCCCCAGGAGCAGCTGCAGAGACCACGGACGTCCACTGTCTGTCCCTCTGCAGAAAACACTTGTGGACCTTTGGCCTAACAAGCACATCTTTCCGAATCGTGTCACTTCAGCTCTGTGTGGGTGGAGGTTTTGTGGGGAGAATACTCCCTGGGAAGGAGAAGCTTTGGGAGCCTTGTACAGCTGTTGGGCATGGTCACAATTGGGATGAGGCATCGGTCATCTCGTGGAGTTCCCTGGGCACCCATAGTAGCATCGTGGCCCTTCTGTGCTGTGCAGCTTGATCCACATAAAGTTTTGTAAAAAGTTTCCTGTGTCACTGTTGATAGGAGAAATTAGCCAGGCCTAGAAGCTATCAGTGTCTAAAGTGAGACTCCTGTGTAGGTTTCTTTTTTTTTTTTTAAGATTTATTTATGTATTTAAAAGTTAGAGTTACACAGAGAGAGAAAGAGAAGCAGAGAGAGAGAGAGAGAGGTCTTCCATCTGTTGGCTCACTCCCCAAGTGGTTGCAACGGCTGGAGCTGCACTGATCCAAAGCCAGGAGCTTCTTCCAGGTCTGCTGTGTGGATGCAGGGGTCCAAGCACTTTGGCCATCTTCTACTGCTTTCCCAGGCCATTGCAGAGAGCTGGGTCGGAAGTGGAACTGCCTGGACTCGAACCAGTGCCCATATGGAATGCTGGCACTGCAGGCGGCAGCTTTTACCTGCTGTGCTACAGCACTGGTCCCCAAGACTTCTGTTTTAAACCTAGGCTGTTGGCTGCATGTCCCTGCACAGAGACTAACACTGAGCCGATGGCTTGTGATCCAGGTGAGTGAGTTCTTGGTGACACTTGATCGGCATGACTGCTGAATGAATGAATCAAGGAAGGAGCTGATGGAAGATTCAGGTTTGACTCGGGGGCCAGATGAGCCATTTTATCAAAGAGGCTCGGGACTGTTGTGATTTTCTGTAGTCGGTTGGAAGCCTCCTCCCTTCTTTCCTTGACCTTGCACCCAAGACGACGGCTCTAATCCAGGAAGTTTCAGGGGGATTGGCCAACAAGACGCACAGGTCCCAGAGCTCAGTCTTTCTTCATTTTGCAAGTATTGGTTTCCTGCGTCTGTCTGCTGCCTCGCTCTGTGCTTCCCAGAATTAAAGAGGTCTCAAGAAAAAGGGATCAATACCTTTTTTTAAATTTTAAATGAAAAGAACTAAATGGTGATCAGTGTCACCTACAGCTTGACAAGTAGATGGCTGCTCTCCTTAAAAACAGGAAGTGAAATGGAAAGGATGCAGGGGCCTAATTATAGACCTTTCAAGACTTTTTTTTAAAAAAACATAAAATCCAGGCAGTGCCTTGGTGTTACGTTCGTTTGTTTCTTAATGACCCCAGGTTACAACAGCTGCAAGCAAAGAGTGAATAATTCAGAAACAGAAAATTACGGTCTAATGAAGAGGGTTGCAGAAGCAAGCAGAGAGGTGGGAATGTGAACCACACGCATCCCGTGCCTCTCGGGTGACAATTCACTCATTTAGTCAATCACAGATGTTCAGACCTCCTGTGAGCCTGGCCCTGGGCTGGGAGCCAGAGCTGACCCCAGAGCACCTGTTCACGTGCCTGCTTCCTGGAGCTCTGCTCTGGGATGGGGGTGGGTCCACCATGGGGGTTGGGAGACACACATGGGGGAGAATGATGGCAGATGAGGCTGACAGGCAGGGGTGCCCACCGCCTGGGCTTAGAGCTGGCAGAGTTGGATGTTGGATCCTGTGGTCAGTGGGCGATTGTTTTTTGCTTCTTTGGACATGAGGGGCATGGAGAGCCCAGCTGACCCCAGACAGTGCTGAAACTGGGACACAAATTGCCTGCACTGCCAAGTACCCTGGGGAGTCCTTTCTGGGGGCCCTGGGCCGTGTGCACCTCGGCCACTCTTAGTTACCTCTGCTTCTCAGGTGCCACTCGCTGCTTCTACTGCCTGATAGCATCCAAAATCATTAAACTTCTCGAAAGGCCTCCTCTCTTTTCAGGCCACTGCCTCTGACAACAGTAACAGCAGTAACATACACATATGCAAATACACATGCACACATATAACACACATACATACACACGTCATAGTAGACTTGTTTCTCCCTTATAGGTTCACCTGTGGATTTGGGATTATGAGAGAATCTGATTTCTTCCACTCTTACAAAGTGTTTATTTCATAAATATTCTCACAGAGTTGCCAAAAATAACCTGTGACACAGAAATGGGCAGCTTAGTGTTTTCTGTACATTCATTCATCCATGACTCATGAACTCATGTTTATGGAGCACATTGGAGCCAAATGCTCCATACCTGGTGCTGGGGAGTCAACAGAGAAGAAAAACAGCCTATCTCTTGCTTGCAGCGAATTTACAGCTTGCTAGGAGAGGCAGGTAACCATCACGTAGTAATCAAACAAATGCTTACAAGTTTGGAAAAGTATTGTGAATGATTCTCGTACTAGGATGTTACACAGTCATAAGGGGTCTGGGGATCAGGAGAGATTTTAGAAGAAATTGACACTGGGGCTGAAATATACAAGAATATTGACCAGGTGCAGGTGCAGGGAAGCTGTGCAAAGGCACCATGGGCCAGAGAAACAGCTCTTAGGAGGAGTGAGAGAATCAGGAGGGATGGAAGAAAGGCACAAGAGGAGTCTGGCGACATTGGCTGGGTCTTGGTGATGCAAGGCCCTGTGGCTGTTAAGGAGGCCAGATGTGATTCCAGGAGCAGCAGGAAGCTGCTGCTGCTCTTTAAGCAGGTTGAACATGCATTTGGAAAAACACACACTTGACCTTCTGTTTTGGAACCATCTCTGGCTGCTATGCTGAGGTGGACCAGTAGAAGACTCAGCCTCCAAGCAATGGCTTTCTACTGGGTGGCTTTCCTTCCCTCACTTTCCCTCTGGGGTTTGGGGGCTTTGGGCTTGTTTAGTCTCTGAGAGTCTCTGAGCAGGGCTGGTCACGGGATACTTATTAAAGGAAGCCCTCTGGAATATTTTGGAAGGATCTGGAATGAGAGTGAATAGCATATGTTGCAGCACTGGGTGAATCAAGTATTACCTTGCTAAAAGGTAAACTGAAGTCTGAAACGATTGTACCTGCTGACTGCAGGCCATGCATGTTAAGTTTCCTTTTAAATCTGGTTTTTCTTTTGACATCTAGAGTACAGCATCAGAGGTTTGCCTTCACAGCCACTCTTAAATGCTAGAACACTGGGGAATGATTTCCCACTTTCTGTAGTAATTAGCTATAATGAAAGGGAAGGCATCTGGTGACGGGGGCCTGAAGGCAGGGTGGGAGGGTTTGGCCATGGGCGAAGAAGGAAGAAGGTGCTGACTGTATCCTGCATAGGTGTTAGCTATTATCGTAATGATTCTTACTAACATGGATGCTCCTGCTGCCAATATCCTGCATTGCCATCTCACTTAAAAAAAAAAATTCACTCATTCATTCAATTCACTCTTGTCAGCAAATGTTTATAGAACACCCATCATGCCAGGCTTGGATACAAGGGTTGGGGATAGAGCAGCTGGTTGGGGGAGAAGAATATATAAGTAAATGCCAAATAAGTGGATGCATTATCTAGGAGGTAAGCAGAGAAGAAAAACAGGGCAGGATGAGAGGAGGGGGAGTGGGAAGGCCTCTCTGAGGGGACACTGTTGAGCCAAGGTCTGAGTAGAAGGAGGAACCCAGGCAGACCACTGGGAAGCTGGTGCAGCAGGTGCAAAGGCCCAGTAGCTGCTTTCAGGATTTGAGAGGTGTAAGCTCTGCCTATGCCCAGAGCCTCTGTTACTATGTAACCACTAACCCCTAGTAACAAGAATGGGCGCCTCCTCCAGGTGGGGGAGGTGAGCAGCTCAGATAGAGTGATTGGCATCTGCTTCCAGTTTCCTTTTGTTTTTAAGGATTTGATTCCCACCTCCCGTAGGTTGGGTCAGCAGCCAGTCACGTAAGAAATGAAGGTTCCCAGGAGAAATGTCTTGAGCGTTTTAGCAAATCCTAGCATTCATGTATCTCGTTTCTGAAAACTTTGAGGATTCACAACAATCTGCCTTTGCCTAGTGACATGGTGATTGGGGGAGCAGGCATCTTGTTAAACATGGAACACAGAAATAAGCAGTGTTGAAGTTGACATGCGGACGTGGAAATGGAAGGAAACGCACCCTTGGAAGAAAGGGAGCCATCCCTGTGGCATTTAAGATGTCAGCTCTGCCTTCCATAGATGGTGCTTTCTGCCACCAGCTTCCCCGCCCACGTAAACAAGGACGGGTGCCAGTGTGGGTTCTCAGCTGGGGCCCAGACAGCCTTCTCCAGGGTGTCAGCATCTTGGGGGGTTCACGACAGGCGAATAAATGCGGTGGGTTTGGATGACTGATGGGTGTCCCAGGGCCTGAAAACAGGGGGAGGAGATGCCACTTCTTATCTCTGTGCATAGAAATGCAGAAATTTCTACCAGGATGGTACTGCACAATGCAGGCTCTGAGTGTGTGTAAAGTTTCAGAGACTCAGCTATGGTTGATGTTGCTGATATCATTAATTCAAGCCAAGTAGGAATGAGTCTTAATTTTCTGCAGTGTGTGTGTGTGTGTGGGGGGGGATCTACTTTTAAAGGGAAAATAAAGTGAGTTCTGTGTTTTTACTCATGAGAGTCAGAGGGATTGAAATTTAGCAATTCATTTTTTTTAAAGATTGTTTATTTGAAAGAGTTACAGGGAGGGAGAGGGAGAGGAGGGAGGGAGAGAGGGAGGGAGGGAGCGAGGGAGGGGGAGGGAGGGGAGTTAGAGGGAGAGGGAGGGAGGGAGAGAGAGATCTTCCATCTGCTGGTTCACTCCCCAGATGACTGTAACACAGCCAGGGCTGAGCCAGGACAAAGCCAGGAGCTAGGACCTTCTTCCAGGTCTCCCACATGGGTGCAGAGGCCTAAGCACTTTGGCCATCTTCCACTGCTTTCCCAAGCCATTAGCAGGGAGCTGGATCAGAAGTGGAGCAGCCAAGACTCTAACTGGCACCTATCTGGGATGCTGGCATTGCAGCTGGCAGCTTTCCCCATTATGCCACACAGCACCAGCCTGAACAACTCATCTTTGTAAAAGAGAACTTTGAGGGCCATTTGCCATTTTTGTTCTGGGCCTGATGGCTGGCAAGCAGTGTGCCTTCTTGTGGGTTTCCAGGTGTGGGAGCTGCTGCAGCCCCAGGTGAAGGGAGCGTCTGTCTCCCTGTTGCCCACCCTCACCCCCACCTCTGGCCTTGCCAAACAGCACTGAAAGCTCCAAAGTGGATTAAGACTGGATAACTGAACACAGATGCAAAAGGGGAGACTGAGGTTTAATTCCAGCTTCCTCCCCATTGTCTGTCTGTCTTCTCTCTCCCAGAAACTGATCTGTGAACCCACACAGCACACCAGGCCAAGGAGGTTGAGGGGGAGGGAGCCATTGGCTGCTACCAGGCTGGGGAGAAGGAGCTACAGTTTGCTCGGATTGCTCGGCTGCATTCGCTGGGGTCTAGGGGCCCCACGTCTTTAGGGCAAACCCTGCAAAATTGCAAGCATTCAGCCCTATGCAATTACCACTGACTCAGCTGCCAAAACATATTTTCCATCCGTTTCTGACAGAGTCTTCTGTCTGAACAGAGAGGAGAAGGGAAGACGGTCTGTTTTTTTCCGAGCGCTTCCAGCCTGATTCTCGAGGAGCACGTGCTGAAGTCACCAAGTCTAATTGGGATGAATTGATGGAGCCTCTTTGGCAGCTCTGAGCAGCACCCTCCCAAGAGGCGAGGCTATAAATGGGAGGCAATCACGATGATCTACATATTCCCCTGCACGCTGCTTGGCTAATCCAGTCCGTTTTCCATAGATGTGATCACTGTAGACAGCTGCTGTGCCGTCACTGCTCTCGAGTTGTTTATTGAACCCCGTGGCTCAAGGAGGGCAATCTGGTGGGCTTGGGAAGGCAGCTGAGCTGCCAGAAAAGATAGGGGACCCCCACGCTTTTAACATGGTCCTCTGAAAATTCGGGTTTTTTCCTCTGCCCCTCGAGCAGAGATTGAACGACCACTTATCCTGTGAAACAACTCACACACGTGCATCCCCCAGACCACGTGCGAGTGCTGATGTCCGACGTCCATACGCGAGTTCCAGCACTTGTCATTCTGACTCAGCCTGCTTGTTGGGGCCAGGAGCTTCATGAGGGCAAAACCTGTGTTCTTTGCCTGCCTCCTTCATTGCTAGGCGGCCGGGCTCCCCAGCGAGGAACCTCTGTGGAACTGATCGCATTTTGACCTGTTTTTTCCCCTCTTGCTTGCACCTCAATGCTGCATGCTTTCTCCACGTGTGGCTTGTTCATTCCATGGGGACTCAGTGCTTTGATCTTTAGAGGGCTTCCTCTTCACTTCCCTTCCCTAAAGGGTCCATGGGGCTCGGGATGGTACCTTAACCCATAACCAGACTTCTCCCACACCTGACAACTTCCATTCAGTGCCTCAGCTTATCTCCCAAGAGGGGATTGGCTAAATCTGACCACCGTGTCCTGCACTGCAGCCCCCATATCATACACACTCCTTCTAATCCTGCCTCTTCACTGCCTTGTGGATGTGTCACCCCCTGGAATGTCAGATATTTGCTTATTTATGTATTTCCGCTCAGCCTTATTTAGGTATAATCAACAAAGATTGTGTATTTCCAGTGTGCAGTGTGGTACTCTGATGCATGTATAGATTGTGACAATATTATATCAATCTCATTGACACATTGTCATCTCAGCATTTTTTTTAAAATGACAACCACTTAGAAGCTAATCTCTGAGCCATTTTCACAGTGGCATACATTATTATTAATTATAGTCACTGTGCTGTCTGATAGCCTCCTGAACCTCATTGTGGCTTCAATTCATATTCCCCTTAGGAGACAGTACTTCTTCATATACTTCTTGTTGGCCATTTGTATGTTGTCTTTTAAGAAGCATCTATGCCATAGACAGGAGTGTCAATTGGTAAAGTCAACAACAGGAGTCACTGTGCACTTACTCCTCATGTAGGATCTCTGTCCTTAATGTGCTGTGTATTGAGATTTAATGCTATAACGAGTACTCAAACAATATATTTCACTTTGTGTTTCTATGGGGGTGCAAACTGTTGAAATCTTTACTTAATGCATACTAAACTGATCCTCTGTAAAGAAAAAAAAAAAGAAAAGAAATTATCAACTCCCAACTTGACTCTCACTGGGATTAAACATGACAATAGGTCTGATCTGATTTCATCATCATTTAAAAAAAATCATCTATTATTTTTCACTTTATGTTTCTGTGTGGGAGCAAACTGTTGAAATCCTTACTTAATGTATACTAAGCTGATCTTCTGTATATTAAGAGAATCGAAAATGAATCTTGATGTGAATGGAAGGGGAGAGGGAGTGGGAAAGGGGAGGGTTGTGGGTGGGAGGGACGGTATGGGGGGGAAGCCATTGTAATCCATAAATCGTACTTTGGAAATTTATATTCATTAAATAAAAGTTAAAAAAAATGTACTACTTTAAAAAAAAAAAAAGCAGCATCTATTCCAGACCCTTGTCCATGTTTTTTTTTTTTTTTTTTAACCAGGTTATGTGTTTTCTTGTGTGAGTTTTGGATATTAAACCCTGATGAGATACGTGCTTTGTAAATGTTTTCTCCATTCTGTGTGCTGCCTCTTCAGTCTGTTGATCATTTCCTTTGCAGTGCAGAGGTGTTTAGTTTTATTCATCCCCCAAGTCTATATTTACTTTTTTAAAAAGATTTATTTTATTTATTTGAAAGAGTTACAGAGAGAGGTAGAGACAGAGAGAGATTCTCCATCTGCTGGTTCACTCCCCAGATGGCCACAATGGCCAGAGCTGCGCTGATCTGAAGCCAGGAGCCAGGAACCTCCTCCAGATCTCCCACACAGGTGCAGGGACCCAAGGACCCAGGCCATCCTCCACTGTTATCCTAGGCCATAGAAGAGAGCTGGATCAGAAGAGGAGTGGCTGGGACTAGAACTGGTGCCCACATGGGATGCCGACGCTTCAGGCTAGGGCTTTAACCCACTGCACCACAGCACTGTGCCCTATTTTTACTTTCATTGCCTTGCTTTTGGGGTCGCAGCCAAAAAGTCATCTCCCCGACCAAGGTCAAGAAGGTTTTCCTCTAGTGATTCTATAGTTGCAGGGCTTACCTTTAAGAAGTTATTTCTGAGTTGTCTCTTCTCTTCTGTTGATCTCTATATGAGTTTGTATACCAATACCATGCTCTTTTGATTACTGCAGCTTGTGTAATATATTTTGAAATCAGGTAATGAAATGGCTCCAACTTTTCCTTTTTTTTTTTTTTTTTCTTCTGAAGAGTGCTTTGGCTATCCAGGGCATTTCTTGTTTCATATGAATTTTAAGATTGTGTTTTCTGTATATGTGAAAAGTGCTATTGAAATTTTGATAGAGATTTCATGGAATCTATAGATTGCTTTTGGTAGAATGTAAATTCTAACAGTTATTGCAATCCATGAACATTGGATATCTTTTCAGTTATTTGTGTCTTATTTCATTTGTGTTTAATACATTTCTTTGTATGTATATCTTCTAAACGTTAAATTTATTCCTAAGTATTTTCTTGATTAGTATTACAAATTATTTTCTTCATTATTTTCGAATAGTTCACTGTTAGTGTATGGAAACACTACTTGTTTTTGTATGTAGACTCTGAATGCTACAACTTTATTAATTTATTAGGTCTAAATTTTTTTGAGGAAGTATTTAGAGTTTCCTAAACATGGCAATCAGCCTCAGATTAACTTCCTCCTTTTCTATTTGAACAATTTTTATTTATTTTCCTTCCTAATTGCTCTGGCTAGGACTGCCAGTATTCCATGCTGCATGGAAGTGGTGAGAGTGGACACCCTTAACTCATACAGATCTTAGAGGAAAAGCTTTCAGATCGCCCCAGCACCAATTGATTATAACATTAGTGATGGGTTTCTCATAAGTGGCTGTTATTAATTTCAGGACATTTGCCTCTATAACTAATTTGTTGAGAGTTTTTGACATTAAGGAACGTTGAATTTTGTCAAAGGATTTTTCTGCATCTATTGAGATGTTCAGATTGCTTTTAGCATTCATTTTGCTAATGTAGTGTATCACATTAATTTATTTGCATGTGTTAAACCAATCTTGTGTCACAGGGATAACACCCACTTGGCTGTGATGTGTGTTCTTTTTGATGTGTTTTTGAATTATTTTGAATTATTTCAATATTTATATTGAAGATTATGGCATCTATGTTCATCAGAGATATTGGCCAGTAGTTTTCTTTTGAAGTCTTTGCCCAATCTTGGTATCAGGGTGATGAAGACCTCATAAAATGAGTTTGGAAGGAATTTCTGTAGTTGAGTATTTTGGGAGACTTTAAGAAGGATTGATATTCATTCTTCTTTGAATATTTGTTAGAATTAAGCTATGAAGCCATCTGGTCCTGGGCTTTTCTTTGTTGGAGATTTTTTGGTTACTGATTCAGTCTCCTTACTTGTTAATTGTCTGTTGAGACTTTCTATTTCTTAATGATGTGGTCTTGGTAGGTTGTATGTTTCTAGGAAGGTGTCCATTTCCTATAGGAGATCCAATTTGTTAGCATATAACTGCTCATAGTAGTCTCTCATGAACTTTGGTATTTCTGTGATATTGATTATGATGTGTTCTCTTTCATTTATGATTTTGTTTCAGTATTCTCTTTTTTTTCTTAGTCTAGCTATGATTTGTCATTTTTTAAATTTATTTGGCAGGTAGAGTTAGAGAGAGGGAGGGAGGGAGAGAGAGAGAGAGAGAGAAAGGTCTTCCTTCCATTGGTTCACTCCCCAAATGGCCACTACGACCAGTGCTGCGCCAATCCAAAGCCAGGAACCAGGTGCTTCTTCCTGGTCTCCCATGCGGGTGCAGGGCCCAAGCACTTGGGCCATCCTCCACTGCCCTCCTGGGCCACAGCAGAGAGCTGTACTGGAAGAGGAGCAGCTGGGACTAGAACCCGGCACCCATATGGGATGCTGGTGCTGCAGGCGGAGGATTAACCAAGTGAGCCACAGCGCCCACCCCAAGATTTGTCATTTTAATACTTTTTTTGCAAACTCAACTCTTGGTGTCATTTTTTTTTTCTGTCTCTTTCTAGTCTTTACTTCATTTATTTATGCTCTGACCTGTATTATTTTCTTGCTTCTGCTTAGTTTAAACTTGATTTTTTCCTGGTTCCTTGAGGTTTAAATTTAGGTTGTTTATTTGATACCTTTCAGTTTCCTGATGTAGGTATTTATCACTATAATCTTCCCCTCTTAGAACTGCTTTTGCTGTATCCCATGATTTTTGGTTTGTGATGTTTCCATTTTAATTTGTGAATCTCCAGGGCCATCCTCTTCTTTTCGACATTGGCCTTTTACATGCAGCTCTGTCATAATCTTCATCTCAAATGACGAATGTGGGTGTTGCGTGAAGACTGCTCCAATGGAATGGGGTCTGATGTCTAAATTGCTGGAATCAATGGAATGGGCCCTCCCTTCCTTGCCAAGGATAAGAGGACTTCAGGAAAAAGGAGAAAGAACCTGTGTCATGTCTATCTTTGTGACCACACCAAAATAAACATCACTTCCTGTTTATCTCTTACCTTCTCTTATCTTGTATTCATGTCTGTGTATATTTAAGAAAATATGAGTTTTCAATGAAGTAGTTTGATTGATCTGACCAACAGACTCTTGTTCTTGCTTGTTAAATTTTTCATTGATTATAAAAATTACACATAGTCTCTGCAGAAAACTTAGGAATTTTGAAAAGAAAACTCAAAATGCACTGATATCCATGGCTAACATTGTATACCTGCTGGCGAGTGACTGAAAGCTTTTCATTTAAAATCAGGAACAACACAAAGATGCCTACTTTTATGGCTTCTATTCTGTAGAGCACTGCATCCTATCCAGAGAAAGCAGGCGAGAAAAAGCAATAAAATACATCCAGGTTATAAAGAAGCAAGTGAAATGATCTCTGTTGGCAATGTGATCCTATTATGTGTAGAAAACCCTAAAGATTCTACAACTCTTAGTACAACTCTTAGTAAAATGGAAGCTAAGAAAATAATTCTATTTACAATATTAAAAGAAGGAATGGCATACTTAGGAATGAACTTAACTGAGGCAAAAGACTTGTATACTTAATACTATAAAATGTTGCTGAAAGAAATTTTAAAAGGCATAAATAGATAAACAACTCTTAGTACTAATGAACTCAACAATCAGTTTTATATTCTAGAATCTCATGATGAATTAATGTAAAATGGAAGCTAAGAAAATAATTCTATTTACAATATTAAAAGAAGGAATGGCATACTTAGGAATGAACTTAACTGAGGCAAAAGACTTGCATACTTAATACTATAAAATGTTGCTGAAAGAAATTTTAAAAGGCATAAATAGATAAAATGACATCCTGTGTGGAAGACTTAATATTGTTAAGATGTCCATAGCAATCTACAGATAAAAATGCAGATCTGTGATATTAATATCATAATGATATTTTTGAACCAACAGAAAAATCCACCCTAAAATTCATACAGAATCTTATGGAGCCTCAAGCAGCTCAAACAGTTTTGTAAGAACAAAGTTGGAGTTCTCAGATTTACTTATTTCAAAATGTATTACAAAGTTTCAGTGACCAAAACCATGTGACGGTGGTACAAGGACAGCCATGTAGACCAATGGAACAGATTAGAGCACTCACACTTAAACCCTCACTTACATGGCCAAATAATTGTCAGCAAGAGTGTCAAGATCATTCAATGGGGAAAAGACAATCTTTTCAGTAACTCTTAGGGAAAACTTGATCCCCACATACAAAAGAATGAAGTTGGATCCTTATCTTACTCTGTATGTGAACATTAACTCAAAATGAACCAGAGACCTAAACATATGAGACCTAAAGCCATAAAAATTTCAGAAGACATAGATATAAAGCAATTGGATTTGACAGTGATTTCTCAAACATGACACTCAAAGCACATGTTAAAATGTAAAATTGGATACATTGGACTACATCAATGTTAAAGACTTCTACAAATCAAAGAATCCTATGAACAGAGTGAGAAAAAAACTGCCTATAGAATGGGAGAAAATATTTTTAAGTCTGAAAAACAGTTAATATGTATAATATATAAAGAACTACAACTCAAAGATGAAACCAAACCAATATAACCCAATTATTAAATGGCCAAAGCACTTGAGTAGACATTTCTCCAATGAAAATGTCCAAGTGACCAATGAGAGTATAAGATGCTCAACATCACTAGACATTAAGAAATGCAGTTCAAATCATTATAAGATGTCAGGCCACAAACAGCAGGGTGGCTACTATTTCAACAACAAAACAAAGTATCAGGTGTTCCTAAGTCCATGGAGAAATTGCAACTTTTGTATTCTGTTGCTGGGAATGGGAAAATGGTGTATCCACTGTGGGAAAAAAAGTATTTTTTTCTTCAAAAAGTAAAACTAGGTTTACTGTATGATCACCAATTCCACTTCTAGGTATTTACTTAAAGAATAAAAGCATAATTCAAAGAGCTGTGTGCCCATTTCATAGCAGCATTATCCACAGTAACCAAAAGGTGGAAGCAACTCACATGTCCCTCGATGGTTAAGTGGCTAAGATGTGCTGTATACATACAGTGGAATCTTATTCAGATTTACAAAGGAAGAAGGTTCTGTACTTAGGACAACATGGATGAACCTTGAGGAATAAGACTAAGTGAAATAAACCTGGTATAAAAAGACAGCTACTTATGAGGTCACTTCCATGAGGCATCAGTGTGGACAGACTCACGGGAACAGAAAATAGAATGGTGGCTTCAGGAGCTGGGTGAGGGATAATGAGGAATCAGTGACTTTCAGTTTTGTAAGACAAATGTGTTCTGGAGAAGGGTGACAGCAGTGTGCACACACTTACCACTACTGAGCTGTATATTTAGAGATGATTAAGATGAAAAGTTTTACATTAGGTGGACTTGACCACGATTCTTTACAAATCAGTCAAAATCCATGTAATTTCACCACCAGACTCAACCACTGTTGGCATTTGGGCATGTAACGCTAGTATGTTTTTAGAATTTTTCTTTCCTAGGTGTGTGTGTTTGCAGGTGTGCATGTGCACATGCATGCATATGCATACACCCTACACACACACCAACGAAAATGTTCTGACAGTGTTATGGGTACATAGACAGCGACAGATTAGCCTTTGCTCACATGAGCAGAGAGAGATTCGGACACCTGTTTGTGGCCCAGTAATCAAGTGCTGAAAATGTCAGAGCACTATCAGAGCCCGTGGGATGACTTTGTGTAGGAAGAGGCATCTGAGTTGGGTTTTAAATAGGCATTTTCCAAGCAGAGAATGGGTATCAGAGCATATTCCAGGGAGGAGCCCAGCATTGGAAAATGCATGGAGCTGTGACATGTTGAGACATGTTTCGGCAATAGTGAGGAATTCCATAAATGTGTCTGTAGCACTGGGCAGGGTTCGTGGTGGCAGGAGGAAAAGGCTTCGACCGGAATGTGGGGGCTTCAGTCATACTGACTATCAATCAACAGAGGTGTTCCCCTTCCTCAAATCCAAGGGTTTTGTTTGTTTTTAATAATGAGAATGATATTCTGGCTGCAATCTGACACGTAGAGCAAAACAAGGTCATTTTGATCATAAGGAACCAGTTATCTCTGCAGCAGTTATAAAAGAACCATTGAAGAAAATCAGTTACAGCTCTGAAATGGGAAATTACCAACATGCTGCTCCCAGAAGACGAAACTGCCAGTGTGTTTGGGGATTGACTGTGTGCTCTTCCTGTTGCTTTTTATAACTGTACATTGCAAAGTAGACCAACCAGTGAGTCCCAGGGCTTATTAATCTTTACCATGTAGAATGGCACTCTAACACAGCTATAATGAAAGACACATAATGTATTCTTACATTTTTTAATAGCTACTTTAAATAAAGCAAAAGGGCCAAATTAGATCGGCATGGATAATGTATTTTATTTTACCTCTTTTATTGTTGAACATTTGTACCATTTCAACATGAAACCAATGTAAAAATTATTAATGAAATATTTAAATTCGTTTTTTCTAATAAATCTTCGAAAACCCTGTGTATATTTTACACTTCCCTCACATTTCCTTTCAGACTGCCCACAGTTTGAAGGCTTAATAGCCACTCTTCATTAGTGGCTGCCATATTGGACAGGGTGTATCGGAATATGCGATGGTGTAAAGGCGGTAATGATAATAACCATGTACTGTTCAAACCCTTTGGTTGGAATAAAACATGATTGATATCAGCACCCTTTTTAGAGGCTGCTCGCAGTGCAGATCAAACGACTGCCTGCCACTTAGCAAAGCTTCAGCTGATGGAGTATAATTTTCACTGACACTTTTGTTTGCCAGGATCATAGAGTGTCTAAAAAATACACAGCCATGTAAAAATCATGGCACTTAGTGCCAGGGAGGAAGCACTTGTCAGGGGCACGGGGACAGACTGTGTCACCTCCACCTGCCAGGCCCTCTCATGGATGGGCTTCTGAATTTGCATTCCCATCACTGGAACAGAATTCTGCTTTAGGATACATTCATGGCTTGTGTTAGTGTAGGTGGGATTCAAGTTAGAAGGATAAATGAGCAGATGATCTCCTGGCTCCTACCTTCAGTCTGACCTAACTATGGCTGTTTTGGTCATCTGGGGAATGAACCAGTGGGTGGAAGACCTCTCTCTGTAACTCCCACTTTCACATAAATAAATAAATCTTTAAATAAAAGTAGCTAACCCTTCTCAAAATATAAGTGGTTATCAAGGGAAAGGTTGTATTTTTTAAAAAGGTAGTTCTTAAATAGGTAAGGGGAGCGAGGTGAATATTGTAAAGTTGGAGGCTGGTGAAAATAAAGAATCTTTGCACCTGTTATGTAAGTTGGAAGCTTCGAGGTAACTTGGAGCTGCAGTGGTGGTGTTGAAAGGGCAGGTAGTTCCTGATGCAGACTTGTGAGGGAGGGGGTGAAGTTTCACATCTCAGGTTCTGCTCTCTGAGGACCTAGGGCAACAGGAAGTGATGTGCCAGCAGGAAGTGAGATGCAACAGGAAATGAACAAGCTGGCTGGTTTTCCTCAATCTGAGCAAGGGAGAGGTTCACCCACAGAGGAAACCAACACCATATTTTTTTGAAAGATTTATTTATTTGAGAGGTAGAGAGTTAGAAGGAGGGAGAAAGAGAGAAAGGTCTTCCATCCTCTGGTTCACTCCCCAATTGGCCGCAATGGCCAGAGCTGAGCCAAGCAGAAGCCAGGAGCCAGGAGTTTCTCCTGGGTTTCACCCACGCAAGTGCAGGGGCCCAAGGACTTGGGCCATCTTCTGCTGCTTTCCAGGCCACAGCAGGGAGCTGAATCGGAAGTGGAGCAGCCAGGACTCAACCGGCGCCCATATGGGATGCTGACACTGCTTTACCTGCTATGCTACAGTGGCAGGTCCCCAATACCATTTTTTAAGCACTATTTTAGAAGAAGGTGATCTCACGAAATTACGGTGCCTTAAGCTTCTTTCTTCTATGTTCGCTTTTTGCTCTTAAATCTAATTTTGCTTATTTCAGGAATTAGAAACCATTTAATAATCACTTTTTGCTCTATGATTTAACTTGTAAGATTTCTAATTAATATGCCTTCCTGACTTAATTGTGTTTTATGCTTTCAGATTTATTTTATTTATTTGAAACAGAGAGAGAATATCTCGCATGTATTGGTTCACTCCCCCAAATGCCTGCAACAGTCCAGGCTGGACCACACCATAGCCAGGAGCTAGGAACTCAGCCTGAGTCTCCCACATGGTAGCAGGGACCCAAGTGCTAACAGCGTTACCTGTTACCTCCCAGAGTGTACATTAAGAGGAAGCAGAGCCAGAACTTGCATTAATCTCTCTGGTATTAGAGGTGGGTGCCCCAAGCAGTGTCTTAACCTTGATCCCAATGCCCACTTCTACTTAATCTAACTGGAAGGCTCTGTAAGATTCCCCTCCTTTAAAAAAAAAAAAAAAAAAAAAAAAAAAAAAAAAAGCCTGGTGCGGTTTTTATTTATTTTTATTTTTTTAACTTTTATTTAATGAATATAAATTTCCAAAGTATAGCTTATGGATTACAATGGCTTCCCCCACCCCCATAACTTCCCTCCAACCCGCAACCATCCCCCCTCCTGCTCCCTCTCCCTTTCCATTCACATCAAGATTCATTTTCAATTATCTTTATATACAGAAGATCAATATTAAGTAAAGATTTCAACAGTTTGCACCCACACAAAAACACAAAGTGAAAAATACTGTTTGTGTACTAGTTATTGTATCTGAGTCTTCCCACACTTGAATGTGGTGTCTCTCCATTTATTTAGGTTTCACTTTCTCTTAGCAATGTTGCATACTTTTCAGTGTACAGGTCTTGAATATCTTTTGTCAGATCCAGAAAATTTTTAATGCCAAAATGATGTTGCTTTAAAAATCTTTATATTTTACTTTCATTTCTACTATGGATTATTATTATTTTATTTATTTATTTATTTTTTTGGACAGGCAGAGTGGACAGTGAGAGAGAGAGACAGAGAGAAAGGTCTTCCTTTGCCGTTGGTTCACCCTCCAATGGCCTCCGTGGCCGGCACACTGTGGCCGGCGCACCACGCTGATCCGAAGGCAGGAGCCAAGTGCTTCTCCTGGTCTCCCATGGGGTACAGGGCTCAAGCACTTGGGCCATCCTCCACTGCACTCCCTGGCCACAGCAGAGAGCTGGCCTGGAAGAGGGGCAACCGGGACAGAATCCGGCGCCCCGACCGAGACTAGAACCCGGTGTGCCGGTGCCGCAAGGCGGAGGATTAGCCTAGTGAGCCGCAGCGCTGGCCCTGGATTATTCATTTTTAAAATTTAAACATGTAATAGATGGTTGCACAGTAAGTTTGTATTCTGCAACCTAGTTCCAGTATCGTTTTGTTTACATTTAGATTTTTTTGCACCTCTCTTTTCCTGTCTGAATAGTTTAGATTTAGATTTGTTTGCATTTAGATTTTCTTTTTTTTTTAACTTTTATTTAATGAATATAAATTTCCAAAGTACAGAATATGGATTACAAATGGCTTCCCCCCATAATGTCCCTCCCACCCGCAACCCTCCCCTTTCCCACTCCCTCTCCCCTTCCACTCACATCAAGATTCATTTTCGATTCTCTTTATATACAGAAGATCAATTTAGCATACATTAAGTAAAGATTTCAACAGTTTGCTCCCACACAGAAACATAAAGTGAAAAATACTGTTTGAGTACTAGTTATAGCATTAAATCTCAATGTACAGCACACTAAGGACAAAGATCCTACATGAGGAGTAAGTGCACAGTGACTCCTGTTGTTGCATTTAGATTTTCTACAAAGGTGACCAGGTCTGCAAAAATGAGGCAAGCTTTATTTTTTTTCTTTCCTGTATCAATTATTTTTTTTTCTTGTCTTATTGAACTGGCTGGGACTTATTTAAGTTTGAACAGAAGTGGAGGGGAAAGGCACCCTTGTCTTTGTTTCTCCTTATTTAGAGAAACAACATCCAGTTGTTCTCTACTGAATATGAAGTAAACTGTCCACTTTCTGTGTGTGCTTCTTTTCAAGTGAGCAAGTTCTCCTCTTTCCTAGTGTATTGAGAATTTTACTAGGAATGGACATTAGATTTTGTCAAGTGTTTTATTGTGATTCTGTTGAGCTGACCATATGAATTTTTTGTTAATATTGTGAATTACATAATTTATTTTTTAATGTCAAGCCAACTTTGATTCCATGAAAAATCTCCTTTGGTCATGATATGTTCTCTTTTTTGGATATTGTAAATTTTATTTTGCATTTTTGCTTCCATGTTCGTCAGAGATGTTTTGGTACATAGTTCTCTTTCCTTATGATGTCTGTATCTCATTTTGGTAGATAAGAGGACAGTGCTGGTTTTATAAGAGAAGTTGTATGGGGGCTGGAAGAGATTTGTGGGGTTAGTGTTATTTATTTCAAAAATATTTGGTAGAACTTGCAGTGAATCCATCTGGGATTCACTTATCAAGATTTTTAACTGCAATTAAATTAAATTTCTTTAAAATAAAGCCATTCAGATGATCTGTTTCTTCTTAAATGAATATTAATATTTTTCTATGTTAAGAATGTGTGTGTGGGGCCGGCACTGTGGCCTAGCGGGTAAAGCTGCTGCCTGTAGCACTGGCATCCCATATGGGTGTTGGTTTGAGTCCTGGCTGTTCCACTCTGATCCAGCTCTCTGCTATGGCCTGGGGAAGCAGTGGGGGATGACCCAAGTGCTTGAGCCCCTGTACCCACATGGGAGACCAGGCAGAAACTCCAGGCTCCTGGCTGCGGATTGGTGCAGCTCGGGCCATTGCATCCATCTGGGGAGTGAACCAGCTGATAGAAGACCTTTCTCTCTCTGCCTCTGCCTCTCTGAGCTCTGCCTTTCAAATAAATAAATCTTCAAAAAGAAATGTGTTCGTTTCATCCAAGTTGTGCACTCTATTAGCATAAAGCTGTACGGGTAGCTTCCTGGTATCCTTTCAGCATGTGAAGACTTTGTGTTGATGTCACCTCTCTTTTCCTCGCTGTCTGAATAGTTTTCAGTTTATGGATCATCTCAAGAATCTGCCTTTGGTTTCATTGATGCTTCTCTTTCATTGTTTTGTCTGCTTGTTTACCATTTCCTTGCCGCCCACTCTGATCTTCAGTCCCTCCCATGGTCTCCTGACTTGTAGTTGAGGTTGCTGTTCTTTTCCTAGTTTCTTAAGGCAGAAGCTGAGGGCAGAGATTTGAAGCCTGCCTTCTTTTCAGTGTACATCTGTGTTTCTGTGCATGTCCCCGACTTGATGGCATCCCCGCAAGGTTTAATATGCCACACTTTTATTTTCATTCAGCTCAAAATACTTTCTAATTTCTCCTAGCACTCTTTGCTGACATGTGGATTATTTAGAAATGTTTTATTTCCAAATACTTGTGAGATTTTCTATATATCTTTCCATGATTGATTTCTAATTTAATTCCACCGGATACAAGGAACAAACTTTGTGTGACTTGAATCCTTTTAAATTAAGAGAGACTGCTTTTATGGCCAGATCATGCTTTATTTTGATACTTGCTCTGCATGTACCTGGAAAAACTGTGCTGTCTCTACTGTTGTTGGATGGCATGCTACATAAATGTGAATTTGATCAAAATTGGTTGATGGACTTTTTAAATTTGCTATCTGCTTAGTGATTTTCAATTTCCTTCTTACATCAACTATGGAGAGAGGCTGTTGAAATGCTTTTCTGTTGTATCTGGTCTTCCATTGATCTTGACCTTTATATTTGTATTTTTTATATCCCAGTTCCCATCTAGAGAAGCTCAACACAGCCTTGTTTGTATCCTCCATGTCTCTGCCTAACTTTTGGAGATACCAGATGCAGTTGTAACAACCAATCTGGTGCCCTGCAATTCTGACATCGGTGCCAGCACTTGGCCGGTCCGGTTTGGCTTATCTCCTCATTATGAGTCCCGTTTCCCTTCTCTTTTGCATAACTGGGACTTTTTCATTATGTATACAGACATTATGAATTTTACCTTGTTGCGTGCTGGGTATTTTTATGTCCCTATAAATATTTCTGAGTTTTGTTCTGGGATTCAGTTAAGTTCTTTGGAAGCAGTGTGGTCCTTCGAGATCCTGCTTTCTTTTCTGTTAGGCTCACAGCAGTGCTCAGAGGGCTGATTATCCCCCTATTACTGTGGCAAGGCCCTTCTGTGGACAGTGCCCACCGGCCCCATGATTCTTGGGTTTTCCAGTCTGGCTGCTGGGTCAGGTCCTGCCCCCTGCCCCGTGCAAGTGCTGTGGTCTGTGACTTCAGTCCTCGGTCGTTTCCGAACTCTGATCAGTGCTTGGCTCGGTGCTGCAAGGGGACTCTGTGCAGCCCCGCAGTGCTGCTCTGAGCTGCTCTCTCCTTGGCACCAGGCTCTGAGCACCAGCTGTCTCGGACTCCTCGGATCAGCTGCATCTCAGCTCGCAGAGTTCGCCCGCGTCCATCTGTGCTCCCCCTGCTTGTGCAGCGATGACCTAGAAATCTCATGGTGGTGAACGGCGGCATTCCTAGGGCTCACCTCATTACTTCCCTGTCTTTGCGGAATCACCGCCTTTCGATGCCTGATGTCCATTTTCTTGAAAAACCGTTGTGTCAGATATTTTGTTCATTCTTCTAGTGGTTTCAACATAGGACAGAAAATCTAGGCCATTGTTCCATTTTGGCCTTCTAGAAGCTGCAAGCGCCTGAATTGTGCCTTGGTTTTTCTCTACATTCACAGATGTTTCACAGGGCTGTTGTGGGAGTAGGTGAGCAGAGCAGTAGAAGGCACTTAGAACACACCTGGGGCATAGTCCCCGTGCCTCCCACATCAGGAGGGAGACTGAAGTCCAACAGGGATGGCAGTGGCCTCAGCTGCAGTTCCTGAGGTTGTCAAAATCATCATGAGACAGTGGTGAGGGTGGTGGGACAGTGGCTGGACAGTCATCCCCTGGAGGTGGGGCGGTGCCACCAGGGATGACTTTGGCCTCTGTCCTCTTTCAGGAGACTCTTGGAGAGGAGAACACCCCGGGCATCAAACTGCTCTCCAGTGCACAAGAAACCAGGGAAAGACCTGTTGCATCTGGCTGTTGTGGGGCTTGGGGGCATCCACTCGGGTATCTGTTGGAAAGTAGTTCAGAGCGTCAAGTAAGCTGCAACACTTTGCAGAACCTCGGGGGTCGTCTGCTTCGCACCTTTGTGTTGGGCTGACGGGAATATCAAGTAGTAGAGAAAAAAAAAATCCAGTGACTTGTCCTAAAGAATTTCCCAATGAAGATCGATTGGGGACCAGTTTGGGGGCGTGTAGCAGCCTCCATCAGAGTTGAGCCTCTCACCTTTACCGCTTTGTGGCATGGCTGCCTGAGTTCTCATGGCCAGGGCCTGTCTGTCTTGGTCTCAGGGCCCCTTTTTCCAGGAGCCACCCATGACTGTGGCAGGTGCTGTGTAAACACCCCATCTCCTTTGCTTCCAAAGCACATGCCTGGCGCAGGGTTTCAGTTGTCCACGGTGGTACCTGGCTTTAGGACACACCTTTTATTGATTGCCTTCACTCCACTGCCTCATTTCACTACCGCCTACTGGCTTCTCCTGTTCTCACCTCCCCAGAGCTTTCCTTGTCCTTGAAGTCTTCTCTCAGTGTCTACTTCTGGTAGAATCCAAAGTAAGGCAGGGGCTATGTGGGGACACTTAGAAGCCTCAGGAAGAGCAGAGTCAACCAAGGCAGAATCCCTTTTTAATGCAATGTTATGAAAGAGGAAAGACAGAATTGCTGCTCTAAAGCTTTAATCTAAAGATTAGACAGAAGCCTTGGGGAAATGATCACAAAATAATCAAATCCATGGTGATCTCAGTAGGAATAAGCCAGAAGATGAAGAGAGACCAGTTCAGGGAAGCAGATTTTGTTAGATTTTCTCTCCAGCCATTTTCCCCAGCTATTATATGCACATGAATGAGGGATGTGGGTATCGGAGCTGTTATTCAATAGCCACAAGTTTCTTTCAGAAACAGACACCCCAAAGTCTCAGAAGGACAGAAATGATGAGAGACCAGCCAGGGACCCACCATGGACTCTGGTAGTGAGGGCGCATTGACAATGAGCTGGATTCTCAAAGAGAAGTGAAATGGGACAGCCTGGCCCAGGGGCTCAATTAAGAGAGCCAACGTCCGGAGGAAGCTGCGTCCAGCATTAAGTATGAGAATAATGATAACAAACAGGACATTTGAAAATTACCGGGGAGAAGGAAAGGATCAGAGGAGTCTGTTGCTTTGACACGTCAACACTTTTAAAATCCATCTTTTCTGAAAAGATCATCAGTGAACATTTGGCTGCATCAGAAGCCAGTTACCATGTTAAGAAGGAAGGCAGAGTCCAGATAGGGAGCATCAGGGCTCCAGCTGACCGGGAAATACAGAAGACATTGAGTTTAGCAGGTTCCTGAATAGTGCTGCCCAAAAGAGCCTCCTGCCTCGGTGGAAGTGGGCTCCCTCTGTGGCATCCAGGACAAGTAGCCATGAGCCACCTGTGGCTGGTGAGCACCCAGCGTGTGACCAGAGGGACTGAGGAACTGAATTCTTCATTTTATTTAACTTTTTTTAAATTTTTTGACAGGCAGAGTTATTCAGTGAGAGAGAGAGAGAGAAAGGTCTTCCTTTTCCACTGGTTCACCCCCCAATGGCCGCTGCGGCCGGCACACTGTGGCTGGCACACTGCACTGATCCGAAGCCAGGAGCCAGGTGCTTCTTCTGGTCTCCCATGCAGGTGCAGGGCCCAAGGATTTGGGCCATCCTCCACTGCCCTCCTGGGCCACAGCAGAGAGCTGGACTGGAAGAGGAACAACGGGGACAGAATCCGGCGCCCCGACTGGGACTAGAACCCGGGGTGCTGGCACCGCAGGCGGAGGATTAGCCTATTGAGCCACGGCGCCAGCCCATTTTATTTAATTTTAATCACTGCGAATATAATTAACACCCATGCTAGACATCCCAAGTCTGGAACGTGCACCCCTGAATGATCTGAGCTGCCCTTGAGAGCTACTGGGCATATTCAGACATCGCATAGGGCAGAGAATGAGCCAGAGAACTGAGGAAGGGCCAGTGTTGTTTCTCTACTTTCCTTAGAGAAAAGTGACCTTGAAAAGCACAGGTTTGTCCAGCATCTTCTGTGGGTCAGTGCTCCCAGAGAAATCCTATGTTTCTCACCCTCTGTATGCCTGTTGCATAATGTCACTCATTCATTCCTCCAGGAAATGGTTATTGAGTTAGAGGTAGGAGTCTGACTCCGGGGACCAGGTGGTGAGCAAAGCAGATTCTGTCTCTGTCCTTATCCTGGTGGGAGTGCCAATCTAGCGAGTGGAACAGACGTCAGAGCAATAATTACATCAATTTATTTCATTATAATTATAAAAAGTACCATCGATCCAAGGACAGAGTGACATGACAACAAATAATGGGGGACCTGGACTCCTATGCAGGCAACAGGGGTGCCTCTCGGGAGGAAGGAACACTTCAGTGGGAGTTAGCCTGGCACAGAGAGAGCAGGGTGGAGGCAGAAAAAGGCATCCCAGGTAAAGGAACTGGCCCTGGAGAGGGAGAACTCTGGGATGTGCCAGGAACTGTAGGATTCCTGCATCACTGCGGTAAACTTAAGTGATTCTAGAGATCTTCTGACAGTAGAGCTTTTGAGGACCACGGAGGCCCAGTGGTGTTTCCTTTTTATTATTAGCAGTGGGATCCTGTAGGGCCCAGGGGTGGGGAACATTCCACTCATGGGGCCATAGAAGACCCACAAAATTATCTAGACTGGTTCTGCCAAGGCAGCTGCAGGCAGGACCCAAAATTCCATAAATCTCTACAGCAGGCTAATGTTTAAGTTGATCATTTTGCATGGCTGGTGAATGATGTTATAAATATCCAAGTGGCCCTTTGCAGAGGAAAAAGGTTCCTCCCCACTGCAGGTTTAGGGCAAGCAGCATCCTAGGGGTGTCTCTCCCAAAGAGACAGAGGAAGGCAGGTGGGCTCAAGATTCCTGCCCAACAGCACCTCTGCCTGTGCTGTGGGGCTGGACATGGCATAGCTGGGAAACTCTGCCAGGACCAAGTGTTCCCATTTCACAGATGAGGGATCTGAAGGTCAAGATGAGTGCATGTCTTGATCAAGGTCCCGTGGTCCAATGAGACTAAGAGCAAGGCGGCACTGTGTTGCTGCAACCCCTGCCACCTGCTATCCCAGTTTCCCATGGAGGAACAGTTCTGAGGCTGCTCCTAAAGATTCCTTGGCACCTCTTTCAGAAGTCAGTTATGTTCAACACAGATTTTTGAGCACCTACGAAATGCGCCAGGCACACTCTGGGGAGCTGGGAATACATCAGTTAACAGAACAGGCCATGGTCCCTGATGAGGCTCGGTTTTTGTGAGCTTTTATACCCAGTGACATATTGGGCTGGATGAGCAGTGGCCTTTGTAGTTCTGGAAATCCTTGAGGTTTTAGGACAGCACCATGGGCAAATAAAAATTCCCTTATTCACTTTCCACGGTGGAGCAGCTAACATGAAACAGTACATGGTTAGTGAGAGCCACCGAGTACAAGGGCCTTAGTAAGTACAGCTTTGGTAGACTTTACCAGGGAACAAGTCTCCTGCAGCCTAAAGTGTCCTACTTTGATGCCAGTTCTTTCCCTGCCCTTCCATCACCCCCACCACCACCACCGCGCGCTTCTCCTGCATTTGTTAATAACAACCTAGTTGGTGATTTGGGTGTGAGTTTCCATTCAGTCCATGCAAACTCCAGTGAATACCACCACCTGGTACTGATGGGGCTTCAGGGTCAGGCAGGATACCCCAGGCCATCCTCTGCATGCAGGGTCAGCTCTGTGACTGCCCCCCTCTCCGAACCCCCAGCTTGTCTGGAGCCTTTAATGTAAGGTCCAGTGCATGCATTTCTCCATAGTCACTGGTCAGCGTGTCTGCAGAGGGCCCACTCCTCCAGTCTCTCCAGCGTGGTGTTGATGTGACTGAAATGAGGCCTGGGGACTCCAGTGTCAGTGCTTCTAACTACTGACCCTTTAAGGACATCAGGCAGGACTGTTGGTGTCCTGGTTACATGCATGAAAACATGATTGAAACTGAAACAGCCAAGTGCAACTTGGGTGTGGCCCAGGGTGGTGGAAGCATCATTTCAGCTGTGCCTGCCTTCATCATGGGTGTCTCCCCTACATTTGATTGAAAAGCATCCCGACATAAACAGTCTAATTGCCCGTAGTATGTTTGACATCAGCTCTGTTTCCAGTCAGTTTGAATGAAATTGCAAATCCAGAAGAAGTATTTGAAGAATTTCAATGTTATTTCTACTAAGGAAAATTATCAGTAAGTGCAGAGACTTGGGCAAATGGCTCTGTATTCATCAGACAATATATAATTTCTCTTTCCTTTTTGTAAAGGGAACTTTGGATAAAATAATGAAACCATTTTAATACTTGGCTTTGGAAATGTCTTCATGTTTGTTGGGTGAATGATTTCCTGGGATGAAGGATTGTATTAACAAATACTCTGTCAGCAAGTGGATTTTCAAAAACAGCCTTGGAAATCTGATTTTGAATTGCCTCGTGGGACTTGCCAGAAACTTGTGCCTGTCCTGGTTTCTTTATGTGATTGCTTTGGAAAGCCCTTCGAATTCAGTCCAAGAGGCTTAACTGCCTTCAGCAGTGTCAGGATGGCACCACCTAAAGTGTTCAGTATGTTAACAGGATGTCTAGTGTGCCTAAATATGTATTTGTGTGTGTGTGAGAGAGAGAGAGAGAGAGGGAGAGAGAGAACGAGTGAGCATACTTGATTGTTGGTACCTAGTCATGTCCCATCTGGAAAATACCATTTTCTTTGCAATTCCATGTAAATATCCTTGTACTTACATGTGGGGATGATTGTGAAACTACAGAGGATTAGCAAAGTTGATTTAGAATTTGAGAGGCTTGGAGTTCACTTTTCAGCTTTTCTTCCTCTTTGTTTTTTAATGTCCATGCAGAAACCAAAATAACTGACTTTTACACCCTCACTCAGAGATTCAGTCCAATCCAATACAGAATGTTCATTGAGAACGCGTCACTTGCCAGTCTCTTCTGTGTGAACAAGTTGCACTTCCTGTCTCACAGGGTATGGGACCATGTCGATGCCTTTGTTAAACACACAGTGATGGATGCAGCATGAGGGGTGCGGATGAGGAACAGAGTGTGGCAAAAAGGGAAAAATGTGGCACAGAAGGGGGAATGATTGAACGTGGGGCTGGGGGCTGGAATGCAGTGGGGATCATAGCCTTGAATGTGCCTGCAGTGGCCAAGGCAGCCCCTGACATGGCTTTGCCACCCCACTGCATGGGGGAGGTTATTTGTTTGCTTCCTCCATTGTACGTGAGAGAAATCCCTCACTCTGTAAAGTAAGCTGCATAGATACAAATACAAGCCTTGGTGAAGTGCAAGTACAAGGTAAGGGATGGCAGCTGGCAGACACACAAGAGTGCCAGCCTCCCCTCCGTGACCCAGCAGAGACAGACATCACTAATCAATCATGGCACTCTTTGCTGTTGAGCTCTGACCATAAGGTCTTCGCCAGTTGGTGAGGTTGGCATCAGGAAGATACCCACTGTCTATTAAAAACAAGGCCAGTGTCTAGAGGCTGAGCAGGAAGCTGGGGGCTGATTGGATGCTGGAGGCTGCTGGCACAACAGGCCTGGGTTTCTCCACACTGGACACTCACAGTGCACCAAAGATGGGAGCCAGGGCAGGGGGACACTGTGCTGATGAGCACGACCACCTGGGGGAATGCAGACTCTGTGGTCTCCCTGCAGTTTGCAAGCCAGCTGGCTGATTGTTAAAGGAGAAAGGGTCCTGAATCTCTTGGGCAAACAGTGTTGGTGGCCAGGCCAGTGGCAGGAGAAGTGGCACCATGAGCAGTTAGCCTTTGGTAGTTAAAACGTGAAATGAAGGGAAGAGAAGTTTGTTTCAGGGACAGAACCCCTGTGGTGTTCGGCAGGGGAGGCCGCCTGTGCTGGGGTGTGTTTAGCAGGTGCGAGGCAAGGATGAGGGCCATGGGGTCTTTCATGGTGACCAGTTGAGGGGAGGGAGGTGGGGATGTTGAGAGTTGAAGATGGCAAGTGTTTGTCGTCTGTCGTTTCTCTGTGTCCCGCTGTGGTGTCCTCATTTCTGCCGTCCTCCTGGGAGTGGGGAAGGGGGGCAGGGCGCACTGTGATGGTGCACAGGCTGCAGCTGCTTCAGGCATCCAGGGATGCTGCCTGTCAGAGCCGAGGCTGCCTCTCCTGTAGGCAACAGAGAGGGGAAAATAGCAACAAAGTTTCCCTCACTTTAGAAGAGGAATGGATAGGACAGACCAGAGAAGGAGCTTCAAGGAGAATAAATGAATCACAGAAGAGTCGATCTGATGCATGGGAAGAGGAAAAAGGAAAAAAACTGAACCAGTAGTAATGATCATTGTCATGTGCGTGTGCTGGGTTTACCTTTCAGTGCCTTGTCATATGTTTTCCGTTTCCCCACATATTGATCTTGGAACCTAATGTATGTTAGCAAGGAGAAGCTGGTGACGGAATGTTCCTGTTGCACTGTCTGTGCCCGCTGAACTTGGCAGGAGGTGTAAATGAACCAGGAGTGAGGGCCAATGCGTCCTGCTGTGTTAGTGGGGGTGGGGACACTTCAAGGGCAAAGGGTGCTGACAGCTCCAAGGGCACCTGATGGCCTCCTAGGAGCAGACCTGTGTAACTGGTTCCTCTTTGAACACGCTTTCTGTAATGCTTTTAAAAAAAAAAAGGCAAAACCCTGGTGTTTGCAAAAACATGTTTAAAAGTAGAAAAGAAGGCTGCAGAATTTCCATAAAAAGTGGGAGAAATATGTTGAGTGCAAGTTTCTTTAAACTCCAAACAAGATAATTTTTATATGTACATTTGTCTGATTGTAAAAAACATGTATTCTCATTGGAGAAAAATTACGAAACACTGATTCAAAGGAAAATATAATTATTTTATCACTCAAATGACCAATAATGTTAACATTCAATATAATATTGATATTCAGTACATTCTTTGTCATTAAAAATTATTTGGGGAGGCAGTGCTGTGGTGTAGTGGGTAAAGCCACTGCCTGCAGTGCCAGGATCCTACGTGAGAACCGGTTCAAGTCCCCACTGCTCTGCTTCCAATCCAGCTCTCTGCTATGGCCTGGGAAAGCAGTAGAAGATGGCCCAACTCCTTGGACCCCTGCACCTGTATGGGAGAGCCGGAAGAAGCCCCTGGCTCCTGGCATAGGATTGACACAGCTCTGGCTATTGTGGCCATCTGGGGAGTGAACCAGTGGCTGGAAAACCTCTTTCTCACTCTCTGCAGCTCTACCTTTGAAATAAATAACTAATTCTTAAAAATAAATTCTTTGGAAACATGTTTTTCCTGCCTGTGTAATATTTCGCTATTCATGATATTAACATGTGTGATAATTCCTCCCTTTTTATATTAGCATTGTTTACAGATTTTGGTATTATAACTATTGTGCTGACACTCATTCCTGTGCCAAAATTAGTGTCTCAATTTCTGCCATCAGGAGAGATCCTAGAAGCAAATACTGGTCCAAGGGTTATGTATGCTCTCAAACTTCTAGACAGCTCTTGAGTATAGAGTTTATCAGTGTAGCACTGCCAGTAACATACAGAGCATTTCAACAAGGAGATCCAGGAAGAGGAACAGCAGGTGCAGAGGGCTAGCAGGGGCCCCTGTGCAAGAGTGAGGAAGATAGCAACAGGCCAGAGAGTCAGTGGGGCCAGGCTCACTAGGGTCAAGGAAGCAAACATGTGTGCGCCCACACACACACACACACACACACACCCTTCAAAAAGTATCCTGGGAGAGAGTGGTCTAAGATGTTAACAGTAGATGTCTTTGGGTGGTAGAATTCTGATTATCTTTAATTCTTATATTTGCACATTCTTGCATCTTCTAAAATGTGAATGATACATTCATTAACATTTCTAATCTGAAAAATCTACAGATACTGTTTTGAATGTCAGAGTTAACATGAAATGCATCACACAGTCCATTGCAGAATAAGGAACTCAGTAATAGAGCCCGTGTTAAGAAAATCTTGAAAAGAACCATGTAACAAAGCAGGTGTCTCACGAGGAGCTGGGAGGCTTCATCAGCTGCTTTATCAGAAGCCTTATAAGGAGAGGCACTTACAGAGATGCGCACAACGGGAAACCCGGTGCAGACAAACTAAACTGTTCTCTGACAAAAAGGCATCAGATGTCCTTGATGCCCTTGAAGAACTAGAGCCACTGTGTAGCTGTGGTCCCTGAGAGCAAAGGCAGAGAAAGGGTGGGGAAAAGGAAGCAGGCATGTCGTGGTCCATCTCAGGATGCATATAGAAGAGAGAGGAAAATGCCGTGCTCTGGCCTGGGCTTCTGGGTGAGACTTGGGCCATTTCATTATAAGGAAAGATGGGACAGACGCACATGGGTGACAATAAGTATCAGGTCGAGAAACCATGACATGCTGGAATTGAAGTGCACTGCTTCGCTCCTGAACAGGTTAAAAATAAGTGTTTTATCAGGCAGGTTAATGGACATCAAGAGGGGAAAACTACATCCGGTTGTTCTTTTTAAAAAAAGAAAAAGGATTTACTTTATTTATTTGAAAGACAGAGTTACAGAGGGAGGAAGAAACACAGAAAGAGAGAGAGAGAGATCTTCCATCCACTGGTTCACTCCCCAGATGGCCGCAAGGGCCAAAGCTGAGCCAATCTGAAACCAGGAGCCAGGAGCTTCCTCCAGGTCTCCCACGCGGGTGCAGGGGCCCAAGGACTTGGGCCATCTTCTTCTGCTTTCCCAGGCCATAGCAGAGAGCTGGATTGGAAGCAGAGCAGCCAGTACTGGAACTGGCGCCCATATGGGATGCCAGTGCTGCAGGCCAGGGTTTTAACGTGCAGTGCCACAGCACCGGCCCTCATCCAGCTGTTCTAAGAACATTGCCTGACACACAGCAGGCGTTCAATAAGTGCTGAAAAGGGAGGAATGAAGCCGTTGAACTACAACCTTAAGGTATCTCAAGAAACCCAGAATCATCTTCATTCACAGATGCACTCGTTCTTTTCACAAACATTTGATGAATCTTTTCCTGTGCAAGGCTTCCAAGCAGAAACCAGTTCACACATCTGACCGATTCAGCAGGCCCACCTTTGATCGTGAAAGGGAGATGAGGTGGGAGATGTTTCTGGAAACATCTGGAAACATCCCTGGTCACCTCCAGCAGGCCCCACCACCTTCCACTGGGGATGCACTTCCATGACAAGAACTTCACGGGGACAAACCATATCCCAGCCATGGTACCTTCTGAGCATGTCTTGCATCAGGATGCTCCTGTTTTCTCAGCCACAGACGATGAATCTGTCCCTGTGTTCCCAGATCAGGACCCCACCACCCTCAGCCTGGAATTGGTCTTTCTTCAAGCTCCAGCTTCAAAGAGAGTGTAGACACTGACTGTCTACACTGCCACCACTTTATTTCTGTAGCACAAGGCTGCCCAGCTCTCCCCTTCCCTGCTGGTTGGTAAGACAACACAGTCAGCATTTAGAAAGTGTCAGGGTTTCTTTGGACTTTGCTTGGGACATCCTCAAGCCGATTGATGATTCTTTGTGCTAGTTCTGGGGCCTGGACCTCTTGAGTGCATGCAACAAGCAGGCAGTGAGTCAGGTTTCTTAGGCACCTGGGAGCTCTGGCAGTCAGTTTTTGTTTGTTTTAGATTTATTCATTTACTTGAGAGGCAGAGTTACAGAGAGAGAGAGAGACAGACAGACAGACAGACAGACATAGGTCTTCCATCCACTAGTTCACTCCCCAATTGGCCACAGAGACTGCAGCTGAGTTGATCCTGAGCTAATCCAAAGCCAGGAGCTTCTTTTGGGTCTCCCACATGGGTACAGGGGCCCAAGGACTTGGGCCATCTTCCACTGCTTTCCCAGGCCATCAGCAAGGGTGCTGGATCAGAAGTGGAGCAGCCGGGACTCAAACCAGTGCTCATATGGGATGCTAGCACTGCAGACTGATGCTTAACCTACTACGCCACAGTGCCGACCCCTGGCAGTCAGTCTTGTTGTGATGCATGAGTGAGTCCCGTGAGCTTGAGGTAGAAGTGGTTGGAGGAAAACGAGTAAGCGAGGTCACAGAGTATCACTGGGGAGCATCTTCTCACCGGCCCCTTTGCGTCCGTCTGAGTGACTGTCAGGTGCACTGTTGAGAGCTGAAGCCCCACGCATTCCACAAGTGCAGCCTCCAGTGCAGTCCATGACGAAGGCCTTGGTGACCTGAAACGTCCCTTGCCACTTCCAAAATGGTCAAGTTTTTTTCTTGGAAATTTGGTGAGCTTTGTGCTCATCTCTGGACCTGTTAAGGCATAAAGCAATTCAGTGGGAAATTGTGGAGGGCTCCGTTATTGCCCCTACCCTACCCCTCGCCCCAACCTTTCACTGCAGTTGCTCTTCACAGTGTTTTTTTTTTTTCTTTGATTTAGTTGAGAGATAGAGTCAAACAAACAGAGGAATCTCATCCACTGATTTGCTCCCGAAGTGCCTGCAACAGCCTGGGCTGGGCCAGGGCCGGAGTCAGGAGCTGAGAATGCAGTCCAGGTCTCCCACAGGGTAGCAGGGACCCAAGTACTTGATCCATCACCTGTTGCCTCCTGGAGTCCCAGTTGGCTGGAAGCTGGCTCTGGGAATCGAACCCAGGTCCTCCGGTGTGGGACACAGGTGTCTTAGCAGCATCTTCAACACTGAGCCAACAAGTCCATTACCTTTGCTGTACTTTTAACGGTGAGTGTGCACAGGGCTCTGACTTCTCCTTATGCAAAAAAAAAAAAACACCTAGGAACAAATAAAACTAGGTATGATCAATAACAGGAGACCAGTTTCTAGCCACAGAAACCAGAAATGTGGTGTATTTGAATGACAAGTTTATCTCATGTCAATTTTGTCCAAATTCTTCTGCATCTTTGTTTTAAACCTAATGAAATTAAGCCCTAATAAAATTATTCAGGCAGAGGGAGTGACCCAGCCAAAAAAAAAAAAAAAAAAAAAAGCAGGCCGGGTTGGGGTGGCAGAATAGAGCCAAAAACACCAGAGGAAACCTTCCTGCAAGACTGGGAAAATAATGCAGAAAATTGTGACTGTTCAGTTTTACTTGTGGATGAAAAGTCAAACTGAGCGTGAAAAGAAGAGGAGACAATACCCAAATGCAATAGCGTGTCCTGATGAAAGTCTCTCAAGATCTCTCCAAGCACAGGGTAGTGTGCTGATTTGGGTGCCACTTTGGCTTCAGATCTTGCAAGCAGGAAGGAAATGGGCTGTTTGCTCACTGCCTGGACACCCTGTAGTTCTCCATATGCCGTGTGGTCTACCAGCCTCGCAGTTTGCACTCTAACCCCTACACAGACACAGGCTACTTGATATTATTTTGTGGGCTTCCTTCTCCTCAACCTATCTCTGTTGAACACATTGCAAAGATTTCAGGGTGAATATAAATGAGAACCAGACTGGAAATGACAGCTTACATGGGGAAGAAGCTGCTCACTTGATGACAAGATATCTCTGCCCTTCAAATAAAATATAAAATGAAAGGATATTTATAAGAAAAAATCATCTGTATTATGCTATCTTAGAACAAAATCAGCAGGTCAGTATCAAGCTGGGAAATATTTGGAACAAATATGACTGGACAAAAAAAGATGAGTGTTCCTAATATATAAAGAATTCAAACAAATCAATAAGAAAAACATTCAGACCCAAAATAGATACCCAGGTAAAGGACAGAGGAGTCTCTGAAGAGGAAATGCAAATGACAAATCAACGTCCAGCCTCCTTGGCTCTGAACAAAAATGCAAGTAGAAATAGCAAAGGGGCATCATTTCCCCTACCAAATCATCAATTCTAAAGCAGTGATCAGAGAGGTGCTGTGAAACTGAATGCTGTATGCTACTTGGGAGAGACACAGCCCTGGAAAACAGCCTGCCCGTGTGCATGGACAGCCTTAACGTGGGCAGACACCCCTTGGCCCAGGGATTCCGTCGCTAGAAAGCCATCCCGAGGAGGTCATCGGAAATGTGAGAACTCCTTTAAACACACAGATGCCCGTGATGGATACTTTTCTCATTGAAATGTTCCCCAGGAAAGAAGCAAAGAGTGCCTGATTGGGAGTGTGGCTCCATACATGTGGCTCAGCCGTTTCATGGACTGTGGTGAACACTACAGCAAGTGTGTGTGCATACATGTGCATGAAGAGCTTTTCACGCATGGAAAAACTCTTAAAACACTAGTAGAAGAAATGAGAAGATGCTACTATGTGTGATTTCATCTGAAGTTTTCAACAACAGAGGCTGGATGTTCTCAAAATCTTCCCATCTGTCGTCTCAGGGCAGTGAGATTACAGGAACCATTCTTTTCTTTTTAAGCCTTTCCCCCCAGGCTTTCCAGAAAGGCTAAGGGGCCCCTCATAGACATCCTCTGTCAGATGGGTGACTTCGGGGTTATCGCACAGGGAGTACTGGATCTCTGGACAATGAATGCAGATTGCACAGCACATCCTAGCATGCTTGCCTTCCTGAGTTGGCTGCCCAAAGCCAAGACTAAATACAGTGTTCAACTAAAGGAATCGTTTCACATCACTGTGTATTTTGTGTGTATGTATGTATATATATAGATATATATTTAAATGTATTTATTTTATTAGAGAGAGAGAGAGAGAGAGAGAGAGAGAGAGAGAAAGGTCTTCATTCCATTGGTTCACTCCACCAAATGGCTGCTATGGCTGCCGCTGCGCCGATCCGAAGCCAGGAGCCAGGTGCCTCTTCCTGGTCTCCCATCTGGATGCAGGGGCCCAAGCACTTGGGCCATCCTCCACTGCCTTCCTGGGTCCCAGCAGAGAGCGGGACTGGAAGAGGAGCAACCGGGACTAGAACCCGGTGCTCTATATATTTATTTTTAAGGCTTTATAATTTTTACCTTTAATTTGCAACTACTTCAAATACTTCTTTTTTTTTTTTTCATTATACTAACTGACCTATGTATGAGGATACTTCAGAAAGTTCAAGGGAAATTCCATTAAGGTGTGACTTCTGGAAGGTTGTCTCCGTCCTTTTGGGGAAAGGCTGGGAACTTCGTGTACCTCCAGGCCTCTCCTCTGAGGTCTTTCAGGGTCAGAAGCAAGATTCTGACAACAGAGGCCAGATCAGATCATAATCCCATTTTAGCTAGGAGAACACTGCAAGACAGAATGGTTAGCTCATTTGCTCATTTGACTCAATAGAGAATTGAAAGAACATTCTGTATGGACGAGGCAACCCTAGGTAATTATGAAATGTATTACTGGGAGCTCCAGGAAGAACGGTCATTTTGTTCAGGGAAGAGGAATTCCACTGGTTTCATTTGGCATCGAGTATTTACTGAGTGTTTTCCACAGATGGTACCCCCCGCCCACCGCTGTAACCGGACAGGGTGAAGGACTCTGTTAAAATGCCAGGCTGTGCCATTGCGCGATTCACCAGGGGAATGGGTTGTTTGCACAAAAATCAGAAGCAAGACAAGTGATTGAATTTGAGAAACAAATGCCCATGCTGAAGGCCTTTGGGGGCCAGGGCGGGGGGTGGCGGGGGAGAGGGGGGGACAAGGGAGAGTCTGAGCACAGACTTTGCCCTGGGGATCGAGAACCAGCTGCACGGCCCAGCTCGACCCCCAGTACCCCATCCTTCCGTCCTTGGGCAGGTTCCTTCTGCAGGTTTCATGTTCTCACCTGTCAGTTACTAGGCCACAGTGGGTTCGGTGATTTCTAAGGTCCCTCTGGCACTGCTGTAGCCAAGGCTGGACTGGAGTGCTGCTTTCTTGGTGCTTTTGTCAGCTGAGACCCTGCCTGAGGACCCAGATTATGGTGGGCTGGAGCCTTTCCAAAGATCTCTGATGATTCCATTGAAGGTTCTACTTATCTGTGACCTTGTGTTACATGTACAAACCTCTTTTTGAGTTCCTAAAGCTACTGTATGTTAGATTTGGGAAGGCAACAACTCTAATCCCAAAGTGGATTTATTTTTTTTAATTTTCATTTTATTAGAAAGGCAGAGAGACAGAGATAGATATCTTCCGTCTGCTGGTTCACTCCTTAAATGCCTGCAATAGCCAGGCATGGACCAAGCTGAAGCCAGGAGCCTAGACCTCAGTCCGGTGCTCCCACATGGATGAAAGGGACCCAAGTACCTGAGCTATCACCTGCTGTCTCCCAGGTATGAATTAGGAGTCTGGAGTTGGAAGTGGGGCTAAGACAAAGCATACAGTATGGAATGAGGCATCCCCAGCTGTGTCTTTACTCCTGCACCAAATGGCCATCCCTAGGCTTTCTTATTGCTCACCAGTATGTGAACCCATTTCTGATACATGTGGGTATTTCCCATCATGTACAGCTAGTGGAAAACTCAGTTGCCAATCTCTTCAGAGCGCGAAAGGCCCCGACTCAGACCTCCCAGGTCTCCAGGTACAAGCACATGACTTTAGCCACTCAGACAGCCTGCAACTTAAAAGGAGAGTTGAGTAGGAATTCTGGGTTTAGAACCAAGAATCTTCATGTATTCCCTTTCTTGGTCACTCTGTTCATGTTTCAGCATCTCCTCCTCTCTGGGCTCTGGGCTGGGTACTTGAGATATCAACACCAGGAGTCTTTTTTTTTTTTTAATTTATTTATTTGAAAGAGAAAGAGAGAGAGAGAGAGGTCTTCATCTGCTGGTTCATTCCCCATATGACTGCAATGGCAAGAGCTGAGCTGATCCCAAGCCAGGAGCTTCTTCCAGGTCTTCCACACTGGTGCAAGGGCCCAAGGACTTGGGCCATCTTCTACTGCTTTCCCAGGTCATAGCAGAGAGCTGGATTGGAAGAGGAGCAGCCGGGACTGGAACTGGCGCCCATGTGGGATGCCGACACTGCAGGCTGGGGCTTAACCTGCTGCACCACAGTGCTGGCCCCTCTTTTTTTTTTTTTTAAGATTTATTGTTTATTTGCGAGGAAGAGATACATGAGAGATAGGGAAGAGAGAGATCGATCTTCCATCCACCAGTTCACTCTCCAAATGGCCACAATGACAAGGGCTGTGCCAGGCTGAAGCCAGGAGCCCAGAGCTTCTTTTGGGTCTTCCACTTGGATGCAGGAGCCCCAGGACTTGGGCCATCCTCTGCTGCTTTCCCTGGCATGTTAGCAGGGAGCTGGATTGAAAGTGGAGCAGCTGGGTCTCAAACCAGTGTCCATATGGGATGCCGGCATCGCAAGTGGCAGCTTAACCTGCTATGCCCCAGTGATAGTCCCCCAAGGAATCTTTTAAAGGGCTTCCAGTCTGCTGCCCTGGGAGAGGGGAGGGGAACATGCAGATATGACAAAAATGCCCTGAGTGCTGCAGCCCAGACCTCATAGGGCACAGCGGGTGCAGCTAGTCCAGAATCAGCGGGAATCACCCCCTTGGCCTTCTTGGAGCCTAATTGTTCAGGATGAGCTAGAAATAGACTCCTGAAGGGAGATAGGAAAGACAATACAGGATGGAGGGGTGCAGACATAAAGAACTTTAGCCAGAGAAATCCTGGGTGTTTGAGGAACTGCAAGTAATTTGCTGTGTATTAGACGGGAGAGGTAGGTGGGGAGAAAACAGGCCCACAGGGACCTTCAGCACTGACAGACAGGTTTAATCTCTGGAACGATAAGTACTAGCTAAAAGGAAGTGCCCCGATCACATTTACACTTTATGAGGAGTTCCTCTAGCAGCTGTATAGAAAATTGGTTGGAGGCAATTTTTGGTTAAATGCGGTGCATTGGATTTAGCTTTGTTCCCCCATGAAAATTATGAGTGTGACAGCCACTAAGCAGGCATCAAACCACAAGTTCAAAGGGAGTGGAAGAGCAGTCAGCAGCTGACAGTGGCCAGCCCAGTGGTGTAAGATGTCCAGTAGATGGAAGAGTGACCCAAGACAGCTGGATCCCAACTTCTCCAGTGCGGGAAGAGGGAGAAGCCAACCAAAAACGAGCTAGTTTACACTGGAGAACCTTAAAAGGCTCAGAAATCGAGGTATCTGTTATTCCTGATGGTACCAACTCGGGAACAGGCTGAAAACAGAAGAACCAGTTGATTCTTTACTCAAAATAATTAACATAAGCGTCTGGGTATCCTCTGTTCCCTCACCACACAGCCAGGAAACCAGCCCCCACCCAACCCCAATAGAACTCTGAAGACCCACTTCCTGAGTTGAGCTCAGTTGTCAGCCCAGGTGAGGGTACTTCCTGAGTTGAGCTGACTCAGTTGTCAGCCCAGTTGAGGGTGCTGGGTAGGGCACCACCACAGGGCAATGATAGGAGAAAGTGAAATTCTATACACTGAGCGGTGAGACCCCTGCTGAGCGCTCAGAAACCCACCCACCAGCAACAGGCAGGAAATTAGAAGAGGCTAGGAGTCCTCCCTAAAGAAAAGGCCCATGTGATGCTGACATTGGGGGTCCCCTGAGAGACTGTGAGACCCCTGCTTGTCACTACAGTGAAGGTCAAAAGGAGAGTCTCTTCCTGACTTCCCAGGCAGCACCTTGGCCTCTGCCCCAAATGTGAATGCACAGTGTTCATCAGACATTTGAAGGAGAAAAAAATCAAAGCCAAAGAGCAAGGTGGGTCGTCATCAGTAGGGAGCAGAGACAATGTGAAGCACATAGGAAACATCTAGGAAGTGGTAACAGAGAGTCTGGGCATAAAGATGTTATGGCCCCCATGGAACGAGAACAGCATGCTGTAAAAAAGGAGCAGTCCATGAATGCAGCTGAATTCATAGAACTGTAACAGCAGGGGCTGGCACTATGGTGTAGAGGGTAAAGCCACTGCCTGCAGTGCCAGCATCCCATATGGGCGCTGTTCAAGTCCTGGCTGCTCCACTTCCGATCTAGCTCTCTGCTGGGAAAACAGTAGAAGATGGTCCAGTTCCTTGGGCCCCTGCACCCACGTGGGAGACCTGGAAGAAGCTCCTGGCTCCTGGCTTCAGATTGGCATAGCTCCAGACATTGTGGCCAATTAAGGAGTGAACCAGTGAATGGAAGACCGACCGACCTCCCCCGCCTCATTCCCCCTGCCTCTTCTTCTCTCTGTGTAACTCTGACTTTCAAATACATAAATAAATCTTTTAAAAAAATAAATATCACAGCAAAAAGAAAAAGTTTGATAAAATAGTGGCATCCTAAAGTCGAGGGAATCTCTCAGGAAGTGGAATAAAACTGTTATGGATGGAACAAAATAAAGGTGAAAATGAGAAAATTAGAGGAGTGATCTATGAAATAGAAAACCCAGATAAGTAACACTTCCAGAAATAAAACAAAATCCAAGAAAATGTAAATAGGAAAGAAAATATCAAAGGAGAAAACCTAAGATAATGTCTCACTCATGGATCTGAGTTTCTCTGCTTTGAAAGGGTTTGCAATGAGTTTAAAAGATCCTAACTTTGGATCTTTGTAGAAAAGATGGCCTGTGGGTCTGGGGCAGGAAGTGTACAAGATGGAACATTTTGTCAAACCAAACAGCAAGGCAGGCTTTGAAAGTCTTGTTTGAGTCGTGCCAGTAGGATTCAGGACCAAGTTTGGAGAGATTACTACCGGCCAAAGGTGTGATGTTTTGAGCATCACTTACATAACAACTGAGGTGTACCCAAGGTGTTCCGAACCATATAATGATTCTCCAAAAAAAGAACTCATTGCAAAGATGCAGGAGACTCAGCTCATTATGTTGAAATCTAGCAAACAACGAGAAAGCATCGAGCATTTAATTTGTCTTTCTTAGAAAACTGTAGCTCAAGTTATCGACCAGCTGATGAGAGGTCTCTCTTTATACATCAGCTAAGCACAAAGAAGTGCTGAGAACTTCACCATGTTGCATCTCCCTGGTATGAGAAAAGATCCAGCCAAGCTTATTGGTTGTTGCTAACGTTACACAAAGGGTGACAAGCAAACATTTTGTACCTCTCCGTGGAAGCACGCACCACTACCTGTGAGGTCCTGTTGCCAAGTTCCCCCTCCAGTTGGCACAAACCAGGCAGTAAAAAGCTGGTTTCTCATGTCCCTGATGATTTAAGACAGAAGAGAAATTTTCAAGCTGAGGTTTCATTTCCATGAAGTGGGGGCAGGGTGGGGTGTCAGAGATCTGGCATGAAGCCTTTGGCAAGTGATTGATTTAATATTTAATGAGGGACCTGGTGCCTCCATGCAAAAGTTCATAAATCCCTAGCTGGAAAGACTGTTGGAGGTATATCCCAGCTGACCATCTAGCAAGTTGACCAGCTCTGCACTGTCTCGGACCCCCCACAACCAGGGGGAAGGAGCTGGAAAGGGGGTGCAGCATCCTGGGTAAGATCTGCACAGCAACTGCCCCCTGCTGCCTCATCCCTTGGGGAGGTAACAGGCCAGGCTCCCATGCAGAATATTGCCTTTCACACCTGCCCAGGGTGTTAGAGACCAAGGCCGTGCAGGCTCAGAGACGTTAACCTCAGGTCTCCTGGTGTCTTCATTTGGGTTCCTTCAAGAAGGCCTTGGGTTCAGGAGGTGATCCTAGGAAGCAGGTTGAGGGAATGAGGAAGGGAGACAGGAAAGCCAAGGGTGCGAGGTTCTGCTGTGGACAGCTGGGGCTCCATCCCGCTGGGGTCATCTGTGAGACTGCAGGAAGCACACCTTGGAGTTGTCCCATCAAGGGACAAGGAAGTGGGAATCTCCCACATTGATTGAGGGTCCTTCTAGGTACTCACTCCTCCCTGGCACTCAAATGGTTCCCACGGGCATGTGCTCTGACTAGAGACCAAGTGCACACAGGGCAGAGCTGTCTACAGGTGATCTCCAGGTGAGACGCCATCCCTCACCTACAGCCAGTAAGTGGCAGATCTCAGAGCAGAGCCAGACCAAGCCGGCCCCAATGCCATGCTTGTTAATGCTGTGCTCAGTTAATCGACCAATCTCTTTCTCTCTCATCTTTAATGAAGCTTGGATCTGGAAATTGGGGAGAGAGGGCAGGCTGTTCCTGACTGGGCTTGCCTCTTTGAACAGGTAGTAGCACTGGTGACTGTGACATTGTGCACCCTCAAAAGCAATGGGAACACTTGTGCTGAGTGACCCAGCAGGGATGTGATTGCTGACCTGGGCTGTCCTCCTCCTTAGGCAGCCACCTCACGCTGCATTCATTCTACTCCTCGCCTGGAAGTTTTGGTAAAGTGCTCAACCCTGGCTGCCTGTGAAGGTCCCTGGAGTTTCTGGGCAACTCCAAAACATGGATTTCTCTGTCCCCTCTCTAGGGTGGGGGTGGGGAGTCATTGGACCTGGTGGGAGGCTCCCCCGGGTGTTTCTAATGAGCAGCCACTACCTCTAAGAAAGTTCTAGAAGCTTAGGCAAGAAGTCCCCACTGCAGACACATTATTTTAGCTATCAGAAAGGGATTTATTGCTTCTTAATAAAGCCACACCCACTGAGTTGGGGGAAGAAGACCTGATAGAGGGTCATGTGGGTGAACCCTTTTATCTGCAGGCCTCTGGTAGAACACAAGAGTTACATAGAAGTGCAGGTAGTTAGTGGATGGATAAGGTTTGGAGGTCCCCCTTCTCTGTCACCTGCTTAGCAGCTGTGCCTCTCCAACTTCTCATGCCTCAGTTTCTACAAAATGGGTCTATTCATGTTACCTGAGCAAACACATGAGAACTACACACCTAGCACACACAGGGCAAACACCTGTTCAGCTCTTGCCCCCTGTCCAGCCAGACCAGCCACCAGTGGTTCCGTGTTCTGGACCAGAACTGCTTTGGCAGAGCAAGGCAGGTTCAGTTTTCTCTGCTGGGCTGCTCAGCCAGGAACCATGGGAGGGAGAGTGCCCAGCCTCCAGCTTTTCCTGTTTGGCCGCTCAGCCCTAGTCACAGAAATTGAAACCCCACAGCAGGGTAAGTTGCAGGGTGATCAAGGGCCCCCAATCTGAAAGAGGCCATGTGGTCATCAGGATGGAGAGCGTATGGCTGGGCTGTTTACAGACTTTGCAGGATGCTTTTTCTCCTCCAAGGATGAGCCCTGCCCCCAAGGTGTATTTAATGGGCATGTGCAGTGGAAGGGTTTGCAGAATCGCTTTGTTGGCTCCCATGGGGTTCCATTTCTGTTTGGAGATGGGCACCCAATGGTATTCGTCTTCCAGAACCCATTTGTTGTTATTAATAACACAGCATCTGCTGAAGTTGGAGCAAGGGGAGCAGCGGTCTTGCTCTTTAGCAAGGGCGGTTGTGTTTAGAGGTATCCCTGTCCAGTCCTTGCAAACACGAACAGCCCACTGCATCACAGCCCAGCGCATGGTACAGTGGAGGTGGGTACCCAAGCCTGAGGGAGAGGCAGGATCTACATAGAAGGTACCTGTCCCATGAGGGGTCTTGTTATACATGGGTTTAAAGAAGGAGTCTCTCTCTCTCTCTCTCTCTCATTCTCTCCCTCCCTCCCTCTCTCCCCCCCCTCCCTTTCTCCCTCCCTCCTTCCCCATAAAGAAAAGAAAGCAAAGAAAAATAAAACAATAACATGACACTTGGGATACCAGAAACACCTGCACCCCATAGTGGGGTGCCTGGGTTTGAGTCCAGCTCTGATTCTGGTCACCCTTCCTGCTAATGCACACTCCAGGCGACAGCACACGAGGATTCCAGTAATTGGGTCCTCATCACAAGTGTTGAAGACCTGTATTGAGTTCTGGGCTCCTGGTTTTGGCCAGCCCTGGCTAGTATGGCCATTTGGGAGAGTTGAACCACTGGATAAAACAGCTCCGTTTCTTTCTCTTTGTCTCTCTGCCTTTCAAAAAAGAATGAAAATAAGTTTTGAACAGGAAGGAGGTTATAATGGGAGAAATATTGGAGGAATCCTTAATGGTGGAGGCAGTCATGTGGGCCATAGCAGGTGATCAAGAAACAGCTGACAAGAAGGCCCAGCAGGAGCACAGGAGCACGAGGTGTTCGAAGGAGAGGAAGCCAGGAGATGGGTCAGAGCCCAAACACCCAAGCCATTTCCTGAATTAGAGTCTAGACCGCTCCAAGACTTGCTTTAAAGCTCTCAAACTCACAGAAAAGTTGCAAGAATACTGTGATAAATAACCATTTACCCTACACACTGATGCCCAACTTGTTATCAGGCACCGCCCTGGCCTTTGTTCCCTCTCTGTACTTTATTCTGTTCATTGACATTTTTTGCAGAGCCTTTGAAAGCCTTTGAGCTTGGGTCTCTAGCAAGAAGAACCTTATCCTGCAGAACCATGTGTCTTTCTCATAGCTGTGGAAGTGAACGGTTGGTGATATACTGAATGCATCATTGGATGTTGATCCTAACGTTAAAAGTCCTGAATCATCCCCACAATGAGTTTTGCAGCTCTTCTATCTAGAGTTTGATCAAAGCAAACATTTGGGATGTGGTCTCTTTGGTTGCTTTTGATGTAGAACATTCTGGAACCTTTGTGCCTGTGCTGTGTTTCTCTTGACATGGGCATTTGTTCAGAAGGCAGGCCAGTCACTTTCTGGAACATCCCTCTGTGTGCATTTGTGTAATTGTTCGCTCACAATTAGGTTGAAGTTACTCGTTTATAGCAAAAACGGCACGTACAAGAGGCCTCTTCTTCCTGTCACATCACGTCAATGCGACTCGGGAAGACAGCTTGTTCAATATAGCAGTGATGAGCCGTTGACTTGGTCGCTTCTCAAAAATCTCTCTTTTATTAAAAAAGCATGGTCCCCTTTTTGATCAAGGGTGATTTTGCAATTGTGTCTTTTCCTTTCTATGCATTCTTCCTTCTTCACTAAAGAAAGTAGCTACCACATCTCCCATTTAAAAAATACCATCACTGTTTAGAGTCACGGGTTCTCGTTCTGCTCCATGTGTTGGGGTCCGTGAATGTCATTCTGTTTATTGGCCCTCACGCAGCCCCATCAGGGCAACAGGAGTCCTTTCAAGTGTGTGCCTTGTTCCTTGTTCTGCTTTGAACGTGTCCAGACTTTCTGCCTTGCTCCATAATTTCCTGTTTCAGACTTGGACCCCAACACTTCTCCCAGGAGCCATCCTTCCTTTTAGTGAGGAAAGATCATAGAGGATCAAGGGCTCGGTGCCCACTGGGCTCCCTGGCTTCAGAAATACCCTTGCTTCTGGATCCTTAAAAGCAGGGAGTGCTAGGAATATGTATTTTCTAAAACGTACATGTTTATATCAATAGTGTCAACTCATCACAGGGCTCTTCCTCACTCCTCGGTCCCATATCCTCGTGTTGGTTACAGAATATCTGCGTACTTGTGCTGATGTGTCGCATCCTACAATAGGCACTGCGTCACACCAGATTACTGTACAGGGTGACACCATCACCAACAGCAAATGTCAGATTTCTTCTAGTTATGTGCCTCTTCAGATTACAGCCTGCTATAGGTGTACGCTTGGAGTCCTGGGTTAAGATTTACTTGAATTTGTTATTTGTATTTGTGTCTATGTTACAAATGCACATAGTTGGATTCTCTTGCATGTTATACAACTTCAGGGTCTGCTTTTCATCTTTAGTTCTTTTTTTTTTTTTTTGAAATGTTAGATGTAAACAGTGCTGTATGAAATTGCTCATCTAACCTGTCTCCTGGTGATTGGCACTTGTCTTTCCAATGTGTTGCTGTTATCAATGATGCTGTGGTGTGAATTACTTCTATTTGTGGATGTGCCTTCTGAGGAAACTCCTGGAAATGGGATTGCCACAGAGAGAGGCAGATGTCTGTGCGATGAGTGAGATGTGCCATGTGTCCATCTGTACAAGTCACACCATTTGAGTGTCCACTGTCGGAGAATGGATTGGAGAGGAAATGAGGTCGGATGTAGGAGGATGGGTTGGGGGAGGGGGCTACAGCAGCCATTCAGGCAGATGCTGGCTGGTGTTGTGAACCAGTGATTCTAGGGGGTTGGAGCTCAGCTCCTGATTGGATGCAGGCAGCCAGGAGATTAAAAAGAACAGAACAAAGGAACGTAAGGGCTCCAAAATGTTTAGGCAAAGCTTTAGGCAGTATGGTGTCCACACTATGAAAATGCAAGGAGAAAGAAGAAATACCTGTGTATGTCTCTGTGCATGCATGTATGAGCTTTGTGGCTCTGTGTGTGCACATGTCTTTGTGAGCATGTGCTGTGTGCATGTGCATGAATGTGTGAGTTGTGTGTGTGTGTGTGTAGCCATGTGTATGTAAACATGTGTTACTAGGTGTGTGCATCCATGTGCATGGACAGGCTGGAATGAGTTCAGTCTAAACACGGGAGTTTGGGAAGCAGATGCTCAGAAGCCTGGAGCAGCAGGTGGGTGGGGCTGGCAGCAGTGAGCCAAAGCCATGACCACAGGGGAGACTGACACACACCCTGCCTGGTGTCCCCCAACTCTGGGCCACAGGAAAAGCAGTGTGCTCATTTTACTTGACAGGTGGGCTCATGGCTTTCACTGTCAAAGTGTTCACCTGAAGAGCTTCTTGGCAAATAGATGGAGAGGTGTCACCAACTTCTGTCACATGTCCCAGATTTTCAGATACCATGTATGCCTTGATGTTCCACTCTGGGGCAGGTGGCTGCAGCCGTGGCTTCCGTGAGAGTCGTGGTGACCCTCAGGGTGGCACAGGCTGCCCATCAGGGGTCTCGTGAGCCAATCCTGTGTTGCCACTGTTCCACTCCCTGCCCTTCTGCCAGGCCCCCTGTCCTGGGCTGACCCAGTGAGGATAAAGATCTCAGAAAAAAGTATGTGCTGCAGGCTAAGTGGCCTCGGTGCCGTGGGAATCGGTTCCCTAATGGACTCTCTGGGGGGGAACTGCAGAGATTCCCTGCGGAGGGCGCCCTCCATCCCTCATGGAAAAACAGACATTTCATCTCTGCAGGGCAGTTTGTGCTCAGCCAAAGGTGCGGCCTCGTGTCTTCATGCACGACTTTAAACAGCAGTGGGCAAAGCCAGGCTTTTAGAAGCTCATCAGAAATTCTGTCCTGTGCTCACAGATAACAAAGTAGCAGCATGGCCGAGCTCCTTGTATTTGAATAATTTGCATGATTGACATGTTCCTCCAAACACCAGTTGAACAGCAATAAAACACAAGCGGTGTAGTCTTTGAGCAACACTGTATCTTCTTACACTACCTCTAGTTCCCGTGACTCAGCCATTTCTGAGCTCAGCAGCCACAGTCTGAGCCCAGCCTGGTTGTAATGATTGCACTTGCTGTTTGCTCCCTTTGACTGTGGCTGTCAGCTCCTACTTCTGTTATCTTCTGGTTTGCCTCTAAGAGTTCTTTTCACACCTGTCCAGTCCAGTCATTCTCCTTCTGGTTTGCTACTGTGGTACATTCAGTGGGATTGGACACAGCTGGGCTTTCTACATAGTGTTAATGCTGTGTGTTATGAGCAGGAGTCACGAGACCCTGAGACTTCTCAGAAGCAAATGTCTGGGGCCGGCGCCATGGCTCACTTGGTTAATCCTCTGCCTGCGTCACTGGCATCCCATATGGGTGCTGGGTTCTAGTCCCGGTTACTCCTCTTCCAGTCCAGCTCTCTGCTGTGGCCCGGGAGGGCAGTGGAAGATGACCCAGGTACTTGGGCCCCTGCACCTGCATGGGAGACCAGGAAGAAGCTCCTGGCTCCAGGCTTCGGACCGGTGCAGCGCCGGCTGTTGCAGCCATTTAGGGGGTGAACCAATGGAATGAAGACCTTTCTGTCTGTCTCTCTCTCTCTCTCTCACTGTCTAACTCTACCTGTCAAAAAAAAAAAAAAAAGGAAGCAGCAGCAGATGTCTGACTGGGGTTCAGACACTATCAGGCAGGGCTGAGGCAACCTCCACTGAGATGGAGCATGTGGGCTGTCGCTCCCCCTCTTCGCGGAGGAACGACACAGGACCCTGCATTGTTCTTTCGTCTGCTCAGCCCTTCCCGGGTTTGCTGTTGGTCCTTCCCGGGTTGGCTGCTGTCCCTCCACCTCCGTGGAGGGGCGGACCCCCCTGCCACTTTCCCCACTTCCACGGGGGAGCGGCACACTGCCGGCTGGCTCTCTCGGGGGCTGCTCGGGGGCTGCTCAGATGTTCCTCAGGTGTTCCTTCAGATAGATGTTCCTGGTGCATGTTGTCTCTCTCCTCCTTTATAGTCCTCTTCCACCAATCCCAACTCTGCTATCCACATGCCGAGTACGCTGCTCTCCTCCAATCAGGAGCAGGATCAGCTCCTGCAGGTCATCACTCAAGTTGGCGAGAGGCAGCTGCGTAGAAGTTGTTTACTCCCTTCTCAGCACCATATTGTGGGAGAGCAGATGCATAGAATAAGTCTTAATTCCAGTAACTTAGTCTAGTCCGAGTTGCTCCCCACAGTGGGCAAAGCTCGATCCCAGGGTGATGGGCTGTCTCCATTGGTCTTGCCTGCAGAGGTCCTGTGTCCTCAAAGTGGCATAGCCTCTAACACAATGGACCAGAGAGCTGCAGGTTCATCACTCATGCAAATCCCCTCCTTCGAGTGCATGAGGCTGCCGTGGGCTAGCGTTAGTCTTTATCCAGGAGGCCGCCATAGACTAAGGTTCTCAGCTGTTACCCACTGCACACTCCATCATTTCTCGCCCATTCGGTCTCTGGCAAGTTTGGACATCCTTATCTACATCTCCTTCTGTCTAAAAATAAACTATACCCTGTCTTGCCCGGGTGGTGGATGTGAGAAGGCTTTTACAAACAATGCAGTCCACAAACATGAAGTATCTTTATCAGTATTGGTATCCTTATTTGCACCTGTTATATTGCATATTGCGCATGTGCAACACACAGGAGATCATCAACGAATCATGATTTTTCTCAGCTTCAAATGATGCTTTCTTTCCAATTTCAGATTCTCTTTCCCACCTATCTCCTTCCACCCCCAAGAATTTTTAAAGGAAATATAATGTTGCTTTTAAAAAAGGAAAACCCTGAGATAATGTCCTCCCCAGTAGGCTACAATGATGAGTGACTGCAGTTGTATTTCTCTGGAGGTCACTCAGTGCAAGAAGAGGTGTGTGGGCAAAAACAAGCAGCTCAGCCATCCCCGGCAGTTCCCACGTTGACCTCTGTTATCAAGAGAAGAACTGGTGTGTACGGTTGAGCCCCAGAAAGCTGCGCATGGTTGCCTGTGTTTGAGACACAAGTGAGCTGGTTTGGTATGCTATACCTGATGACCTCTGAGACTCACACTCTCCGTCCAGGGCTTTCCAAGCAGGAGGACAGCACAGTGCCGCCACCCTCATCGTAATGGTGAAAACTCTGGGGAGTTGCCTATGGAGTGCTGTGTGAGTGCACACAGAGGTGATTCACATTTGGGCCGTCTCTGCAACTGTGTTTTCCTCTGCCGTCTCCTGAGTCTGGTTCAGCCCAGAAAGGAGACTGGATCTTGGGCATAGACGACAGGAATCAGACTTGCCCTTACTGGGCTATTTTCATATGCTGCTCCCATACCTCAACCGTGAGGTTCTTTTGAGGATCACCTCCGACACACTGCTGATCTGCTAAATACATAATGCCCTGGGCTGGCAGACTCCGTCTGTGGTCCAAGAGAGACTCATCTGTCTGTACCGGGCTCCTGAGAAACACCACACCAGTCACTCCGTCTTTATCTGTGACTGAACCGTAAAAGGCATTGTGAAGATGCGTCATCAGGAGCCCATCATGAATTCACGTTGAGTCACCCTAAAGCTGGGGGAAGAGCTTCCCGGTAACCCTCTCGTTTTAAGTCCAGGGCTCCAGTGGGAAAGCCTGGTGCTGTGTGCAGTGGAGAGGAGAGGGGGCGGGGGCAGAGCTGGGATGACATCAGCTAAAGAATCAGAAGGCAGTTGCCCTCCTGGCCCAGGAAGGGAAGACGCATGGAGAAAGCAGAGAGGAGTCCTCTTTGGTCTCTCCTCCCTGACTTCTAATGGCACTCTGTGTCATTTGACTTTGAGCTGAGATTTGAAAGAGCCTACCTCTGAGGTTTGTGTCTCTGGAGCCGTCATCTCTGCTGGCCCTGATCTTTCACACATGTGGCCATGGGCCCCATGCTTCTGTCTGGGGGCTCACTGCAGAGCCGATGGAGGTTAAAGCAGAGAAGAGAGAGAAGCAAAAGAGACTTTTCCCTGGGCTCACAGCTCAGACAGGCGCAGTCATCAACCAGACCAGGAGACCTGATGCTCTTAGGTGGAAAGTAGAGGAAGGAGGGAACTGGGCACAGAAGGAGGAAAGAAAGGGAGGGGGAGGAAGAGTGTGGGAAAAGAGGAAGGAAGGGATGTAGGAGTGAAGAGAAGGAGAGGAAAGAAACAGGGAAAGGCCGTTCTCCCAGTGTATCTGGGTGGAAATTAGAAAGCAGAACTCTTGTAGTAGGATTTCTGTGGCCCTCAGGGAGAGTGTTCATGGGGAAAAAATCATGCAGGTGATCCGTGTCAGCAGCCCTTCTCCCTTGGGATGCTCCTGTCCTAGCCCATGGCCACACACATGTGCATGTAGAAGCACACCCAGGTATGCAGATGTGTTCACACGTGCACGCATGCGTGTGTACTTGCACATAGACATTCGTGCACAGATGCTCACATGTATACACACAGGCATAGTCACAGTCACAGCCTGCTCCATCCTTCCTGTCTTCACCTCCACCTGCCCTCTGGCCTCCAGTCCAGTTGGATGTCTCCGCTGGGGGTAAAAGGAGCACTCCCATCTTTGGGGTCAGGGCAGCAGGGTGGCTTGTCTGCATCCAACCCAACCAGGGCCTTTACTGGCTGCTCAGCCACTGAGAAGGGGACATTGACACCCTGGTGAAGACTTGGCTGTGCCCTCAGCCCAGCCTCCATCTGACATTACAAGGTCATTCGTCGTGCAGGTGGGATCTTCTGAAAATCAGGTGCCGAGGTGGGGTGGAACATGCAAGGATGTTGTTAGGGAAATGCCTGTGTGGATGGCAAGGGAGTAAGGAGGGTGGGGGCTGCAGTGGACCCCTGCACTGCAAAGGAGGGAAGGGGTGGTAGAGAAGCATCCTCGGGGTCCAGGGGAGGTTCGGCAAGACCATAAGGAATTCCCACTTGCTTGGTGTCCCCACTGACTGAGAGCAGCCTGCCCATGGGCTGTGGATTTCATCATCCTTTGGTCCCCATCCAGGGGAGTACTTGGAGCTTCCTCTCTGTCTACCCTCCTGACTTGATTTCAATTTAGCCAGTGGAGCATTGTAGACCCAGTCAGAAGCAGTTGCCTTAATTGGTGTTGTACTTAATTCAAAGAAACCAACTGTCACTCAAGAAATGGGTTCACTTAAAAAAAAAATAAACGGTCAATTCAGCCAAATAATGATACTGTAGCAAGGTGCTTTCTCTGAATTCAAGGGATTTTTTCCCTTTGCATCCAACTGAGCCACCCACGGGCACATAGAAGTGTCAGGGGCCTAAACTGATGTTGTGGATGGTGAGTGGAGCTTCAAACCGTGATAAGGGTTCTAAAATCATTTTGGTTTAGGGTCCTTAGAGACCAGGGTTGAATCCAGTTTTATGAAAAACTGAATGACAAAATGAGGGGAGCTACCTTGACCTCCCAGCGTTCCAAACCCTCTGAATCCCCAACAGCATCTGTTTGAGGTCAGCAAAAGACCATAATGGGTTCACAGGAGGAGGTGGAACAGCTATCAGGGGTCTTTGCTTTGAGGAGAAGGGCACGCAGGGGGTGTCTGTGTCCACACAGAGCTCAACCAAAGCCAGCCCCAATGCAGGTGTTTGTGGAGGGCACCAGGGCCCACATCATCTTGCTGGTAGTCCCGTTGTGCTGTTGCTCATGGTCCAAAGTCATTCATCCGGAGATAGCTGACCCACAGGACAGTCCAAGCAGAAGTCTAACCCCACCACTATCTGCTGATCTCAAGCCCTATGACTTTCCTGAATGAAACAGAAATCAGTGACTGAAGGAAGTCTCCATCAGGGGCTCAGGTCAGACCTCAGGCGCCTAAGAAGCAAAGCATGTTCACCGCAGAGGCCCAGCTGTGCTGCCGAGGCTGATAAGGAGAAGCCTTTGCCGGCTCTTACTGTCACATCCATTATTTAGCAAAGCATCTTGCAGCGCCGGTTGAGTGCTCTAAACTGCGCAAAGCATAAATGCACGTGAATGTTGGAGCTTTCGATGAACTTTCTGTGGATGGTGGTGGTTGTAATTGCCTGTGCTATAAGTAACCTTGGCAGCAGGATGGCTCCTACTTCAGACAGCTCCAGTTAAGATGTAGGTGTTTTGCCCAGTGCAAGTGGCTTTCTCTCTAGGAAATCCTCCCACTCAGGATGTAACAGAACACGCTCTGTCTCTGCTGTGTAGCACCCAGGACATTCCATGTTTTGTGTAGGGCAGCCTCTTCCCATGTTGCGTTAGCCGACTAATGATAGAAGACCCAATCTTGGCACATAAAATATTTATCTTTTATTTTCAGAGTTTGGGGATTGAAACTGGGTCAAATCACAGAGAGCTCTTCCACAAACTAATGAGTTTGCCAATCCAGAGCCTCAGAAATCAGGCTAGCAGTGGTTTTAATGACTGTTCCACAGGGAAAATGCAGCGAGAGTTTTCATTTCAATCAAGCAGTATGGAAACTTAGGTCACTTTAGGTAAATTTTCTCCCATAGGCAGACTGTGAAACCTTGATTTGCATCTCTTTGATGTTTTTTTTTCCCATCAAGATTGTTGGGGTTCATCTTTGAACACTGAGATAAAGAAGAAGTCACCCATTTATTTCTGCTGCCTTGTGGGAGGTGGGCCGTGGAATTTGATGAGAAGAATTCCACAGAGATTCCCCATTGTGATTTAAAATACAGTATATTAATGCAAAATTTGAGGTGTGGTAATGCCAGCAAATTGGGAGACAGCCAACATTGACACTCGCAGCTTCCAAGGGAGGAGGCGTGGGGTGCTGCACTGGACACACAGGGAGGCAGGAGGCTCAGTCAGGAGGCAGAAGAGGTTAGGGGAAATGTGGGCAAGAGACTGTGTTGTGGTTTTGTTTCCTGGGAAGGGACAGAGGAGGCAGGATAAACAGGCTCAGGCTTGGCTAGCTGGAATGATTTCGGTGAACTCTGGTACACAGGTGCTCTCCCTAGATTTTGGGATTTTGGTGCCTGCCCCTGGGGTAAGTAGGACAGAGAGTGCCAGAGACCAGTACAGGAGGTGGTTGGATGTGGGCTGTGAATGGGTTGGTTTTATTTGAAAAGTGCACTCGGGTGGCCATTGGATAGTGTCTCTGTGAACTGGCACCAGGTGTGAAAATATTAGGGTATGAAAATGACAGACATGATTGATATACATCCCCAGGGCTGGGGATCAAGGTGGCTGCTGCATCGTTCTCAGCCAGAAAACAGCTTCAGAACAAGGAGGGAGGAACTGCAGCTGTAGATCATGCAAGGGAAGGCACCAGTAATTCAGTGACTGGAGGGACCGGCATTGGGATGCACCAGATTAAGCCACCGCTTGCTATGCTGACATCCTATATCAGAGTGCTGGCTTGAGGCCTGGCTGCACTGCCTTTTTTTAAATATTTATTTATTTATTTGAAAGGCAGAGTTATAGAGAGGCTGCCAGCAGAGAGAGAGAGAAAGGGAGAGAGAGGCAGGGAGGGAGGAACAGAGGGAAGGAAGGGAGGGAGGGAGGGAGGGAAGGGGAGAGAGAGAGAGAGAGAGAGAGAGAGAGAGAGAGAGAGAGAGAGAGAGAGAGAGAGAGATCTACTGGTTTACTCCCCAATCGGCCACAATAGTGAGAGCTGAAGCCAGGAGCCAGGAGCTTCCTCTGGGTCTATACTTGGGATCAGGGTCCCAAGGACTCAGACCATCTTCTACTGCCTTCGCAGACCATAGCAGAGAGTTGGATAAGAAGTGGAGCAGCTGGGACTTGATTCAGCACCCATATGGGATGCCGGCACCACAGGCGGCAGCTTTACCCCCTATGCCACAGCGCTGGCCCCATGCACTGCTTCTGATCCAGCTCCTACTAACGTGCATAGGAAATCAGCAGAAGATGGCCCAAGTGTTTGGGCTCCTGCATCCATAGGGGAGATGCAGATGGAGTTCCTGGCTCCTGCTTCAGCCTGGCAATTGTAGGCATTTGGGGAGTGAAACACCAGATGGAAGATCTCTCTCTCTCTCTCTCTCTCTGCCTTTCAAATAAATAAGTAAATGTTTAAAAAGTAATAATAATAAAGAAGTGACAGGAACTACAAATAGCACAGTGACTTCAAAAACCAGAAGAGAGAGAGGGAAACAAAGCTCACTGCCACTGTTCCCACAGCTCCTGTCTGGGGCTACCGTCCTGCTGGGAAAAAGGTTCTATATATAAAGTATTAGGACTGTTGTATGCAACAAGGGTTCTGATATCAAATATTAGAACTGAGAACTGACACTTCAGGAGCACTTCAGTAAAGAAGTCACGAGAGCTGCCAACGACACAGAAACTCCGAAGACAGTAGAGAAAGGCACACAGCATGCCACCGCCTGACACTCCTGTCCTGGCTCCCTGGCTGGGGACGCCATCTTTCCAGGTAAAGGTTTCTATATATAAAATGTTAGAACTGAGGGGAAAACTTCAGTAGGGAAGTGGCCAGAGCTGCAGACAGCACAGAGACTCTGGAGGCCAGGAAAGAGAGAGGAAGAGAGAGAGAGAGAGAGAGAGAGAGAGAGAGAGAGAGGAAGAGAGAGAGAGAGAGGAACAAAGCACGCCACCTGCTGCCACTGCCCCCTGCTGCTTCCCCAGCTCAGTTGGGAAGCAGAAAGCACTACTCCCCTCAGCACGGCTGCAGACGGCAGGCAGCCTTACCTGCAAGGAGAACACCACAGTGCTCACTGACATGAAGTCCATACTAGAGGATGACGACATTGCCCCAAAGGAGGAAGCCACACTGCCTCCTCTGCCCGCAAGGCACCAGGCTCATGGTGCTGCTGAGAAACTGCTACACACCACCTGCCCTCAGAGGAAGCGGGCAGCTCCTTTGCTGCCAGAAGCCCCCAGAGACAGCAGGGGCAACTTTCCAGGGCAGAGAGCAGGTTCCTTTGAATCCTGTACAAGCCCTTTAATTACACCTGCTTGTTCTGTGCCATCAAGGGGTGTTCCCTTTGGCTTCTTGGGAGTGAGTTTCCAGCAACAGCCCATACACAGTCCCAGGGGGTCAGACCTGACAGAGCCTGTCTACAGCTCTGATACCAGGGTGCAGCTACCTTTGTGTGCCCTGTGGGACCCAGGGGCAGTCCCCTCTGTAGGCTGCCGCCCTGGGTTGTCACTGCTCTCTTAGGATGTTGGGTGTTTTCACAATATTTACTCCTAATGTAGAATCCCTTCAAGATTTCTTGCAAGGCTGGTCTGGTCTGATTGATCTTCTCAATCTATTCAAGATCTTGGAAGAAGAAAAAACTCTCAACCAAGAATACTACATCTAGTGAAGCTATCTTTTAGAAGTGAAGAAAAAAATAAAGTATTTTCCAGGCAATAAAAAGCTGAGAGCATATTCAATCAGTAACCAATTGAGAAAAGTGAAAAGAGTTAGTTCATATCTATCAATATAGCCTTGAATGTAAATAGATTGCATTCTCCAGTCAAAAGATATGGGTTTGTGGAATGGGTATGAAAACAGGACACAGCTATATCTGGAAAATGACTTCACAGGTAAAGACACACATATGTGGAAAGTGAAGGGCTGAAAAAGATACACCATGCAAATGAAAATCAAAAACGAGTGGCAGAAGCTATACTCATATTTGATAAAACAGACTTTAAATCAAAAACAATGAAAAAACACAAAAAGGGACATTATATATTGTTTTTATTTTTTACTTTTTTTTTTTTTTGACAGAGAGAGAGAAAGGTCTTCCTTTTTCCGTTGGTTCACCCCCCAAATGGCTGCTACGGCTGGTGTGCTGCGCCGATCCGAAGCCAGGAGCTAGGTGCTTCCTCCTGGTCTCCCATGCGGGTGCAGGGCCCAAGGACTTGGGCCATCCTCCACTGCCTTCCCGGGCCACAGCAGAGAGCTGGACTGGAAGAGGAGCAACCGGGACAGAATCTGGCGCCCCAACCAGGACTAGAACCCGGTGTGCTGGTGCCACAGGCGGAGGATTAGCCTAGTGAGCTGCCACACCGGCTATATATTGTTTTTTTAATAACATGTGAGAAGTGGTTGTGTTTTTTTAAAGATTTTATTTATTTATTTGAGAGGCAGAGTTACAGACAATGAGAGGGAGAGACAGAGAGAAAGGTCTTCCTTCCGTTGGTTCACTCCCCAGATGGCTGCAATGGCGGGAGCTGCACTGATCCGAAACCAGGAGCCAGGATCTTCTTCCTGTTCTCCCATGTGGGTGCAGGGGCCCAAGCACTTGGGCCATCCTCCACTGCTTTCTCAGGCCATAGCAGAGAGCTGGATTGGAAGAGGAGCAGCCAGGACTAGAACCGGTGCCCATATGGGATGCCAGTGCCACAGGTGGAGGATTAATCTGTGCCATGGCACTGGCCCCAGGATATTATATATTGTTAAAAGGATCCATTCAACAAGGATATATAATAACCATAAATATATGCACAGTCAAAATAAGACCACCCAGATATATACAGCAAATAGTATTCAATCTAAAGGGAGAGAGAGATTCCAGCACCTTAGTAGTGGGAGACTTGGGGCTGGCACTGTGGCATAGTGGGTTAAGCTGATGCCTGCAGTGCCAGCATCCCATATGGGCACCAGTTTGAGACTCAACTACTCCACTTCTGATCCAGCTCTCTGCTGTGGCCTGGGAAAGCAGTGGAAGATGGCTCAAGTCCTTGGGCTCCTGCACCCACGTGGGAGACCTGGAGGAGGCTCCTGACTTCTGTGCGCATCTCTGGCTGTTGTGGACAGTTGGGGAGTGAACCAGCAGATGGAAGACCTTTCTCTGTCTCTCTGCCTCTCTTTCTCTCTATGTAACACTGACTTTCAAATAAATAAATAAATCTTTTTAAAAAAATAATGGGAGACTTACCTACCTACTGTCAGCAATGGACAGATCATCCAGACAGAAAATCAACAAGATACATCAGACTGAACCACACTGTTGAACAAATGCACCTAACAGACACTTACAGAACATTTCACACAACAGCTACAGAATACACTTCGTTCTCTTCAGCACATGGAACATTTTCTAGGATAGACCATATATTAGGCCACAAATCAGGTCTCAGTAAATTTAAAAAAATTGAAATCATACTATGTATCTTCAAAGACCACAGAGGAATCAAACTAAAAATCACCAACAAGAACAACAGAACATTTACAAATAAATGGAAATTAAATAACGTGCATCTGATTGACCAATGAACCGTTGAAAAAATTAAAAAGTAAAGCAATTTCTTGAAACAACAGAAAATACAAACACATATCAAAACCTATGGAGTTCAGCAAAAGCAGTGTTAAGAAGGAAGTTTATAGCCATAAGTGTGGACACTAAAAAATAAAAAAAAAAAAGATTTCAGATAAACAATCTAACAGTGCATCTCAAAGACTTAGAAAAACAAGAACATCCCAAACTGAAAAATTAGCAGATGGTGAAAAATAATGAGTACGAGCCAGCACCACGGCTCACTAGGCTAATCCTCTGCCTAGCAGTGCTGGCACACCGGGTTCTAGTCCCGGTCGGGGCGCCGGATTCTGTCCCAGTTGCCCCTCTTCCAGGCCAGCTCTCTGCTGTGGCCCGGGAGTGCAGTAGAGGATGGCCCAAGTGCTTGGGCCCTGCACCCCATGGGAGACCAGGATAAGTACCTGGCTCCTGCCATTGGATCAGCACAGTGCGCCGGCCACGGCGGCCATTGGAGGGTGAACCAATGGCAAAGGAAGACCTTTCTCTCTCTCTCTCTCTCTCACTGTCCACTCTGCCTGTCAAAAAAAGAAAAAGAAAAAAAGAAAAATAATGAGTACAAATAAATGAAATTGAAACAAAAATTACAAAAGAGCGACAGAACGAAAAGCTGTTTTTTTAGAAGATAAACAAAACATACAAACCTTTATCTGGACTGTTGTGAAGGAGAGGGGCTAGGTTGTGGCTTAGCAGGTAAAGCTGCCACCTGCAGTGCTGGCATCCCACTTGAGCACTGGCTCACTTCCCGGTTTTTCCACTTCTGATCCAGCTTCCTGCTAATGGCCAGAGAAAAGCAGCACAAGATGGTCCAGGTGTTTGGGTCCCTGCTACCCACGTGGGCAACCCTGTTGATACTCTTAGCTCCTGAATTTGGACTGGCCCAACCCCAGGCCATTGTAGCCATCTAGTGAGTATACCAGCAGATGGAAAATCCCTTGCTCTCTCTGTCTCTGTCTCTCCCTCTCTCTCTCTAACTCTGTCAAATAAATAAATCATAAAAAGAGAAAATTTTCTAATAAATAAAATCAGAGATAAGAAGGGAGGCATTACAACTGACACCATAGAAATACAAAGGGTCTTAAGACAGTACTATGAATAACTATGTAGTAACAAAAATAAAACCTCAAAGAAATGGATAAATTCCTGGATGCATAAACCTGTCAAGACTACATCAAGCAGATACAGAAAATTTAAACAGACTCATAACAGGCAATGAGATTGAAGCAATAATTAAGTCTCCTTTCAAAGACAAAAGGTCCTGATGGTTTTACTACTGAATTCTACAAAACATTTAAAGAGGAACTAGCTACAATCTTTTGCAGACTATTCCAAAATATTGGAAAGGATGGAACCCTGCCAAGCTCTTCTTATGAGGCCAACATCATTCCCACACTGAAATCAAAGACACAACACAAAATGAAAAATTCAGACCAATATCCTTGATGAAAATCAAAAATGCTCAACAAAATATTAGCAAACCAAATCCAACACCATCAAAAAGATCATAATTGTGATCAAGTGGGATTTATCCCAGAGATGCAAGGGTGACCCAGCTTTTGCAAATCAACAAGTGTCATAAATCACATCAACAAAATGAAGAACAAAATGTATATGATCATCTCAATAGATGTAGAGAGAGCATTTGATCAGATCAACATTCTTTATGATTAAAAAAAAACTCAACAAAATTAAGTATAGTAGGAGCACAGAACCACACCTCAAAATTATAAAGGCAATATATGACAGCCTGACAGCCTGAATGATACTGAATGGGAAAAGCTGAAAGCATTTGCTTTCAGATCTGGAATAAGGTAAGTAAGTCCACTTTCACTGCTCTTACTAAATTAGAGATAATAGCAAGAGCAATGAAGGAGCAGAAACAAAGAGATGGCATCAGAATGGGAAAGGAGGAAGTCCAAATATCCATGTTATCAGATGATGTGATGTCGCACATGGAAAGCCCTGAACATGCTGCCGGAAAGCTGTTAGAACTGATAACCAATTCAGTAGTTTTGGCTGCAAAATCCACATCCAGAAAAACTAGCATTTTTATACACCAATAATGATCTCACTGAAAGAGGAACCAGAATAGAAATTCCATTCACAGTAGGTTCAAAAGAATCAAACATTGAGGAATACATTTAAATGAAAGATCTCTACAATGAAAATAATGAAACATTTATGAAAGAAATCATGTAAGACACAAAAAATGGGAAGGCATTCTTGCTCACAGATTAGAAGAATTAATATTAAAATGTCTATGTTACCTGCAGTGATCTGCAGATTCAGTGTAACTCCTGTCAATATATGAATGACATTCTTTGCAGAACTTTAAAAAATTCCTAGAATTCAAATGGATTTGCAAAAGACCCAGAATAGCCAAAGCAATCCTGAGCCAAAAAAAAAAAAAACAAAAAAAAAAAAAAACACACAAGATGTAGGCATCTTTCAAAGCATTCTGTAAAGCTACAGTAATTAAAACAGAATGGTGCTGGCATAAAATTCAATGAAACAGAATTGAGAGCCCAGAAATTAATCCACATAAATATAGTTGTGAATTTTTTCAAAGTTGCCATTGGAGAAAGGATAGTCTTTTCAATAAATGATGCTAGCAAAACTGGAAGAATTTGGAAGAATGAAATTAAGTGTCTACCTCTCACTATATAGAAAAAAAATTGAAAGAATGAAATTAAGTATCTAATTCTCACTATATACAAAAAAAATCAACTCAAGATGAACCAAAGACCTAAATGTAAGACCTAAAACTATGAAAGTGCTAGAAGAAAATGTAGAGGAAACAGCTTAAGACATTGGTGTAGATTATGACTTATTGGAAAAGACCCCAAAAGCATGGGCAATAAAAGCAAAATCAGACAAATGAGGTTATATCACACTCAGAAGCCTCTGTACAGAAAAGGAAACAATAGAAAGAGTGAACAGACATCCAACAGAATGTGAGAGAATATTTGCATACTGCTTATCCACCAAAGGATTAATATCCAAGATATATCAGCAACTCAGAAAACTCAACAAAAACAGCCAATCCAGTTATGAAATAGGCAAAGGACTTCAATAGACAGTACTCAGAAGAAAATAAAATGGCCAACAAATATGTGAAAAATGCTCAGTATCACTAGCCATCATGGAAACGCAAATCAGACCCACAATGAGATATCACGTTACCCTTGTCAGAATGTTGCTTATCCAAAAGACACAGAACAACAAATGCTGGTGAGGAATAGAGAAAGGGGGACTCTTAACTGTGGGTGGGAATGTAAAATAGTCCAGTCACTGTGGAAAATAGTGTGGCCATTTCTTAAAACCTAGAAATGGAACTGCCCTGTGACCCTGCAATCCCCCAACTGGGTATATACCCAAAAGATACAAGCTCATTATATCAAAGAGATACCTGTGCCACCATGTTGACAACAGTGTTATTCACAATAGCCAAAATATGTCCACCATCAGATGACTGGATAAAGAAAATATGGTATATATATACACGATTGAATACTACTCCGCTGTTTAATGAAAAGTTGAAATCCTGTCATTTGCAGCGAAATGGATGGAGTTGGAGGACATCGTGCTGAGTGATATAAGCCAGACACAGAAAGACAAATGTAGCATGCTAAACATTTTTTAAAAAGAAAAATCTCAAACTGAACACAATGTTAAGCCTGGGAGGGGTAGGAGGGATAAAAGGAGTTTAGATTAAAAAAAAAAGAAATAGGGGAAGCTGTGTGAAGTTCATTAATTGTGACAAGGATATGAGATATTAATAGGGAAAAGGGAGTGAGGGGTTTATGGGAACTCTCTGCTTTACGACTGCACAATTTTTTTTAACGTTGAAAACTATCCTGAAATAAAATGTTAAAACATACACATCTCCAAGCAGAAATCCCAGTGGCTCATCAATCAGAATGAGTCATGATTTTGAGCTACATCTGTGTTTGTACAAAGCCCCATATATGGGAGGTTCTCAGGGGCTGTAAATCCAAGCAGGACAGAAATTCATTCTCCCACAGAAGTCTGCAAACATGGAGTCCACCGGCCCCTTCTGGTCCTGCCCCTCAGTCACAAGGGCCTGGAAGGTTCTGTGGGGGAAGAGCCGGCGGCTGAACAAGGTGTGGATGGAAGGGTTGTAATGTTGAGTTTGAGGAATAGGATGAGGACAGATTAGAGAGCACTCTTCAGGTGGACTTAGCCCAAGAAAGCTTATGCTGCAGAATGTCATTTCAATGGCTGCGTGAGATGGGGACCTGTAGACCCATGGTCTGTACTGTTACTATTGGTGGCAAATAAGACAATTTGACATTTCCTTAGGAGGAGGCAATAACTGATTCGCTGTTAACATGCACGGCATCGCATGGTATATCCCATCTTCCTTTTCCCTCCAGCAGGTTGCTTCTTGGGGGTTATTTGTTACTAGCTAAGATATAGAGTAAATGTAGCTCATTTTTCAGCCTCACCATTAGAACTGTTTGTTTGTTTTTTCCCAGCACAAGCCATGTCTCCACCTCTGATCTCTGATTGCAGCCGGGGAATGGCATCACACCAGAGGAGAGCAGCCCCCCGTTTTGATGGCAGGCTTAGAAGGGGAAGGGGAAGGCCAGCGCCGCGGCTCAATAGGCTAATCCTCTGCCTTGCGGCGCCGGCACACCGGGGTCTAGTCCCGGTCAGGGCGCCGGATTCTGTCCCAGTTGCCCCTCTTCCAGGCCAGCTCTCTGCTGTGGCCAGGGAGTGCAGTGGAGGATGGCCCAAGTGCTTGGGCCCTGCACCCCATGGGAAACCAGGAGAAGCACCTGGCTCCTGCCATTGGATCAGCGCGGTGCGCTGGCCACAGCACACCAGCCACGGCAGCCATTGGAGGGTGAACCAATGGCAAAGGAAGACCTTTCTCTCTGTCTCTCTCTCTCACTATCCACTCTGCCTGTCCAAAAAAAAAAAAAAAAAGAAGAAGGGGAAGGGGAAGGGGCAACAGATGAACCCATAAAAATGGAGCAGTCAAGTTCCAAAAGACAGAATGGCTAGATGAGTGGACAGAGAGACACTGTGAGCCATACATATAGAAAAAGTCCTCCAAGAATTCCTTGAAGTGAGACAAACTGGGAGCAGAACGCTGCGCCCAGAGGAGCAGGGAGTTTGGGCAGAGAAGGGATGAAAGGTCATTGTGTGAGAAGGTGATTGGGAGTGCAGAAGAGGGCCTGACTCCTGCGGTCTTCCGATCATCCTTCTGCCTCTCAAACTAGTTGAGGCTTGTCACCTCAGGGCCTCTGCACACATGTCATGTTCCTTTTTCCTGCAAGACAGCTCATTCTTTGGCATCTTTGAGATGCCAGTGTAAACACTGTCTTCTTGATGAGGCCTTATCCAAGCCAGTATACTAACTCAGGGCTTTCTTATCCTTCACCGAACCCTCTTTGATTCAGAACACTCTGCCCAAGTCATAATCATTTGTTGAGTTGTCTGTTCACTTGTTCCTCATCTGTGTTCTCAGTGGACTTATCTGTCTGGCTCAGTGTATATCTCCAATGTTTGTGCAGTGCCTGGCAATCAGTAGGCATTCAATAAATGTTGGAGAGCTAATGGAATGGCTTTGAGTGGATGATGGTGTTGGGGCGAGACCAGTGACAAAGGGGCTGTGCCATGTGGGGACGAGAGGAGATACCCAGAGAGAAGACACAAGAGCCTAAGCACCAGCAGAAGTCAGAAGAGACAGCAAGAAGCAAGTTAGCCAGTGTAGCGTCCTCAAGGATCCTAGGAGGCAGTGGGGAGAATGTTGGGTTTCCCATCTCATGTTATCCGACACCCAGGTTAGATTGACCCCAGTGGGCCTTGGTTAGCATGTGCAGAACTGCTCCAGTGCGTCTGAGGGAAGCCAGCCTGTAACATGTTCATGCCTGAGCATCTGGTCCATCCTTGTGCTGCTCCACCTTCTTGCCTTTGCTATTGCTGTTTCCTAAGCTTGGCCATGTTTGCCTCTCACAGCACAATTCCAGAACACTTCCCACCCTCACTTTGCCACGAGTGGCAAAGGCACATTAATGGGGTCATCTTTAAGGGTCGGCTGTGTTTTTGGAACAAGACTCTGCACAGCCTGACTCTCAAGTGAGCAAGATGGTGGGCGCAGTGGTTTTCCCTGAAAGGCCCACCCTTGGTGCCCCCTACGCTCCCCTTGCTTCAAGGCTGAGCCTAGTGTCCCTGTGTTCCTGAGGATATGAAATGATAATTGAGGAACAGAAGTTGAATCCCTAGTGTCTGGGCTCGGTGCACTCAGCTGCAGGGGGAAAATGCAGGCCGTGAAGCTTACAAAAGACCTTGGACAGAGTCAGAAGGAAGTGGTTTTCCACCACTTCAGGAGGGCAAAGTGAGCTTGTAACAGGAGACTTTCACTTCAGGGAGAGTATGTGCAGTTGGTGTTTCTGAGTGGTGCAGAAAGCTGGTCTCAGAGATCTTCAGTGGTGGGCTCTGCCTGACCCACTGCCTGTTTGGAGATGGTACGGAATGTCTACAGTGGGCTGCTTGCCGGCTTCTGCACCTCGCACTGTCCACTGGTGGCCAAGCTATTTCCTGGCCCCTGCACCCTGCATCTCCACCAATTCATAACCTTTATCTTGTGGCTACCTGAGCACTTTAACTCATACACCGGGAAGAGCACACAGCCAGGGCTAGGATGTCTCTTGGCTGTGGCTTTTTTGGGATGCAAAGATGGCTCCCTGAAATGAAGGCACATTGCCTCCACATTGGTCTTCCTCATTCCCGTACAACAATTCCCCCATCAACTGCTCTGAGCATCTCTACCACAGCACCTGCTGTTTCCCCTCGGGCTGGCACCCCCTGAGCACACTGTGGCTGCTGTCATGTTTGAGGACCCCCATCCCACATAGGGCACCCATGCGGCATCTGAGGAGCAAGCCTCACTCAGCCCAAGTAGCATTCTTTCACCTTGAAGACCTTATAGGTACATGATGTTGAATTTTTGTCTTTGTTTTTTTATTGAGCTTTAAATTTTTTTTTCTATAGAAAGCAAACACTCACTTCAACAAAAAATCATCCACTGGGGACAGTAGCCTGCCAAAAATAGGTAGATTTGGCAGAGTCCCCCTCAGCTCAGAGGTATATTTGCGAAACACTTTGCAAATGATTTGAATCTTATGTAATTCTAGAAAATTTTGTTGGCACCTGTGACTCCTTAGAACCCTACAAAAATGATTATAGGCCGGTGCCGCAGCTCTATAGGCTAATCCTCCACCTGCGGCGCCAGCATTCTGGGTTCTAGTCCCGGTTGGGGCGCCGGTTCTAGCTCCAGTGGCTCCTCTTCCAGTCCAACTCTCTGCTGTGGCCCGTGGAAGGCAGTGGAGGATGGCCCAAGTCCTTGGGCCCTGCACCCGCATGGGAGACCAGGAAAAGCACCTGGCTCCTGGCTTTGGATCAGTATGGTGCGCTGGCCACAGCGCGCTGGCCACAGCGGCTACTGGGGGGTGAACCAATGGCAAAGGAAGACCTTTCTCTCTGTCTCTCTCTCTCACTGTCCACTGTGCCTGTCAAAAAAAAATGATTATTAACCATAGCCTGAATTCACAAAAAAAAAAAACTTATTTTCTTCCAAGGAATTCTAAATCTCATGCATTCTTCCTTTTCATTTCTCCATAAATTGTGTCTCCACCAAGTCTGGACACTTGGGTATCTTGATCTGTGCAGTGGACAAGTCCAGAGGTCTTGAATAGGCAGAAGTGTCTCACTGATCCAAGTGTTGGCAAAGACACGGTCTTTCCACATGGACATGGGAATCTGGGAAAAAAGAGGTTGAAGGTGGCCGGCGCCGCGGCTCACTAGGCTAATCCTCCGCCTAGCGGCGCCGGCACACCGGGGTCTAGTCCCAGTCGGGGCACCGGATTCTGTCCCGGTTGCCCCTCTTCCAGGCCAGCCCTCTGCTGTGGCCAGGGAGTGCAGTGGAGGATGGCCCAGGTGCTTGGGCCCTGCCATCGGATCAGCGCGGTGCGGCGGCCGCAGCGCACCAGCTGCGGCGGCCATTGGAGGGTGAACCAACGGCAAAGGAAGAGCTTTCTCTCTGTCTCTCTCTCTCACTGTCCACTCTGCCTGTCCAAAAAAAAAAAAAAAAGAGGTTGAAGGCGGCCGTGAACGGAAAGCCCCCTTGGCTCTGCAGTTAGCCAGCCTTGGAGGGGGGTAGGGCTGTCATTGGGTGGTTTTTGTTGGATACAGGGATTTTACTTCCAAGTAAGAACTTCATCTTCCTATGGGTTTATTGGATTTCTTCTTTCTTTCTTTCTTTCTTTCTTTCTTTCTTTCTTTCTTTCTTTCTTTCTTTTTTTTTTTTTTTTTACAGGCAGAGTGGACAGTGAGAGAGAGAGACAGAGAGAAAGGTCTTCCTTTGCCGTTGGTTCACCCTCCAATGGCAGCCACGGCCGGCGCACCGCACTGATCCGATGGCAGGAGCCAGGTACTTCTCCTGGTCTCCCATGGGGTACAGGGCCCAAGCACTTGGGCCATCCTCCACTGCACTCCCTGGCCACAGCAGAGAGCTGGCCTGGAAGAGGGGCAACCGGGACAGAATCCGGCGCCCTGACTGGGACTAGAACCCGGTGTGCCGGCGCCGCAAGGCAGAGGATTAACCTAGTGAGCCGCGGCGCCAGCCGGTTTATTGGATTTCACTCTTTCAGGTACGGAGGAAAGATTCAGACCTAACCTTGGTGATTTGTTTTTGCTGAAATATGAGCTCAGTGATGTGAGAATCCTTGGGCAATGACAATGGACATCACTCTAAGAATCTGTGTTTTCTTCCTGTCTAGGTAAATTTAACTCATTTCAAACTTCATAGACACCAGATGTAGATGGTTTAAAAGGATTATTTATTTATTTGAAGGGGAGAGTGACAGAGAAAGAGGGAGGGAGGGAAGGAGAGAGAGTGAGAAAAAGAGAGAAAGAGAATTTCCCATCCACTGGTCCACTCCCCAAGTGGCTCCATCCAGATCTCCCATGCGGGTTGCAGGGGATCAGGTACTTGGGCCATCTTCCCCTGATTTCCCAGGCACATTAGCAGGAAGCTGGATCAGAAGTGGAGCAGCCAGGACTCAAACCCGGTGCTCTGATGAGAGCTGCTGGAGTCGCAGGTGGCAGCTGAACTCACTGCGCCATGACATCAACCCTCAGATGTCAATTGGAAAGCACCAGGGTTGACTTGTCTCATACTAATTCCTGTTGACCCTGCATCTTCTCACTATATCTAATTGTAGAGCTAGATGCTGTGTGGTTGTTCATTAGGATGGCTTCTGTCTGTGAGGGCTGAGAGAGAAGGGGACATTGTCCAGAGATCTGATATGTCCCTGGCTGTGATCGTTGCCTTCAAAGTCATCTGCTGTAGAGTTATGAGAACGATACAGCCCCACCCTTCAGCTGTCCCCTCAGTGGTCAAAATGCCCTGGTGCTGCTAACCCAGCTGCCAAGCCATCAGGTGGTCACAGGTACCATTTCTATATTTTTCAAGTCAAAGATTATTTATTTACTTGGGAAAACACAGAAATAGTTCCTGGAGGAAGGGCTTTGCTGGTGTACTCTTTAAAGAATGAGTAGAATTCCAGCAAGCAGAGCTAAGGCCATTGTCAGCAGAGGAGGTGGGGGTGGGGACTGAGGGTGTGTCCAAGGCTCCCCCAAGGTGTCCAAGGGGATGAGCCGGCTGGGGAGGGGGGCTCTGGGTTTTCACGGGGGTGGCAGCAGCTGTGGGACTTGGCAAGAGGAAGCAGACACCTGTCCGTCATTGAGTGTGACCATTGGGAGTGTCAGATGGATGGGAGGATGACATAGCTGCTCTTAATTTTGCTCCCAGAACGGGAAGCAGGCTGGTTGCTGAGGCTGTCATCACTGGAGTTTCACATTGCATGCCTGCAGCCAGGTTCCTGCAAGCCTGGAATCTGGCCTGGGTCAGGCCACTTTTGAAACCGTGGCTGGACGTTGTGAGCCTTCCTGCTGTCTCACCAAGCCCAGGGCGAGCTGACCTGTTTGTGGGGGACACCCTCTTTCCACAGTAGGAGCCCATTTCTATTCCAACACTGACATCAACCAACTCTCTGTGACCGGATAAAGTTACCCTGTCTTCCTGGGCCTGACATCCCCTCTGGGGGCTGCACAGATGGAACTGGCACCTCAGAGCTAAACACCAGGGCAGCACAGCCTGCCCTGGACTCATCCATCACCCTCGCTTCCAGGTACATCCAAAGGCAAAGCAGCAATGGGCAGTTAGGGCTGAAGTGAGCACCAGTTCAACTCCCATTGCTTCTTCTGCCAAACAGGTCATGGCTCTAGGGCCCCAGGAAGTAGATTATGTATAATTTGTAAATTATGTATTTGTCATGACAAATAAGTAGATACAGATATAGACATAGATATAGATATATGCACATTTATATTTAATGTTTGAGACATTTAATCGACTTTGGGCTGGCACTGTAGCACAGTAGGTTAAGCCACCAACCTACAGCACCAGCATCCCACATCAATGCTGGTTCAAGTCTTGGTTGCTCTGCTTCCAATGAAGCTCCCTGCTAATGCACCTGGGAAAGCACTAGAAGATGGACCAAGTGCTTGGGCCCCTGCCACCCATATGCAAGACCCAGATGAAGCTCCTGGCTCCTGGCTTTGCCCTGGCCATTGAAGTCATTTGAGGAGTGAATCAGCAGAAAGAAGATCTCTCTCTCTCTCTCTGTCTCTCTCTGTTTCTCTCTCTCTCTCTCTCTCTCTCTCTGCCTCTCCATCTTTTTGCTTTAGATAAATTAATAAACCTTTAAAAATTATTGATGAAATTATTATTCTTTTTTTAAGAGCAGTTTTAGGTTTTCAGAGTGAAAGGCAAAGAAAGATCCCATGTAGCCCTCTCACCCCCATCTTCCCTATCATTAACTTGCTGTATTAGTGTGGGGTTCATTTGTTGCCACTGATGAACAACAATGATGGACTATTAGGAGCTAAACTCCTGATGTGCAGTTCTGTGGGTCTTGCCCCAGGTCCTCCATCCCTGTGATCTCCAATGGAATGTCACTGTTCTGAGCATCCTCTGTGCTCTGCCTGTTCAACTCTGCCTCCCCCCAGCCTCTGGAAACCACTGCATATTTGTCTGTCTCCATAGTTTTATTTCTTCCAGAATGTCAATATGATGTAGCTTTTCAGATTGGCTTCTTTCACTTAATAATATGGATGCCTCTGGGGTTCTTTCCTGTTTTGTGGCAGGATAACTCATTTCTGTTCATCACTACATAATACTGCATTGTCTGGGGTATTATCCATTCAGTTGCTGAAATGCTTCTTGGTTGCTTCCAACTTTGTTGCTTCCAACTTTGTGCAGCCATTGATGTGGAGGCAAACATGTGGTGCTGCAGGTTAAGCCACCACTCGGGGTGCCCACATCCCATTTTGAAGTGCCTGAGATTGAGTCTTGCCTCCCCTTCCAATCCAGCTTCTTCCTACTGTCCCTAGGAGGCAACAGAAAATGTCTCATGTACCTGCCGCCCATGTGAGAGACTGGGTGGAGTGCCTGACTTCAGCCAGGCCCAAACCCAGCTGTTGTGAACATTTAGGGAGTAATCCGTGTCTCTCTCTCCCCCCCTCCCTCCCCTTTCCCCTCCCTCCCTCCACTCACTCATTCATTCCCTGCAAATAAATAGAAACAAATATACATTTTTTTAGAGATAAGATAGTCCTTTGTGTGTAAGTTTTTGTGCAGATACGGTTTCAGCTCATTGGATAAATTCTAGTGAGTGTAATCACTGGGTCATAGAGTGAAAATACGCTCTGTTTTGTAATAAACTACTAAACTGTCTCCCCAAATGACTGGCATTTCCACAGCCATGAAGAAGAGTTCCTGTTGCTCCATGTCTTCACTGGCTTTTGGTGTTGTCAGTGTTTAGGATTTGGCCATTGTAGCAGGTGTTGTTTAACATTCCACTTCTCTTATGTCATGTGAGGCCCTCTGTGTATCTTCTTCAGTGAGGTCTTCAAATCTTTGGACCACTTTTTAATTATTTCCTATTGTTGAATTTTAAGAGTTCTTTGTATATTTTGCTTGCTTGTCCTTTAGCATATATGTATTCTGCAAATATTTTCTTCCAGTCTATGGCTTGTCTTTTCATTCTCTGAGTGGTGTCTTTTGCAGAGGAGTTTTTCAACTTCAATTAAGTTCAATTTATCAATTTTTAAAATTTCTTGCACCTTGTATCTGAAAACTGATTAACCAACCAGAGTCAATGCAATTTTCTCTTGTGCTTCCTTTTAGAGATTTTAGTTTTGCATTTTGCATTTTTGGTTAGGATCCTGGAGTTAGCTTTTGGGAAAGGTGTAATCTCAGAATCTGTGTTCCTTCTTTTCATGTACATGTGTAGTTTTCCCAGTACCATTTATTTGTTCATTGACATAACTACCCTTTATCCATTGAGTCAACTTTGGTACTTTGTCGAAGATCTATTGATTCTGTGTGCATGGTTCTGTGTCTGAACTTGTTTGTCCTTTCAGCAGTACCATGGTGTACTGGGACTCTAGCTTTGTGGTAAGTGTTGAGTCAAGTGGAGCCTGTCCCCTGGCTTTGTTCTTTTTCTCCACTCTCGGGTTGCTGCCCTGGGCCTTTTCCTAACCATATATGCTCCAGAATCAGTTTCTTCATATCCACAAAACTGTTTACTGTGATTCTGATTGGAATTGGATTGAATGCACAGGTCAATATTGAAGCACTTACCTCTTAACAAAATACTGAAGCTTCCTATCAGTGGACATGGAGTCTCCGTGTTTCTTAGGTCTTTCTTTTATCACAGTGTTGTATCTTTTTTCATATAGATCTTACACATATTCATCAGATTTATACCTGAATATGAACGGTTATTTCTTTTTGGATGTATTTAAATGACACAATTTTATTTTCAAATTTTAATTATTTATTGCTGGTATCTAGGAGAGCAGTTGACTTTTGTATAGTAATCTTGTATCCTGCAACATCACTCTAATTGTTCATTAGTTCCAGGAGATTGTTTGATAGTTACTTGGGATTTTCTACATAGATAATCATGTCATCTGCAGAGGGGGAAAGTTTTATTTCTTTATTTCCAATCTGTGTGCCTTTTGTTTATTTTTCTTGTCTTGTTACATTGGCTGGGACTGCCAGTATGACATTAAATAGAAATGATGAAAGTGGAAATCCTTGCCTTGATCCTGAACTTGAAGAAACAGCTAGTTTCTCCCCTTTAGGCCCTCCGTATGACAGAGTTGTGTGCACCACCCATATTTCCTTGTCTGGAGGCTTTCTGTGGCCAAGAGCAGTCTCAACCCATCCTATGGAGAAGGCCAGGAGTCCTGGGGAGTTCATCAAGCATCTGGTTCTCACGATTAAGTTCATAGTTAACCAGCTATAGACTTATTTATAGATGTTCTTTGCTAGGCTCCCCTCTGTTTCTGATTTTCTGAGAGTTTTAATCAAGAATGGGTGTTAAATTTCATCAGAGGTTTATTTCTCCAGGTATTTATATGAGTTCCTGATTCTTCTTTAGTCTGTGGATGTGATGAGTTATAATACTTGGTTTTAAATGTTGAACCAACCTTGCATACGTGGAACAAATTCCACTAGTCATGGTATATAATTGATATATTTGTTGGATCCAATTTAATGATATTTTGTTGAATAATTTTTTGCATTATATTCACAAGAAATATGAGTCTGTAGTTTTCTCTTGTAATTTCTTCTCTGGCTTGGTATTAAGGCAATGCTGACTTCATAGAATGAGTTGGGAAATATGCCCTTTGCTTCCATTTTTTGGAAGATAACATAGATAATTGATTCAATTTCTTCTTTAAAATTCACTGGTGAACTCATCAGAGCCTAGTTGTCTTTTGAAAGTTTGTTAGGGATGGGCATTTGCCAGAGCAGTTAAGACAGTGCTTAAAACACCCACATCTCATACCACAGTGCCTGGGTTTGGGTCACAACTCTGCTTCTGATACCAGCTTCCCGTGAATGTACATCCTGGGAGGCAGCAGGTGATGGCTCAAATGCTTGTGTTTCTGCCTTCTATGTGGGAGAGTCAGACTGAGTGTCAAACTCCTATCTTCAAACTGGCCCAGCCCTGTCTGTCCAGGGCATTTGGGGAGTGAACCATAGATGGAAGATCTCTCTGTGTCTCTGCCTTCCAAATAATTTTGAAGACTAATTAATTAATTTAAAAAATTAATTACTAATTCATGTTTAAAGATACAGATCTACTGAGACTATAGATGTCTCCTTATTTTGTGTTTTGGCAGATTCTGTCTTTCAAGGAATTGGTCTGTTTCATCCAGGTTATCAAATTTGAGGACACAGGGTTGTTTTAATATCATTTTAATGTCCAGAGGTCAGTAGTGATGGACCCTCTTTCATTTCTACACTTGATCATAGCCTGAAGGCCAAAAGGCAAACCCTCTTTGATTCCTGATACTAGTAATTTATGCCTTATGTGATTTTTTCTTGTAACCTGGCCAGAGGCTGATCAATTTTATTGACCTTTTAAAAGAACAGCCTGTAGATTTTGCTGATTTTCTCAATGCTGTTTTTCTCTATTTTCAATTTCATTTATTTCTACTCTAATTTTTGTTATTTTTTTCTTCTGCTTACTTTGGATTTAATTTGCTTTTTTCCTTTGGACTTAATTTGCTTTTCTTTTTCCAGTTCCCTAAGATGATTTAGCTCTTTCTTATTTTCTAACATACATATTCAATGCTATTGATTTTCATCTAAGCATTGCTTTTGCTACATCCCACGTATTTTCATACCTTGTATTTTCATTTTTATTTAATTCAAGACATTTTAAACTATTGAAAAGCACAAGGACAGTTGAAGCCTACTCTGTTTAACCACCAGCCAGGACAGCCCTTTGTCAATGAGCTTTGTTACTTTTGCTGTGTTTCCTTTTAATAAAAGCCAAAACAACACCACACACGATGTGGACATCATCACCTTGTCATCCACAGCCCTCGTCATCCCCACCCCTCATGCCCAGATGGAGCCGCTGTCGTGAAGGTGCTGTGTTGCTCTCCAGCCCAATTACTTGTACTGATTGTGTACTGATTGCCTTGCCAACCTCGATTACTTCTAGATCAGCAGTGCAACCCCGCACATAATATAGACATCGTCATCTCACCATCATCAGCCCTCATCATCCCACCTCTCATCCCCAGATGGAGCTGCTCTTGTGAAGGTGCTGTGTTGCTCTCCAGCCCAATTACTTGTACTGATTGCCTTGCCAACCTCGATTACTCCTGCATCAACACTGTGAACCTTAAGATAGCGGAAGGCAGAACAGTCTGCACATTGGAAGAGAGTAGAAGCCCAGTCCATCGATACCCAGTCCAGAATGCACAGATGCATATTTCTGCACAGTTTGGGATATAGCTGGGGATCTCTTCATAGAAGAACAAGAGTCTAGGATTCCGGGGCACACAGTTTATTTGGCAGTGCAAGTCTGGAAGTGAGAAGGAGAGACAAGAATAGAAATACACTGAGGAGAGTTGTGTTATCAGGGAAGCTGATATGGGGGCCACTGGAGCTTAGTCTTGGAACCCTGGGAGGCGGCAGAAGAAACAAGGAGGTGAGATCTTCAATCATCAGTCACTGGGTACGAGCAGCTCAAAGGGGCATTGAACCTTGGTATTTCTGGTTGCAGACAAGAGCAGCTCTGACAGGCAGAAAGAGCTCCTGGGCAGAGAGGTGCAGGTGTCCTGGTGGAAATCAGGCTGCTGTGCACGGGAATGGCCAGGGTAGGGGATGTCGGCAGCCCAGCAACAGCATCTGCTATGCCCTCTTTTAAAAGCATCTCTTCTGAAGCGTAGTTTATTTGTTGCGGATATAAAAAGGGAAGGAGGTAAGAGCCCCATCCTTAATGACTGCCTGCTGTGCACTGGATCCTGGATCTCAGTCCATCCTAGCAAGTTGAGGAACCTGTTGTGACCTTGACCCATTGTCCAAGTGAGCCCCTGAGGGGCCAGCACTGAACAGTGGCCAAAGCCAGCACTAGATCCCTGACTCACCTGCCTAGGAGCCCACGCATAGGATTTTCAGCAAGGAAAGGCTCTGATGACAAAGAAAGCTTATGGTGTGCTAACTTTCAGAGGGCAGCCTGTAATAAGTGCTGGGAGCCTTTTAGTTCAATGCTGAAAAGCACACGAGGTTGGAAGCAAGCTGCTTCAGTGGCAAAGCTAATATTTGCAGATTTTTTTTTGTGAGAAATAAGTAAAAGTCTGAAAATCCAGGTCTCTCATTAGGTGTAATGTAATTACTGAATTTCTGTTTCCTAGCAATAGGAGAAAAAGATGTTAATTCTCCATCCTTGGATGGCATTTGAGCAGGTCTTGGATTTGGTCACCAGCTGAAGGCTGTTGTCAAGGGAGGCGGCTTTGAGTGTTTTAATGGAAGCAGGGGTTCTGGGAAACTGCTCTGGAAAGGATAGAGTCACTCTTATTCTCTGGATTCGGGTGACTTGGCTGTGCCAGTGCAGATGTCAGAAGGGGACAGTGTTCTTTACGTGACCTTCATTCAGTATACCAAAGTGTCTGCCTACAGGGAGACTCCTGGGCTGCAGACAAAGAGGCTCAGCTTTGCCGCTGATCAGCTGTGGGACTTTGGACAAATCCGCAGAACACAGTGAATTCACGGTGACTTTTAGGGAGGTCCTTTTCAGCTCTGTTAATTGTGCATGATGACAGGTGAACACACAAGCAACAGAACTTTCGCCAGAGCCCTTTACCTGCACCTGCAGTACTTGTCACCTGCAGCCCACACCTGCCACTAGCTCATGCCACTTTGTGTCACTCAGTAGGCAGTGGCTGCTCACATCCACCCCATGATTTGGATGGGAACACTGAAAGCATATACACTCCCTTTATGGATCTCATAAAGCTGGAACAATGAATAAGAAGTGAAGTTAAATCACTAAAAAGTTAGCCCTGGGTGATGCAATAGATAAGACCCTGAATTTTAGTGGCTCAACACCAGAGAAGTTGATTTCTCACTTTTCAAAGTCCTATGCAGTAGTCAGCTGGCACCCGTCCATATGGTGCCTCAGGAACCCCACATCACACATGCCCTTCTACCTAGCGAATGGGGGGGTGGGCAGGAGGTAGGAAGATCACAAGGGAAATTTGAAAGGACCAGGCCAAGAAGAGATACATATCATTTCTGCCTAGGTACAAGGGTACTTCCAACGTTCATGGGGAAAATGGGGTTAAAAGATACATTCAGGGGACAGCATTGTGGCATAGCGGGTAAAGCCACCACCTAGCAGTGCTGGCATCCCATATGGGCGCCGGTTCGAGTCCCGGCTGCTCTGCTTCCTACCCAGGTCCCTGCTGATGCATCTGGGAAAGCAGCGAAAGATGGCCCAAGTGCTTGGGTCCCCGCCACGCACATGGGAGACCCAGATGGAGTCCCAGGCTTCTAGCTTCCAAGGACCCAGCCCAGGCCATTGCAACCACTTGGGGAGTGAACCAGTGGACAGAAGCTGTCTCTCTCTCCCTCTCTCTGTATCTTCTTTTCAAATAAATAGATAGATCTTTTTTTTAGGTAGTTTATATGGGTACATTTTCTTAAAAACCCATGCATGGTTTTTGCATAATATGCGTTTTCCATGAACTTTTTGAAGACTTCCTCATATTATTAGCCATAACTCTGCCATGTGGCCACACATTGCAAGAGATGTATGTGCCCCAGATGTGGATGGAGGGCATGGGTCTTGGTGAAATTGGACTCAAAGCCAACTCTGCCTTAGTTGCCTGACAGCAGAAATAGAGTTTGCCAAATGTCTAATAGCCTGTGAAGAGGGGACGTATCTCAAATAGGGCAGTTTGGTAGCCATAACTGTAAAGTCAGACCCTTGATTCGGAGAAATCATTTTTGCAGAAGCATATGTTGGAGCAGATCTGGCTTGAGAGTGTCACACAGAAGTGGCTCTGAGCTCCCCTGGGTCTGCACCTCATGAACTGAGGAGTGGGCTGATTTTTGCCAAGTGCTTTCTATGTGCTAGGCATGGGACCAGGCCATTTGCATTCATCCCATTCATTTTCTCGTTCAGTCTTTACAAGCGCTCTCTGGAGTAAATATGCTCATCACCCTTTGCACACAGATAAAGAATCTGGCACTCCAGGAGACCAAGTGAATCTGCCGAGGTCCCAGGGCTGGCATGGAGCGCTTGGGTTCAATCCACCTTGGGCTTGATGCCATTCTAGAGAAACAGCTTCTTGCAGTAGGGCACACTTAGTAGTTAATCCTGCTCCCCTCCACCCTAGACAGATACCCATTGGATGGATGTGGCCCGTCCTCAGTGCCACACTCTGGCAGACTGGGCAGAGGATTGGTTTAGTGGTGAGGGGTGGGCACAGTTCCAATCCCTGCCCTAGAGAGAGAGCGGTGTCTGGGGCTGTCTGGAGAATGGGCAAGCCAGCTGGCCACTGCATCCACTCAAAGGGAAGATGGAGTGGGCAGGTTTTCAGAGCTCGCGCTCTTCTAGACACTCTTTATCTTGAAACTTTAGGGAAAGGTACATTAGGTAGGAAACGGGGGAGATGAAATAGCTTTCATTTTCCATGATTTTGCATCCATCTGTTCTGTCAGTGTGGGAATAAAGAGGCATGAGCTGTGTGTCGCTCCGAGAAGAACCAAGCCCGGGGGCCCAATGAGAGCCCCATGGTACAGAGGAGCTGGCTGTCTACAGTCAGCGTGGTCATCGCACACTGCTGCCCTCTGGCTCACGAGAAGTTCAGTGAGGAAACCTCAAGGGGCAGGATGGGGTTGCCATCCACTGAGCAGCAAACTGGACTTGCTGCCCACGTTCAGACAGCAGCCAGCCGTCAACTTTGTGTATGCTAGGGCTGTGTCCCCAGCATTGGCTACACCCTCCCCCTGCCCCCACTGTTGGTGGGATTCTCTGGCCCCATCTCCCGGATCCTGGTCATGAGATGGTGTGGTGTTGATGGTGGTGGAGGCAGCCAGGGAGGTGAGCGGACAGAGGGGAAGGCCTCCCTCTGTGCAGCACCACGTGTCACCTTTACTTCCTACAGCTCTCCTCTCTGCTTCTCAGTTCTCCAGGGGAGTGGCCTCTGTTGGAAGACACCACGGTGTACTTTTGTGCAGACTTGGGAAAGGCACCCCCTTATGGTTGCCAGAACCATGCAGGCATTGGCTTAAGGAAGAGTTGGTCCCTTAGTTCAGATTTTTTTAAAATGTACTGGGGTCTGCCAGTGTTCCCTTTCTTGCCTTGGGTGCTGCATACATGAATGTGTTCGGTTTATGAAAATTCATCAGGCCGGTGCCGTGGCTCCATAGGCTAATCCTCTGCCTGCAGCGCCGGCACACCGGGTTCTAGTCCCGGTCAGGGTGCTAGATTCTGTCCCAGTTGCCCCTCTTCCAGTCCAGCCCTCTGCTATGGCCCGGGAGTGCAGTGGAGGATGGCCTAAGTGCTTGGGCCCTGCACCTGCATGGGAGATCAGAAGCACCTGGCTCCTGGCTTCGGATCAGCACAATGCGCTGGCTGCAGCATGCCGGCTGTGGCAGCCATTGGAGGGTGAACCAATGCCAAAAGGAAGACCTTTCTCTCTGTCTCTCTCTCTCCCTGTCCACTCTGCTGTCAAAAAAAATAAAAATAAAAATAAATGCAGTTAGATTTAAAAAAAAGGAAAAAAAGAAAATTCATCAAGCATGGAATTTATGACTTACAAACTTTTTTTGTATGTCTATAATACTTTAATGGAATGTGCACAAGGTTGAAAGGAGCAAAGAAACTAAATGTTTTTTTAAAATGCCCCTTCCTCCAGTAAGGTTTGGCAAGAGGGTTCCAGCACTCAGTTGCATCAGCCAGGGTTCTTGTGCCCTGCACTGTTCTCACCTTGCCCAATGTCAAGAGTTTTGCCACGTGAACTAACTCCCTGCTTTTGCAAGAGCAAGCGAGAGGTTGACCAGCAGCTCCCTATGAATGTAGGCTGCAGGGGCACATGGGTCTGGGAGAGTCTCCAGTTCATGGTGGAGGTTACACTTCCAGCTGCTGATAAATGACTTTTTTTCAAATAAAATATTTATTTGCTTATTTGAAAGGCACAGTTACAGAGAGGCAGAGGCAGAGAGAGAGAGAGATCTTCCATCCGCTGGTTCACTCCCTGGCTGCAGTGGCTGGATCTGGGCCAATCTGAAGCCAGCAGCCAGGAACTTCTTCTGGTCTCCCATGCGGGTACAAATCCCAAGGACTTGGGCCATCTTCTACTGCTTTCCCAAGCCACAGCAGAGACCTGAATCAGAAGTGGAGCAGCTGAGACTTGAACTGGCACCCGTATGGGAAGCCGGCATTGCAGGTGGTGGCTTTATGTGCTGAGCCATAGCACTGGCCCTGATAAATAACTTTGAACTTGTTTCTTGTTGACTCCATCCTTGCTAGGGCTGTTTTTTCTTCCTTTTTCCCTATGTTCCTGTCTCAGGAGTAGACCACATGGCCCTTGTCCTGTAGTTGGCATCTTAGATCCTAGATGGTCAAAGAGAATCAAATTTTCCTTCTTTTTCTTTTTATTTCCCTAGCAGCTCTAGAATGGGCTTTCAACCCCCCCCCCAAAAAAAAAAAAAGTGAAAGAAGGAAGTATTTAGAACCAAGAGCTCCTTCCCGTCCTTGCTTTTCCAGACATGCCTCTGTCGATCCATGTGTTGGAAGACAGGATTCTCTCTGTGGCTATTTTCAGATGCACAGACCACAGCTCATTACATTGCAAAAAAAAAAAAAAACAAAAAAACAAAAAACCATAATTCGAAAAGAGCTTGGCTCCACTCCTGGGAGGCATCGTGCGTGGGAGATAAGGCACTCGAGGCTTATCCCACGAGTGCAGGAGCTCCGTTTCAGCCACAGACCAACACTGGAGGAGCCAAGAGGAAGAAGGGGAAGAGACTTTTTAAGGCACAGGGTTAGAATTTTCCGGAAAGAGGAGTGGATTACCATTTATCTGAGGCTCACATCAAAATCTACTATCTAACCATCAGTCTCCCAGCAGTATTTCTGTCCTAGTTGTCATAACTTGTGGCAAAGTTAAGAAAATGGAAAGCAGTGGTTAGCATGGAGGTCTGAGTGAGTGTGTGTGTGTGTGTGTGTGTGTGTCTCTCTCTCTAGGGGAGGGGAGATGGTGGGGAGAAAGGGTCCTTAGAGAAGCAGGGAGACTGTCAGGAGTGATGGAATGTTCTGAGACCCTCCACGGGGCAGACCCAGGGACTTGGGAGGGTTGGGCGTTGGCCAAGGAAAACAGTTGACCCTTTTGTTGAGAGCCATGCCCTGCATTTTCAGAGTCTCCAGGGCTCTGGGGTGGATCTGTTGCACCACACACCGCGGCCTGGCCCGTGGAGAGAATGTGCTGGTGGACGCAGGAAACACGCTGTTAACCACTGGAGTCCGCTGGGAGCCTGACCAAGCGCTGGAGATCCTTGACTTCTGGCCTCCACTGAAAAGCTGCCAGGCATCCCGAGAGCCCTGAGGAATGCTGGGGGCTGGGGTGTAGCAGGAGGCGAGGCCTGGAGGCAGAGGTGGGGAAGTGCTCAGGGACTTCAAAACGTTTGCAGCAGATGGAATTAAAAGGTTAAGTTTGTTCTGGTGCAAAAAAAATATTGAAATCCATGCATATGAAGAATCTTCTAAGAGTTATGGGAAATGCATATTATGAAAAACTATGCATACATTTCGCAAAATTTTTAGCACAGAGAAGTTCACCTTTTAATTTCATTTTCCCATGAACATTTTGAAGTGTCTCTCTGCGAGATATGCCCTTAATGGCTGCACCGGTGCCTTCCCCATGTGCAGAGTTCTTGGGTGCCCTTCCCCCCATCTGAGCCCAGGTCATTTGCAGGTCCTGCCCATGGATGGAATAATTTAGGCATCAAAACATAAAATAGCCAGGGGAGAGCTCCAGGCGGGGCTGCGGGTATCCCCAGGCTGCCCTGTCTGCCTTAAGAAAGACTAAAAATAAACCCAAAGACTTCATTTATGCAAGCGTTTGGGTAAAAGATCGCTAACACCACTGACAGGCCATTTTTCCACTTCACAGGCTGCTGTCTCCACATTTTAATGAATTATTCCTCGCAGCAGTCTAACCGCCTAGTGATCGAACCGTCTCATAGTTGGAGAGACACACAGAGCCAACATTAAGAAGCTTGCTCAAAGGCAGTGGTTTGGAGGTCTGATGTAATTGGATATTTACAGCCCCACACTGTGGGGAGGGGGCTGGGCAGCTGGCCTCAATCAGTCACCTCCCACCCATCTAAGGGGTGGAACTCTCCAGGGGAAGATTCCTTCCCCAGCCTCTACACCTCTGATCCCTAATGGATTGCTCACTCGCTTCTTGTTTGCAGCAGGGTTTCCAGGTGGGCAGTAGGACAGCGAGGTAGTTAGATGTGGTTTCACTTTCAACATAGAATTTGCAGAATCAGGTTAAACCATGGCCTGCTATGCCAACATCCCACATGAGCACCAGTTCAAGTCCCAGTTTCTCCATTTCCTGTCCTGCTCCCTGCTAATGCACCTAGGAAGCAGTAGATTATGGCCCCGAGTATTTGAGCCCCTCCCGCCCACATGGGAGACCCAGATGGAGTTCCCAGTCTCCTGGCTTTAGGAGACTTGCAGCCTGGCTGTTGCAACTATTTGGGGAGTGGTGGAAAGACCTCTGTCTCTCTCTCTCTCTCACTCTCTCTGCTCCTCCCTTCCTCCCTCTCCCTCCTTTTCTCCCTCTCAATCAGTATCTCTGCCTTCCAGATAAATAAAAAATAAAAAGGATTTGCAGAATCTTTCCCAGTGTCATGGTAGATCAGATAGCTGTGCCATGGATGGGCTTCAGCTGGTCTGTAAGTAGCTGGTTGAAAACCACTTCAAAAATGCGATCAATTCCCACGGGGCAGGAGGAATCCTCCATAATAGCAAGTCTGCACTTGACTCCAACAAGTTCAACGTTTTTCCAAATGACAGAGAATTAGAAAAGTCGAGCCATGAAGAACTTCAGGGACGATGTAAAGGGCATAATTATCACATTTGTGAAAGGCCACAAAGTGTCATCCAGAACCATGATTCTGGGTTATCTCCACGGCCTGCAGGCAAGTGAGATGGAATTTCATTGGGATAAGTGCAGTGTCCTGTACATAGTTCCCAAACCCACTACACAAGTGCAGGGTGAGGGAACTCTGGCTAAATAGTATTTTCTCTAGGAAATGCTTGTGTCTTTAGTTCTGTGCATGTTAGCATGGCCAGAGATGGCTCAGACTATGCATTACTAGCAACAGACTGGGACTAGCATTGTGGTGTAGTGGGTAAAGCTGCCGCCTGTGATGCCAACGTCCTATATGGCTGCTGGTTCGTGTCCTGGCTGCTCCACTTCTGATCCAGCTCCCTGCTAATGGTCTGGGAAAAGCAGAGGAAGATGACCCAAGCGCTTGGGCCCCTGCCACTCATGTGCGGGACCTGGAAGAAGTTCTTGGCTCTTAGCTTCAGCCTGGCCCAGCTCTGGCTGATGCAGCCATCTGGGGAGTGAAGCAGCAGATGGAGGATTGCTCTTTTTCTTTCTGTCTCTCTCTCTTTCTCCATAACTCTGCCTTTTAACTAAATAGATAGATAGATAGATAGATTATTTATTTATTTATTTATTTGAAAGGCAGAGTTACAGAGAGAGAGAGTCTGGTTCACTCACTAAATGGCTATAACCGCCCTAACTGGGCCAGGCCAAAGCTAGGAGACAGAAGCTTCCTCCAGGTTTCCCAAGTGGGTGCAGAGGCCCAAGTACTTGGGACATCTTCTACTGCCTTCCCAAGCACATAAGTAGGGAGCTGGATCTGAAGTGAAGCAGCTGGGATTCAAACCAGTGCCCATATGGGATACTGGGACTGCAGGCTTAACCCACTATGCCACAGCACTGGCCCCAATTAATAAATCTTTAAAAAAATTAATTTTAAAAATAGCAACAGACTGGGGTGACATGTCACTCCCAGAACTCTCTCCTTCCTTCCTCTCCCATCTCCTGCTGTGTGTCTCTTTTTATCACCAGGTAGATGTTTATTGCCACCCATTTAAAAGCCTTTGCCTCCGATCTCATGCTGATTCCTAAGCCAAAAATGTTTAGAGTAGAGCTGCCATGATTGGTTAATGAGCACCTGTTTGTGAGGAGGACAGGTGACCTGAGCAACTCAGGAAGCTGAAAGAAAAGACTAGGGGAGGGGAGTGGATATCAGATGGAGAAAGCGACTGCAACCCTAAGATCCTTCAGTTCTGTTTTATTTCCCATAGAGCTTGGTGTAGCTTTGGGCCATCAGCATGTCAACTGATTTTAAGAAGTTCATTTCCCATCATCACAATTAGGTGGCCAGGTAAGTGTCATAGAGTGGCTGTGAGTGCCCTGCCATGTCCCTCGGCCTCGTCCTTTAGAACAGTGCCACGTGACTAAGGGATTCCTACACTGCTCCCCCTCATGGTGCTCTCTGGCCATGGAGGTGAGCCCAGTGTGAGTATGCAGCAGGCTGAAAACACAGCACCCAGGGATGAATGCCCCAGGAACTATCTCCAACCAGTAGAGCAGCAAGCATGGGTTAGCCTCCTTGCCTCTTCATGGAATAATCCATGGGTGATTCAGTGGTGACTCTCAGAGCAACCCCAGTTGAGACTGAGTTTTGCAGCTGCCCATTGAGGTAATGAGCTCACAACTGCATGCTGTCCTGGTTGCCTTCCCTTTCTTGTCTCACTCCCTCACTCCCTGATGCTTCCTGGGATTACTTCCCAAATAAACAGCTCATCTCAGGGTCAGCTTCCTGGGGGACTCCAAAGAAAAAAGAGGCTAAATAATTAGAACTACTTGACTGGGAGATTAAAACTACAAGCACCGCCATGACATATACTTGGTTCCTTTCCTAATGTGTATTGGGTGCCCTCGGTGTTTAAAGAATGACACCCTGCATTGGATATTTGCACGTCAGTGAGTGAGCCGTGAGTCCATGCTCCCTGGTGAAGCAGGGTAAGAAATGCCACCTGGGAAGTTTTCCGTCCTGCCAGGCAGTGAAGTCTGCAGAAGTCCCGCACTCTGCTCTTTTCCGCATCTGTATCCGTAAAACCTTTCTTTAAACTTGAAGGAAAGGCAGTTCAGAAAAAGCTATCTGGGCCCCACCAGAGATAGCTGTGGGAGGAGGAGGAGGAGAGAAAGACCTTGTATCATTCCCCCCTGAGAACAAACATACCTCTCAGCCATCAAACCCCACATCATTTTGAGACGGCCAGCATTTCCGTGACCAGACTGTGTTCTCTGTGCACTGAGCTAGCTCAGAAATCATGGTCAAACCATGAATCCCAATGCCTAATCACTGAGTGAGGCAGGCTGGTGGGGTTCAGAGTTGGAGGGGGTGACTGTGGGTGGTGACTTCAAGCCCTGGGACAGCATTGACATGGAAGTCAATGCGACACACTCGTCACCCCCCGGAGAGCATAACACTCACCAGGGCTGGGTCTGGCAGGCACGTTGTGTCCACAGAGAAGAAGATGATACTGCAACTGTATCCAAAACCTCCTCATTAATGTCCTAGAAGCTTAACTCTTGGAGCCTGAGCTCCCTCTTGGGTTTAATATAGGAGGAGGCTTGTGCCAGATATGACTCCTCCATGAGCTATCTGATGCTGTGAAAGAGAAGCTGCAAAGGGTTTCCAGAAAGATGTCTGAATCCAAGAAAAAGTAGATTGTGTGATGTTTATATGTGGCCTGAGGTATCATGGACACCCTGACAGTCCAAATCCACATCCAGCCACGGAGGGGCCTCACATTGGATTACCAAAGTCTAGGCATAGTTGGGGGAAGGATACAGATGAGTGAGGTGCCCGTTTCAGCTCTGAGCCTAATTTGCAGTGGAACCTGGGGCAAATCCCTTTACCTACCCGAGACCTACCTTCAAAATGAAGGAATTAGGGGTGGCTGTCTGGTACAGTGGTTACGATGCTGCTTGGGGACCTTCATCCCATATCCAAGTGCCTTAGTGTCTGGGTTCAAATCCAGCACCACTCCCAGTTCTGGCTTCCTGCTGATGTGCACTGTGGGAGGCAGCAAGTGATGGCTCAATCACTCGAGTCATGGGAGCCCCAGATGGAGTTCTGGGCTCCTGGTTTCAGCCTGGCCAAGTCTAGGCTGATGCAGGTATGTAGGATTGAACAAATGTGTTTTTTTTAAATTATATATATATGTATACATATAACATATATGTACTATATATAATGCATAGTTTATATATTGTATATATTTATGTATCTGCCTCTCAAATACATTTAAAATGAAACAAAATGCAGGAGTTAGACTGGGTCATTTTCAAGCAATTTAAAAATTATTTGTGACCTACCTACTTCTTGTTTCTCAAAATGGAAATGCATCGTTGAATTCTATGAAAGAGCCCTCGTACTTGTACAGCATAAATGGTTTATTCTGCCGAACAGAGGAAAGCCCGTGGAGAAGTCGGTGCTGCTTTTTAGCCTTTGCAGTGTTAATAGCTGGACGCATTGGAGACAGAGAATAGCAGGTGGGAACTCTCCAGTGCTCTGTCCTTGCCCTGCATCTCTGGGCTGCCCCGGGGAGCAGGGGAGCCTTGTGCCCCCAGGCCCCATTTGAGGCTACCGCTCCCTGGGCTGTGAGTCTGGCCTGCTGGGTGTCCCATCTGGAAGGAAGGCGAGGGCATCAGCTGCAGGAGCTGAACAGTCCCCAGAGCAGGAGCCAGGCTGGCTTCCACAGGAATTACCTCCAGCCCGTGGTCACTGAGAGTGGCGGCTCCAGCTTTGGGTCTCAGAAGTGGCAAAGCCCCAGGTTAGGTGGCCCCAGGTGAATTGGAGAGCATCTGGGAGGCCAGCGATGCATTTGCTCCCCCAGGTTTTTCCTTTGCAAATTCCAGGTTATACTTCCTCGGTGGTTACATAACAGCCCTGCCATCAGTGACTCCTGCACGCCCAGCTTGCAGGGCTGCCTGGAGCTACTAGGCTTGGCGGGTCTGGACGTCTGTCCAAGAACGTATTCTGCATGCATCCATCCTGCAGGAAGGTGCACACATGTATGTGCACATATGTGCGTGTGTGCATGTGAGCATGCCTCTCGGTGTTCTTAGTTTCACTTGAATAGTCAGAGGCAGTCCTCCTCACCAGGCCCTTAAGGAGGGTGGCTTTAAAAATGATTTTTAATCAGTGCTAGCCTTTTATTCTAGTTCTTTAAAAAATACCAAATGACTTGGTTTTTGAAATGAATGTAAAGTACATGTAAAATTTACCACCTGAGCCATTTGCTAGCGTGCACTTCAGGGACTTGAAGCATATTTGCATGCTGTGCAAACCGTCACCACCATCCATCTCCAGAATGCTTACAAAACCAAGCCCTATCCATGAAACCCTTTCTCCCCAGGCCCTAGAAACCACCCTTCTACTCTCTGTTTCCATGAATCCAACTACTCGTACACTAATCCAACTACTCATGTACTAATCCAACTACCCGTATACTCTCCAACTACTCATATACTCGGAGGCCTGCAGTATTTGTCCTCTTGGCACCAGCTTATTTCACTGAGTGTATAGGATCCTCAAGGTCCATCATTACTGTAGTCTGGGACGGGCGGTCTCCCTTCCTTCAACATCCCATGACCATGTGTGTATAGAATAAAAACGATGGCCATTCTGCATGGGTGATCAAAAAGCCTGGTGAGCTTTCTCAAGGTGCCCTTAAGGATGGTCACCTGTAGATACTTGAGAAGTCAGAATGAGTTCACTTGCTCACCCTGGCCCCTCACGCTGGCGCAGACAAGTGCTGTTGTTCAGAGCCTGGGGCCATTGGAGTGTTCTGAGATTTGGTGGACTTAGGTCCCAGCGCCTGCCCATCGAGCCTGCAGCCTCCACCTGTGTGTGTGAGATACATGAGTCTTGCTGGCTAGAACTGATTGGAAGATTAACCTGATGGAGCCACGTCCAGAAATCAGGGAGCTCCAAGGGTCACCCTGAACACCTTGCACAGTATCTTCTGGTTTCTATGTGATGCTTCTCTGGCCCTTTGCTACGGTCTAAGGCTCGGTCAGGTGAAACCAGCCAGTTTTCCTGGATTCCCTGTGGTCCCTTGCCCCCCCCCCCCCAGGGAGTCACTGGCTCCTTGCCATTCTTCACACCTTCCACTTAGAGGAGGAGACAGGACTTACTGATTTTTATTGCACAGAATGTATTGATATAATGCAAAATTAAATAGAATCTCAGTGTCGGATACAGCCCCTATGCAAATATAGTGCTTTGCTACATACTTAATAAGTGGTCCACACGCCATTCTTTGTGCAGGGTCTCTGTGAGATCCCTCTGGAAACTGAATTTAGATTTGTGGTCTGCACGTGGCTGGGGAGAGACTCAAGGAAGCCCCAGGAGCTTCTTCCTTCCACTGACATCACTCACCTTCTGCTGAGCTGTCAGTTGCCAGATGAGCCTGATACTTTTGCCCAACCTTCTGCGTTGCTACTTCTCAAACTTTAATTGTGGGCTGTAAATTACCCTGGGGATCTTGTTAATATTATGATTCAGTAGATCTGGAATGGAAACAGATTCTGGGCTCCTAACAAGCTCCAGGGCGATGCTGCTGCTGCTGCTGGCCGGGGCAGAGCGAGGCTGTCGGCAACTTCAAGGTCGAGGAGAAGCAGGGCAGGGGCAGGGTGTGGAGGCTCAGCCAGGTGCCCTCAGGGAAGTCGACCATCCCTGGTGGAGCAAGTGTGGAGCCAGCACAGCCCAGTTGCAGGCACCTCCTTAAATTTTGCATCCTGGCTGCGTCCCTTGTCTCACTCTCGTTCTGGTCCTGAAAGGCAGATTTAGGTCCAAGCCATCTGGGGCTTCTTGTGGGATCTGTAGAGGCATGTGAAGCACAGGCTCTTGTTCATCCGGCTGGAGACACCCCATCTTTCCTGCTCCTTAAGACAGATACCCAGAGTCCTCTGCCCTACCCCCCCCCCCAGCCACCCAGGTAAGGGTGGGATTCTGAATACCTCTGGCTATTATTTTTTTTTTTTTGACAGGCAGAGTGGACAGTGAGAGAGAGAGAGACACAGAGAGAAAGGTCTTCCTTTTGCCGTTGGTTCACCCTCCAATGGCCACCGCGGCCAGCGCGCTGCTGCCAGCGCACCGTGCTGATCCGAAGGCAGGAGCCAGGTGCTTCCTCCTGGTCTCCCATGGGGTGCAGGGCCCAAGCACTTGGGCCATCCTCCACTGCACTCCCTGGCCACAGCAGAGAGCTGGCCTGGAAGAGGGGCAACCAGGACAGAATCCGGCGCCCCGACCGGGACTAGAACCCGGCGTGCCGGCACTGCAAGGCAGAGGATTAGCGTATTGAGCCGCGGCACCGGCCTCTGGCTACTATTTTAAGAACAGTAATTCCAGCGTGCTAATGAGTGCTCCCTGGTGTCATATGAAAAGCCGAGTGGTAACAGGCAGAGCAGGTGCAGCGTGTGTTCACCCTAGGCCCAAGACTTAAAGCCAAACCATGCCCTGGTTCACTGTGCCCTACCCTCTCCACTCACCCCCAGCACATGTGAAGGAGCATGTTCTGTGGACACCACCTCATTTGCTGTTTTTCCCACCCAGATGCTTGGGAGGGGGGAGAGAGAGAGAGACAGAGATCAGTCTTCTATCCGTTGGTTCACTCCCCAAAAGGCTGCAATTTCCAGCACTGGGCCAGGCCAAAGCCAGGAGCCTGGAACTCCATCTGGGTCTTCCATGTGGGTGCAGGGGCCCAAGGACTGGGGCCATCTTCTGCTGCTTTCCCAGGTGCATTAGCAAAGAGCTCAATCAGAAGTGGTGCAGGCCAGCGCCGCGGCTCAATAGGCTAATCCTCCACCTAGCGGCCTCTCTTCCAGGCCAGCTCTCTGCTATGGCCCGGGAATGCAGTGGAGGATGGCCCAAGTACTTGGGCCCTGCACCCCAAGGGAGACCAGGAGAAGCACCTGGCTCCTGCCTTTGGATCAGCGCAGTGCGCCGGCTGCGGCAGCCATTAGAGGGTGAACCAACAGCAAAAGGAAGACCTTTCTCTCTGTCTCTCTCACTATCCACTCTGCCTGACCAAAAAAAAAAAAAAAAAAAAAAGAAGTGGTGCAGCCGTACTTGAGTCAGCATCACAGTGGCTGCTTGGCCCACGGGGCCACAGTGCAGGCCCCAGTGTCTTTCTTTTTTTAAGATTTATTTATTTATTTGAAAGTCAGAGTTACACAGAGAGAGTAGGAGAGGCAGAGGGAGAGGGGGAGAGAGAGAGAGAGAGAGGTCTTCCATCCACTGGTTCACTCCACAGTTGGCTACAATGGCCAGAACTGTGCTAATCTGAAGCCAGGAGCCAGGAGCCTCCTCTGGGTCTCTCTCCGGGTGCAGAGGCCCAAGGACTTGAGCCACCTTCTACTGCTTTTCCAGGCCACAGTGGAGAGCTGGATCGGAAGTGGAGCAGCTAGGACTCAAACTGGCATCCGTCCGTATGGAATGCTGGCACTGCAGGTGGTAGCTTTACCTGCTGTGCCACCGTGCTGGCCCCAGGCCCCAGTGTCTTGAATCTCAATCACTAAGGCAGTAATTCTCAGACATAGGAGTCCATCAGAATCCAGAAGGGGTTGGTGAACCCAGATGACCAGGCTCCCATTCTGGGTTTCAAATTCAGCAGGTACGGGATTGGGTGTTGTGGATGGATTCCCAGGGGCTGCTGCTGCTGGCATGGGGCAAGGGACGGAGAGGGGAAAGAAGTGCACACCCTTGAGAGCAGCTGTACACAGCCTGGGCTCAGGAAGAGGCCAAGTGAGCAACCATAAGACCTAGTGTTGAGTCTTTCCCTCTAGTTGCATCTGCAGCCGTGCCCCAAGGAACATTTCTGCTAACCAAAGACCACGTCCAGCAGTGGTCCCAGAAGACTGAGCAGAGCTGAAGACTCCCCATCTCCTAGTGACACTGCTGCGTCACAACCTGGTGCATTACTCACCTGCCTGCTGTACGGCCTGCTGCGGGAAACTAGAGCGCACACTGTGTCCAGTACACAGTGCTTGGCAAGGATAATAAATGACCATTACTGGTTTACAAAACAAAGTTGACTGTAAAATCATGCCATGTGATGGTGTTTTCTGGGTGTCTTGATTGCTCCGTTATGTCTTTTTTTTTTAAAGATCTATTTATTTATTCAAAAGGCAGAGTTACAGAGAGGCAGAGGCAGAGAGAGAGAGGGATAGAGAGGTCTTCCATCTGCTGGTTCACTCCCCAGATGGCTGCAACGGCCAGAGCTGGGCCAAACTGAAGCAAGGAGCCAGGAGCTTCTTCTGGGTCTCCCAAGTGGGTGCATGGACTTGGACCATCTTTTACTGCTTTCCCAGGCCATAGCAGAGAGCCGGATTGGAAGTGGAGCATCCAGGACTCGAACTGGCGTCTGTATGGGATGCCAGCACTGCAGGCGGCAGCTTTACCCGCTATGCCACAGCGCTGGCCTCACATCATTATGTTTTGTGCTTGATTTACTCTTAGGCTAATACTTTATATAAGTGTGTATGTGTGTGGATATACATACACATGGAAATATCAAAAACTTTATATAAAACTGAATTAAAGGATACATTTGCTGTAGGCATTGAGCTAGCAGTTAAGTCATGACATCCCATGTCATTGTCTGAGTTTAGTCTCTCTTTTTTAAAAAAAAAAATTATTTATTTATTTATTTTAAAAGAGTTAGAGGGAGAGACAGAGAAGGAGAGATCTTCCATTAGCTGGCTTATTCCACAGTTGACTGCAACAGCCAGCACTGGGCAGGCCGAAGCCAGGAGCTTCATCCGGGTCTCCCACATGGGTGGCAGGAGCCCAGACATTGAGGCCAGCTTCTGCTGCTTTTCCCAGGTGCGTTAGCAAGGAGCTGGACCAAAAGTGGAGCAGCCAGGACATGAACCAGTGCCCATATGGGATGCGGCTTTGCCTGCTATGCCACAGCACTGGCCCCGGTCTCTCACGCTTGACTCCTCTTTCCATGTCTGCCTACCCAGGGTCTAACCAGGCTCCCTCCTCCAGCAGGCTCTGGAGTTTTCCCAAAGGCAAGAAGTCAGGTTGTGAGGGCCCTTGTTCCACATCACACAGGCAGCGGAGAGAAAACAGTCTCATCTGTGGTTTGCTGCTTACTGGCTTGGAAAACGGGCAGCTGCTGGGGTACAGAGATGTTCTGTTTCCAGCCCTCCCTGTATTTGTTGGAAGATCTCTTAAAAAGAAGCTCAGGGAGTTTCACTTCTCTGCTCCTCCAGCGGTTCACAGTGAAATGCCTGGGCTCCTGCTGTGGGCTGGAAGGCAGAGGCAGTCACCTTGACCCGCATGGATGGGAAGTTCGTCCCCAGTCCCTCTGTCTGGCCTCTGGGCCGTATCGCAGCTCTACGGAGGGAGAGCAATTCCAAGGTGGTGTTGCTCCTCAGGGCACCAGTTCTCCCCTCCTCTAGGCACAAAGCCAAATGATTCCTCACTTCCTTTTTTTTTTTATTTTATTCATTTTGAAGGCAGAGTTATAGAGAGAGAAAGACAGAAGGAGAGAGAGAGAGGGAGAGAGAGAGAGAGAGAGAGAGAGAGAGAGACACTTTCCATCTGCTGGTTCACTCCCCAAATGCACTCAAGAGCTGGGACTAGGCCAGGCCAAAGCCAGAACTCCATCTGGGTCTCCCACATGGGTGGCAGGGGCCCATGCACTTGGGTCCTCTTCTACTGCCCTCCCAGGTGCATTAGCAGGGAGTTGTCTCAGAAGTGGAGCAGCCAGGACTTGAACTGACACTCACATGGGATGCTGGTGTTGCAGGTGGCGACATGCCACTCCAAGTGCTGCTTGCTCCTCCGAGCTCCTCACACAGGGACTTTGCCTCCTGTCTAGGGTGTAGGCTTCCTGCCCCAGGGTCTGGATTCTTCCTGCTGGATGCCCAGGCTGTCCCTACAGTGCTTCGGGAGGAAGTTTTCAGCCCAGTCCCCCTGAAACGGTGTCTCCTTTTAATTTTCAAGCTAACACCTTTTGCCACCCCCAGAAAGAGACACAATAGAAAATGCCAGTGAACAGAGTTGTGATTCCGCTTAAAGAATCTGGTTGTTAGTGGATGACCTGCCTCGTGCTGAAACTGTGAATGGGGAGAAGAAAGTGCTTTCTGCCCCCCCAGTGAACAACCCTCCGGGTCTCCGGGGACTGACGTGTAGGCTGCTTTCTTTGGTTAATAACATAGTAGGAATGCCCCCTGCACCCCTGTCAACAGAGAGAGAAATATCTGGGCCCCCATTCTAGCACAGTGGGTTAAGCACTGCTTGGTACCCCAGCATCCCATATCACAGTGCAGATTTGAGTCCTGGCTCTTCCGCGTCCGATCCAGCTCCCTGCCCCTGTGCCTAAGAAAGGAGTGCTTGGGCCCCTGCATCCACATGATAGACCTGGATGGAATTCCTTGCAGGAGGAATTCCTTCAACCTGGCTCAGCCCTGGCTATCGTAGCTCTTTGGGGAGTGAACCGGCAGTTGGAAGATTCATTCTCATTCTCATTCTCTCTCTTTCAAGAAAACAAATAAATCTTTTAAAAAGAGAAAGGAAGAAATGCCCCACATCTTTTCCTGGTGGTGTGGCAGTCACATGCGTGGATGTTTTACCTCTACCTGGACTTCTCTTGAGAGGCTCATTGCACGCATGGAGAAGTCTCGTCTGCAGTGCACTCGCACATGTCCACGTGGAGAAAGATGCCCAGGTCCCCACACTGAAGCAGTGATTCCTCCCCAGTGCATTTTTTCATTAATAGTCTTCAACGTGCTGGAGAGCTCTCTGCGTCTCTTCCATGCCATACTCTGTTGAAGGCTGGAGGTGGACTGTGCCCCAGGTGAGGGGTAGAGTTAGGGGCATAGTTAGGGACAGTCGTGCCAGACACCAGGGTGGGTTCAGCCAGGATCATATGTCAGGGACCTCTTCCTGACGGCACTCACTGCCCTGCTGAACAGCAAATAGGAGACCTCTCCCGTGCCACCCAGGTGCCCTGGGAAATTCAGGAGGAAACACACTGTGGAGGTGGCTGAGGAATGACAAGAGGTCTGAGAGGGGATGTGCTTGTCCTGGCTGGGGCCGGGGTCTTGTGCAGTTGGGGCTCCCCTCCGTGACTCTCCCCAGGGTGCTAGGAGGGGATCCAGGAAGATGTGGGAGATGGCCCTGACACGTTTTTTACTCTCCATTAAAGTCTTGTTGAGCGTGGAAGGCCGTTCATACAGCACCCCAGCCAGGAATGCTCACTTCTGTCGTGCGGAACACTGAGAATGAAATCTCACTGTGCTGTCGCCGAGGCCACTGGCAAGTTAATGGTTTTTATTGACCCGTAAAAAGGCCAATAGAACCTTTAAAAAAAGAGAGAGAGAGAGAGAGACACCATGAAGGATTCTTCATCATAGGGGGCTGTCAGGGCTTTCCTGGGCTCCTGGCAGCCCTGGCTGTGGGTGGGGGTCCGGGGAGGGGGGCTTTCTTGTGTCTGCTCAGGGCTGCAGGAGCCAGCACCTGGCTTGGCCCTTCCTGCCGCTCAGCTCTGGCTCTGGGCTGGTGTATGACTTACTTGCCCTGCCTGCAACCAGCCCTCAGGGCTCCTGAAGCCCCCAGTTCAAATGCATAGATGTGAGTGCAGGCTCATATGCATATATAGTTGCATGCACCTTCATGGTCGTACATAGGAACACACGTGTACAGGTGTGTGTAAGTGCATATAGGAGCCCCCGTGCAGGCACCCATGCACACACACCGTCAGTGGATGCAAGTCAGTACAAGTGCAGGCTGCAAAGAGAGGGCTGAAGTCAACTGGGCAAGGAATGACTGAAACGTTGCCTGGGTGAAGCACCAAATGGAGACCTCTGTGTGTGCTGTTTTCCCTCCTAGACCCGGTTTCCAGGGGCCAGTGGTTAGTACTTAATGTTGTTCCAACTAAGACTCATAGCACATTCGATGCACTCAGTGCATTTGTCTTGGGAGTTTAATGCTCCCTTTTGAACATATTGAGACCAAGAGAAGGAGAGAATTTGCCCATTATACAGATTAGGAAACTAAGTCCCACAAATGCCCAAGGATATCTTTCTTCCCAGGAGGCTGCAGGTTATCCTTAGACTTTTGGTCTTTGTTCCCTTCTCCAGCCTCAGTCCACGTTTCTCCAGGGTTCTGTGTTTGGATACTGCAGGTCTCAAGCATTACCGTCTACTAGAGCCATCTGCTAGAACCTTCTGCATGGAACCTCTCTAGGTCTGTGCTGCCCAACACGGCGCTCGTCACATGTGGCTGAGAAGTGCTTGAAATGTGACTGGGGACACTGAGGGCCCAATTCTTAGGTTTTGCTTACATTTCGCTTATTTGAGCGCAGCCAGCCACGTATGACCGGTGGCTTCCATTATTGGGTGGAGGCCAGATCTGGAACATGCAAAGGGGAACACATTTAGCAAGCCCTGCTCATCCCTTTTCTTTCTGGATTCCAGCGAGAGAGCAGCCTGGGAGCTGTGAACACCTGGGGAGTGGGAATCTAATGGTTGAGGAAGCCTACACAAAGCTCAGTTCCCCAAGAAAAGCTCCCGCTTGGGACAGATCCCAAGGGACTCTGGTGATTTCCACAGTGCACGTGTGTTTGCTGCCATCCAGCCAACGAGCAGTGAAATTTATGTAAGATATTTCCCACAAAAGAGCAGGCATTGGTGGAGTAGCTATTCAATTAGAGTACTTCAAAAAATAGATGGAAAATGCACATTATGGGGAAAAATGCATGGATTTCAAGCTTTTCTGCACCAAAATAAACAACATTTTAATCCCATTTTATATGAACCTTTCAGAAGTCCTCAGGTAGTACTGATTCTGTGTGGTAAAACCATGTGTGAATCCAAAACCTTCCCGGAAAACAGGAAATCTCTCTGCTGAGTAACAGGCTGTCTCCTCTTCACAGAAAAGGAAGCTGGTGTGGCTCTGTGTTTCTCCGTTTGTCACAGGTGTCAGAAATTGTCCAGACCAAGTGGTTGTGCTCAGTGGTTCATCTCTGGGATGTGATAGAGTCCAGCCCCACTTCCTCAATGGAGACCTTTAAAAATAGCACTCTGGAGTGCAGGCACCCTCCCAGGCCAAGCAGCCCAGAATTTCTGGGTGCAGTCGAGGAAACAGGATCTCCTAAGGCTACCAAGTTGCTTCTGTTTACCCAGGGTGGGCTTTTGCTCTTTGGGTGGTGTTTCTCCACGTGCCCCCAGCTCTCTTATTTATTTATTTATTTATTTGACAGGCAGAGTGGACAGTGAGAAAGACAGAGAGAAAGGTCTTCCTTTGCCGTTGGTTCACCCTCCAATGGCCGCTGCGGCCGGCGCACCACGCTGATCCGATGGCAGGAGCCAGGTACTTATCCTGGTCTCCCATGGGGTGCAGGGCCCAAGCACTTGGGCCATCCTCCACTGCACTCCCTGGCCACAGCAGAGAGCTGGCCTGGAAGAGGGGCAACCGGGACAGAATCCGGCGCCCCGACCGAGACTAGAACCGGGTGTGCCGGCGCCGCAAGGTGGAGGATTAGCCTAGTGAGCCGCGGCGCCGGCCTCTCTTATTTCATATTTGCTTTCCTTGTACAATGACCAAGGCCCTTTAGAAGTAGGCTGGCTATGAGCCTTAAACAGAATTCTCCCTCTTGCTCAATACAGAAAGTACAGATGGGTCATTTTCACTGTATGTGAGGGGAACCTCTAAAAGTTTGTAGGAAAACTAGAATTAAAAGGTACGTTTATTTTGGTGCAAAAAGTTTGAAATCCATGCCTATAAGGTTTTTCAGAAAGTTCATGGAAAATAGATACTATTAAAAAAGGAATGGATATCAAATATTCTGGCCTCCAAATAAACATCACTTTAAACTTGTGCATTATTTGAGAAGAAGAGAGAGACAGAGACAGAGAGAAAGAGAGGGCTGACATCCACTGACTCACTCTCCCAGATACCCACAGTGACTAGTGGTGGGCCTGGCCAAAGCCAGAAGCCAGGAATCCATTCCAGTCTCCTGAACAAGGGGGCGGGAACCTGGTCACTTGTATCCTAGGTCTACACCTGCAGGAAGCTGGAATCAGGAACCCGAGCCAGGTATCAGACCGAGGCCCTCTGATACGGGGCATGGAATTTCTTAACCACTAGGCCAGATACATGCCCCTCTAAACTTATCTTTCCTTTCTCTTTCCCCCCAAGCTCTTTGAAGTAACCTTGCATGTAGAAGCTTGGCTTTTTTTTTTTAAATACAGGAGCCCAAACAATAACTCTGAAGAGGATTTCTGAAAACTGTCAAATGATGTCATGATTTCAGATGGATTCCTCCCCCACCTGCTTATCTGCAATAGTCCCTTCAGCCCCAAAGTCAGGTCCCCACAGGAAAGGATGCTACAGACCTCTTCTAAATGGCTCAGTAAAATGTACCCCCTGCTCCCCCAGGGAAGAGGACGGTGAGCAGCTCGGGTGCCTGAAACAAAAACAGGAGACGAGTCGGGTCCGAACCACTTCTTGTTCCAGCTGATGTGCAGTGGAGGCGGCTCGTGGCCGTTTGGCACCTGCATTGGAGAGCAAATTATAATCCCTGATCTCAGGGGAGCCTCTTGGGCTTCTGGAATATCTCCCTGATCACGGGCCCCTCAAAAGGTAATAAAATATGTGCATTCGCTGATTAGCAACAAATGTCAAAGCGTCCACTTCGGTGGAAGTCTCCTCTTTCCGCGGCTCTGATCATCACAGCGGGAGCTCATGCATCTTTCATGGCTGGCCTATATTTAGGGACTTTCAGTTTCTGAGGGCGATAAAAGGTTCTGCCGACACAGTTCTCCCAGTGCCCTGGCTCCCGCCAGGACCTGTGCCTATTTAAAGCGCATCTCGTCTTTGCAGGGTCCGAAGATTTCTGCTGACAACGAGAAACTTTCCTGGGCCTGAAATCGGCTGATAAGACCTCCCACCTAAAGCCTGTTGTTTTATTCAGGAACACAATCTCGGTTGTCCACCGTGTGTCAGGCATGGTGGGGGGCGGTGGGGGGAAGGAATAAGACAGGGTCCCTGGCCTCTGAGCTTGCACTCTAGTGGAGAGAGATAGTCAGGAGATAGGGAAACAAATCATCAAGGTAATTACAGGCTGTGATAATTGTGGTGAGAGAAATAAGCAGGCTGGTCTGACATGTTTTAAGCACAGAAGTGACACAGGCTGATTTGCATTTGAAAGGTCCCTCTCCCTGCTGGATGGGATATGGATTGGAGTGAAGAAGGCAGATTTGCCATGTGTGAGAATGCAAGAGAGACCGTTTGCTGCTGATATGGAAAAGACAGCATAAAAAGGAGGCAAGAAGGACTTGGAAACGTGGCTTAGCCACCTGGGGGCTTGTTGTTCATGGTTCCCAAGCCAGGGCAGACTGGGGCATAGGTAGAAGGGATAGGTTAGGGGGCAGTGTGCTGTCATTTCAGTTGTCTGAGTATGGATATCATGTAAGTGTGGGTGTGCCCTGGAGTCCTGGTTGGACATCAATAAACTTGGAAATGAAAGCTGTGAGCTGACCTGGAAGACGGATCTGTTAGAGGATGAGGCCTCTGACTCAGAACTGGAATCCAGGGGCAGAGGCACCATCAAAAGGAACCTAGGCAGAGTGGCCAGTGACGTCTGTCCCAGAAACCAAGAGGGTTTTCAGAAGGAAAGGCTCATCACTAAGGGAGAGGAGGCCAGAGAAGCACACATTCCTGGCTCCGTGGAGCCAACAGTGACCTGGACAAGAATGGTTTTAGAGTGGAAAATGGACTGAGTGTGTCCATGAGAAGTGGAATGGCTAAGTGGAATTGCATTCTTGCAACTTTATCCTTGAAACCCGAGCACAGAAACGAGACAGTAACCAGATAGCAGGTGCCAAACAAGGAAAGGACTTGTTTGTAAGGTGATACAACCTTGTGGATGCGTATTTGTTTCCTGATGGAAATAACAGAGTCCAGGGGGGAGATGGTAGGGTGGCAGGGGGAGAAGGCAGAGCTGCAGGGAGAAAGCCGTTGAAGATCCAAGAAACGGGTAGAGCATTTCCATGTTCACGGCAGGCAAAAGCAAGAATCTGGGTATCAATCCTGGGAGCCCGAGAGGTTTGATGGAGGGACACGAGAGCCTGATTTCACCTATTTCTCTGAATAAGAGGTAAAGTGATGAGCTGGTGGAAAGGGCGTGTTTGAGGATAGAGAAGGAGGTATGTAGTGCCCTTCCCCAAAGAGTAGGGAGAAAACATCCCAGGAAATGCAGCTTGATCACCTGGCCATGTGGGAGACCCCCCTTGGGTTTCTAGCTTAGCTGTGTCACTCAGGAATGGCTCAGGGTAGGTGGATGATTGGGTTGCAAACGCAGACTGAGGTTGGCGACTTGAGGACCGCACAAGAGAGGGGCAAGGAGGAGAGGGTGCTTGCAGGGAAGTAATTGGAAGGACAGACAGTGGGATCTGATGGGCAGCCAGGACATTGAAGGAAGAAAGGAGATGATGGGCAGTGACTAAAGGAGGTGTAGTGTACTAGGGACTGGAGAGGACAGGGCCAAAAAGCAAAGATGGGGGATGTTGTCACTTGTGCTAACAAGGATCAGGCCATTGAGGGACAGAGAGCGAGCGTGAGCATTGGCAGCAATGAGGCCAGGGTTCTGGATGGCCATGCCTATGGGTGCCCATGGTTAACAATAGCAGCAAGAGGGAGAAGCAGGAAGCGAGCCTGTGGAGAAAGAATCTGTACCCAGACAAGCGGGAGATGGGGAGGCTTCGTGAAGAACACTGCATCCTCAGACCTGAGGGCTCCCCGCTTCCCCTGGCCAAACTGCAAGGCTGGAGAAATCACAGCGCGCTCACAAGTCGTCTCCAGGTGGCTGTGTCTGCCACTCGGAGGACCGAGGGCAGTGCACGGTGCTGTCCTGGACAGCAGGGGATCTGAGGGCCAGCCCAGCTCTGCTGAATCTGTGACTCCTCCTCAGTTTGTAGACTGGGAGACTGAATGCACCTCTTGATTCCTAAACCCATGGTTGAGTCCAGCCTCCCATGATTTCTCACATCCATACCTGGCCTGAGGTCTCTCTCCATTAAGCCTTGAGAAAAACTCCAGCAAGACACAATTTATTTACATTGAGTAAGAATGCCATGAATTATGGATAGGACAAACCAAAGAGCTGTTGCCACAAGCCCATCCAAGCTGGTGTCCTTGGCAACCTTCACTCTAAATTGATTTCCGTGCAAAAGGAACACCTTTCTCCCTGAGAGGGGACATCTGCCCATATAGTACCTCCTCCCTGCAGCCTTAACAGGTACACCCAAGCTAGCCAGGAACTTTGAACACCACCAGCAAGTAAGGCTATTCACACAGCCTGAAGAATGTACCCAGTGTGTAGAGGGCCCCAGGCCTGGTGTTCTAAGTATACCTCGGTCAATCCAGCTCTGTCTGTCACATCTGCCAGCTGGGAATTCATACTAAGGGCCTAAGCCCTACCCATAAAGTTTCATGCAACTGTTTGTCCTCTCTGCTGTAGAACTGCCTGTTGCATCTGTCCCTACAGAGTAAAGGAGCCTCGCGTGCAGCTGCAAGGTGACAGTGCCCAGATTATGGACGGGAGGCCTCACAGGTCCCTGAGCGGAATGGTTATCTTGGCGCTCCAGGCATAGGATGTTAGGGCCACCTTCCTTCCCTGAGAAACTGGGAGGCCAGGCTGCACTGGCCAAGTATCAAGAGAGAGCTTTTCTCTTTCCCAGACATCATTTGCTCAGCTCCTACAGCATGGACCACAACAGAATCTGGGAGATTCTGATCCGATGCACAGAGCTATGCCCTCCTGCTGAGCTGCACCCCTCCTTTGTCAAACACGTATGTCCCTGCACACAAATGACACATGCACACGGGGAGATGTGACCGCTGCTGACCAAGGCTGACATGAGTGATGCAAAATGCCAGAAATAACACACAGAGGAAGACTTGACCCTCTCACTTCGAAGTCACTTGCCGCATTACGTAGTCATGCACATTAGTTCATTTGTTTATTTATTCTCATTTACATGTTGGTGATTTTATGGAGGTTCAGTCTGGTGGAGGTGAAAACACTCACACAACACAGAGTGACTCAGGAGAAAGACCAGCCAAACACCGTGAGAACCAAGAGCAGGAAGAATTTCTGCTCAGTGGGGAGCCCGGTGGGCTTCGGAGGGAGCTGAGACCTGCACTGGCTGTAATGGCTGGGAAGGGGCAAGGGGCCGGCAGAGTGGTGTCGGGGCTCGGAGGTGCAGGGCTCCCTGAACAGGCCCCAGCCATCGGATGTTGTGGTGAATCCGGGTCAAGATGTCTTGAGGGACTTGAAGGGTAAGAGGTGAGTGCCGTTCTGACACTGTGCAGCTGAAAAGCATCTCGAGTGTTTGGAGTAGCTTGTAGTCCTCACCTCTGGGAGACCCCCATAGCCACTGCATTTTCACTCTAAACTGCTGTTCTGATCACTGCACGAACGTGATCTTGACGTGGTCACAGACATTGCCTCCGAACTCAAACTTCGTTACCAGGCCATGAAGATCTGTGTGGCACCACTTTCTTTCAGGTCTTGGCTTTTGGCTAGTGCATTTCCCTTTTGGCTCTGGAAGCTGGGAAGCCAGGTCCTCTCTCTGTGAACATTTCTGGGTGTTGCCTGCATGTATAGAAGCAAGGAATTGGGCTGTGGTATCCTGGCAAAGTGTCTGGGTTGAAGAGAAGTGCCTGCTTCTTGTGATGTAAACACCTTCCTGATGACCAATGTCAAGGTAATAGCAATCTATATTTTCATTATTTATTTGAGAGGCAGAGAGACAGAGACCATGTTCCCATCCGCTAGTTAACTCCCCAAATGCCCACAATGGCCAGGGCCAGGCTTATGCCAAAGCCAGGAGCCAGGAATTCAATATAAGTTACCCATATGGGTGGCAGGAATCTATTTGAGCCATCACTTCTGCCTCCCAGGGTCTGCAATTAACAGGAAGCTGGGGGCCAGTGCTGTGGTGTAGCAGGTAAAGCCGCCGCCTATAGTGCTGGCATCCCATGTGGGCGCCGGTTCGAGTTCCAGCTGCTCCACTTCCAATCTAGCTCTCTGCTGTGGCCTGGGAAAGCAGTGGAAGATGGCCCAAGTTCTTGGGCTCCTGCACCCGCGTGGGAGACCAGGAAGAGACCCTTGGCTCCTGGCTTTGGATCAGCTCAGCTCCAGCTGTTGCAGCCATCTGAGGAGTGAACCAATGGATGGAAGACCTCTCTCTCTCTCTCTCTCTCTCTCTCTGCCTCTGCCTCTGCCTCTCTCTAACTCTGCCTTTCAAATAAATTAATAAATCTTCTAAAAAAACCAGGAAGCTGAAAGTCAAGAGCCAGAGCTGAGCATTGAACCCAGGCACTCCAGTGTGGGGTGCGGGCATCTTAACTCTTAAGCCAAATATTCACCCTGAGGCAATAACCGTTTAACAGCTGACTCATAGAATCCCTGCATGCCTCACCCTTGACTCTCAGGAGCTGCTTCGAGACAGCCTAGCCTGTCACTGGGTCAGGAGAAGGGATAGGGTGAAGAAGTAAGATGGGCAGAAAAGGTGGCTGGTGCCCTGGCTCCCCTCCAGTGCTCTGTATGTATGTGTATATATGAATATAAAAAACTGAGGCCGGCATCGTGGTGCAGCAGGTCAAGCCATCCCTTAGGATGCTGGCAATCTCATGCTGGAACACTGGTTTGAGTCCCAATTGCTCTGCTTCTGATGCAACTCCCAGCTAATGTACCTGAGAAAGCAATGGATGATGGCCCAAGTGTTTGGGGCCCTGATATTATGTGGGAGACCCAGATGGAGCTCCTGGCTCTTGCCTTCGTCTGGCCCAGCCCAGGCATTGCAGCCATTTGGGGAGTGAAGCAGTGGATGGAAGACCTCTCCCCCCGCCAACTCTGTCACTCTCACTCTACTTTTCAAATAAATGGAACTTTCACATTTAAAAAAGTACTGAATAGATGCAGCCAGTGCATCTCCCAACACCCCCAAATTCAAACTGTTTCCTTTAAAGAAACTGCAACAATTGAAAATCAAAATAAACACGTAATAGTCTGCGAATCTCTGCATGACAGAGAGATTATCGCTGTACAAAGGAATTTGCCATGTAATGCTTTAAATACCAAATTCTCCCGGGGTTTAAAAATTATGCAGTGCTGCAAATATTTAATTTAGTGTTTCTTTGAAAACTGTCACTGGAGAGAGCAACTGTTCTTAATTGGGGATCTGTGGCTCCCTGGGAGGAGCCTGGGAAGGTAGGGTCTTGGGAGGTACTCTGAAGGAGTATACATGTGATTTTCTGTGGAAATGGGGGGATTCTTAAAATAAATCCAATGCTCAGAGGTAAGGGCTTATGTCAGCTGCCTCGGATCCCTGTGATGTGCACAGAACAAATATGCAGGAGGTCTGCGGTGTGGGTGCAGCCCAGGGGTTAAAGGTGAATGCACATTTAAAGGTGGTGCAGATTTAGTGGCTGTAACGGCCACCTTCGCGATCCAGAGGAGTAGGCTTGGCTCGCAAGCATCTACAGCAGATTGACGATGATGATGGTGATGATGATGATGGTGGTGGTGGTGATGGTGATGGTGGTGGTGGTGATGGTGATGGTGTTGGTGGTGATGGTGATGATGGTGGTGATGGTGATGGTGTTGGTGGTGGTGGTGATGGTGATGATGATGGTGGTGGTGATGGTTATGATGATGGTGGTGATGGTGATGATGGTGATGATGATTACATCTGCCCTTCAAATGTGAGGAGGGAAACCAAGCCAGAAACCCCAGCGACCACTAGGTCACTGATCCCTGCTCCTATGCAGCATCTCCATGGTCCACTTGCTTTCTTCATTGGGCTGTGGCACCCAGTCCTTCATTGCAGTATTGATTACCATGTTGGGGGTCTCCCCGAACCAGGCTGCTCTTGATTGTCTGGTTAGCTGTGGCACTGAGGCCTCCTACACTGGCTTTCCTGCAAACCGTAGGACGTTGTGCTGGGGGGAGCAGACCGCGGCTGAATGGTCCCCTGTGCCTTGGCCTGCAGTACCAGAGGCAGTGGCTATGAGCAGAGGTCATTGCCCCTTTTCTTAGTCAAGTGTGTTCACACCTGTGCTAGCCAGTACTTTGTCCCTAGAACGAAATACCTGAGGCAGGCTGATCTCAGAAAGGAAAAGTATTTATTTCAGTTCATGGTTTTGGAGGCTGCTGTTGGACAGCCCCGTTGGTTTGCTATCCAGTCAGGGTGTTCTTGCTGGCATCGTTCCGAGCAGCTCAGAGCGTGACATGGCAAGAGCGAGCAAACACCAATGTCTGAGTATTTTCAAGGTTCCATCATGGCCGCTGCACCCCAAGGACTCAGTCCAACCCAGTGACCTCCCAGGGACACCGCATCCAAACACCGAAATTGGCTTAAATTCCCATCCTCTTAACGGTATTGACTTTGGGGCCACATTTTTGTTTAACACGTGGGCCTTTGGGAAACATTGAACATCTAGTTGATACCCAGACCATAGCAACATCCATGGAGCATGAGAATTCCTGGTCCCCATCAGGGAATACCTGTTACATAGTCTGGGGCTGGTGTCTGTCTATAGCCGTGGTGGGAGCTCCAGGAAGAACTCTGCAAGGGAAACTGAGGTGGAAACAAGCAGTCACTACTCCATTGAACAGGGTACTTTCTGGCCATGGAGCACTGTGATAAGGGTCGGGGTCGGGGGCCACCTTCTAAGGCTGGGTGGGCCGTGCAGGGGCCACTGCAGCATCTGCCCAGAGTTGATACTTCTAACCTGGAGTGCACCACACTGCCTGCCAAGGAGCCATAACAGTAACAGTAGTTAAATAGCAGTAATAAGGTCAGCGAGGACATCCGAGCTGTCCCGAGCACCCACTGGAATGTCTCTGACCCCAGAACCTTGGCTTCGCCAACTTCAAAACCTAAAGTATTGCTCCTGAGACATGGTGGGTTAGAGTTAGGGTTCCTCTCACTAGTCCCTCCTTATCCAAACCCTCAGTGGAAGCCCGCAGCCACAGAGAGCTGAACCCTCCATGCCCACACTGTACACTGCAACATGAGACTGTGGATCTGGTAACTTAGAGAGTTGAATCACAAATGGGCGGGTGGTATAGACAGTGGGGATACACCGGACCAAGGCCCGATTCGTTCCCCAGGCAGGACACAACCTGATGGCTGGAGATTTCAAAGCACGTCTTGCAATAGACCACACTTTACAGCTTATGATTTATTTCTGGAACTTTCCACGTAATGTTTCTAGCCCGCAGTTGATGGCAGGTGACTGGAACTCTGGAAAATGAAGCCACAGAAAAGGGGAGCCTACTGCGTATTTGCCATAGTTACACCCTCAGCAGACCAGGCCATCTGCTACTGATGTCACGCTTCAGGATTTTTTTTAAAGATTTATTTATTTATTTGAGAAGCAAAGCCACAGACAGAGAAAGAGGGAAAGACAAAGAGAGAGAGGTCTTCCATCTGCTGGTTTACTCCCCAAATGGTCACAATGGCCAGAGCTGGGCTGATCTGAAGCCAGAAGCCAGGAGCTTCTTCCAGGTCTCCCATGCAGGTGCAGGGGCCCAAGGACTTGAGCCATTTCCACTGCTTTCCCAGGCCATTAGCAGAAGTTGGATCAAAAGTGGAGCAGCCAGGACACAAACCATGTTCCTTAGGGCTCTGAAGAAAGAGATAGATGTTTATTTCCAATTTGAAGGTAAAGAAACCGAGGCCCAGGGTTAATTGCATTGGCTGCAGGCAGGGCTCTAGATTCCTAACTCACAATCCACCTCCCCAGTTTGCAAAGGAGAAATAATAATGATAAGGGCTGTCACTGTGGTGTAATAGGCTAAGCCTCTGCCTGTAGTGCTGGCATCCCATATGGGCACCGGTTCAAGCCTCAGCTACTCCTCCTCAGATCCAGCTCCCTGCTGATGTACTTGGGGAAGCAGTAAAGGTGACCCAAATGCTTGGGCCTTTGCACCCATGTGGGAGACCTAGAAGCTCCTGGCTCCAGGCTTTGGCCTGACCCATCTCTAGCTATTGTGGCTATCTGGGTAGTGAACAAGTGGATGGAAGATCTCTCTCACTTCCTCTCTGTCTCTTCCTGTCTGTGTGTAAGTCTTTGAAATAAGTAAGTAAATATTTTTAAGAAAATAAATAATGAATAGCATTAGTAATACTACTAGTAGTACTAGCAGTAGTAGTAATGGTAGCAGCAGCAATAGTGATAGTAATAATAATAGCAGTGAGTAGCAATAATAGTAGTAAAAGTGATAGTAATAGTGATAGTAGTAGCAGCAGCAATAGCAATAGTAGTAATAGGAATGGTGGTAGTAGTAGTAATAGCAGTAGTAGTAATGCCAGCAATAGTAATAGTGGCAGTAATAGTAATAATAGCAATAGCAGTAGTAGCAATAGTGGTAGTAGTATTAGCAAAAGCAAGAGTAGTAGTAGTAATGGTGGTAGTAGTAGTAATAGCAGTAGTAGTAATGCTAGCAGCAGTAATACTGGTAGCAATAGTAATAATAGTAATAGCTGTAGTAGTAATGCTAGCAGCAGTAATAGTGGCAGTAATAGTAATAATAGCAATAGCAGTAGTAGCAATAGTGGTAGTAATAGTAATAGTGGTAGTAGTAGTAGCAATAGCAATAGCAGTAGTAGTAGTGGTTGTATAAGGACAGCTGTCCATCTCTGGGTACCCTCCAGAGATGTGTGAGGGCCTTTCTGTGGCTGTCCCCCCCTTTCATAACAGCCTCGGACATGCGTGGGTCCTGCTCTCTCTTCTTCCCATTGCCAAGGTCACTAGCCCACATCATGAGCCGGCGAGTTGGGGAGCAGGGGCTGCACTCGCTACCTCTCAGGACGGTCACTGTGGCTCTTACAGGTCTTCCCAGGGGGAGCCGCTGTCACTTTCCACAGAGCCCCTGGTGGCTTCCTCAGGGATTTTGACCGAGAGCCGGGGGCCTCCCGCTCATCTCACACTGCCCTTTGTAGTCAGTCCAGTCCTTAATGCGATGGTCTGGTCTGCAAAGACTTCTAATTAAAAGATGGATTTTCTAATGAACTTTTATTAATTCAGCAATCTGCATGGATGCTGAATTGTCATTTTTGCTAAATGGTTTTGGTTTATTTTCCAGAGCAATGCAAGTCCCTCAACCTAATTAAACCGTCCGAGGAGATTTTTCAACTTGTCTTCCTCTGTGCACCCTGTGGCGCCCGTCAGCCACAGTGGCAGTGGGGGTGGAGCTCCACCTTTGAAGTTGGGGCAGATTTGGTGTCAGCTGCATCTCAGATTCTGGCGTGAGCTCCTGGGCTGCGGGGGTCCTGGCCTTAAGCAAAGAAAAGCAGGACAATGCGTGCGTTACCTGGTTTCAGGTTAGCAAGCAGGGCCCCCTCCCCAGACGAGTCCTGGGGGACCCTCCAGACCCGGGGCTGGACATCCAGATGACAAGGGGCTTGCTCCTTTTCTCAGCATGACCCAGATTTTAAACTCTGACAGTAAAAAAGTCTTAAAAATTCAGAAGTGTCCAATATTAACTACATTTGGCAGCAAGTTAAAAAAATATCATCTGTCATGAGCAGGTAGGGTTTTATTTCTGTGACACCAAGGCTCAGAGTATCTGCCAATGCCACCCACCTAGATACAGGTCTCTGAAGAGAACCACTCCGGGAGAGACAAGTTGTCAGAAACATTTCTACCTTTTCTGTGTTGTACATGTGAGAGTACTTCAAAAGTTCATGGAAAATAGAATTCAAAGAATCAGCTTAAATCCATGCATAGTTATTTTTTTTTGTAATGCGTTTTTCCATGAACTTGCTGAGACCTAGGTGTTTATGGGTGCAGCGTGCTGTTTTGTTCTATGTATATAGGTGGAATGAGTAAATCATGTTCTTGCTGGAGCCATCGTGTCTCATGTAGCTATTTCTTTTTTTTTTAACTTTTATTTAATGAATATAGATTTCCAAAGTACAGCTTATGGATTACATTGGCTCCCCCCGCCCAATGACTTCCCTCCCACCCGCAACCCTCTTCTTTCCCGCTCTCTCTCCCCTTCCATTAATATCAAGATTCATTTTCAATTTTCTAAATATACAGAAGATCAGTTTAGTATACATTAAGTAAAGATTTCAACATTTTGCAGCCACATAGAAACACAAAGTGAAAAATACTGTGTGAGTACTCGTTATAGCATTAAATCTCAACATACAGCACATTAAGGACAGAGATCCTACATGAGGAATAAGTGCACAGTGACTCCTGTTGTTGACTTGATAAATTGACACTCCTGTTTATGGCATCAGTAATCTCCCTATGCTCCAGTCATGAGTTTCCAAGGCTATGGAAGCCTTTTGAGTTCACCGACTCTTATCTTATTTAGACAAGGTCATAGTCAAAGTGGAAGTTCTCTCCTCCCTTCAGAGAAAGGTACCTCCTTCTTTGAAGACCTGTTCTTTCCACTGGGATCTCACTCACAGAGATCTTTCAATTAGGTGTTTGTTTGTTTGTTTGTTTGTTTTGCCAGAGTGTCTTGGCTTTCCATGCCTGAAATACTCTCATGGGCTTTTCAGCCAGATCTGAATGCCTTTAGGGCTGATTCTGAGGCCAGAGTGCTGTTTAGGACATCCGCCATTCTGTGAGTCTGCTGTGTATCTCGCTTCCCATGTTGGATCGCTCTCCCCTTTATTTATTCTATCGGTTAGTATTAGCAGGCACTAGACTTGTTTATGTGATCCCTTTGACTCTTAGTCCTTTCCTTATGATCAATTGTGAACTGAAATTGATCACTTGGAATAGTGAGATGGCATTGATACATGCCACCTTGATGGGATTGAATTGGAATCCCCTGGTATGTTTCTAACTATACCATTTGGGGCAAGTCAGCTTGAACATGTCCCAAATTGTACATCTCTTCCCACTCTTATTCCCACTCTTATATTTAACAGGGATCACATTTCAGTTAAATTTCAACACTTAAGAATAACTGTGTATTAATTTCATGTAGCTATTTCTTCATGGAGCTGAGAACGTTCACAGTCCAGTCTCTTAGCAGTTCTCAAGTGGACTACCTGTTATTTTTAGCTGTGACCACCATGTTGTACAATAGATCTTCAGAGCTCGCTCCTCTCTCACTGAAACATCGCAAGCTGGGAACCAAAATCTCCCCATCCACCACCCACTGCCAACCCTTGGTAATCACTCTGTGTTTCTATGAATTCAACTCTTTTTTTTTTGAAGATTGATTTTTCTAAAAGGCAGAGATACGATACAGAGAGAGAACTTAGATCCACTGGTTCATTCCCAAATGGCAACAACGGCTAGGGCTGGACCAGGTCAGAGCCAAGAGCCAGGAGCTTCTTCTTGGTCTCCCACGTGGTTGTCAGGCACCCAAGCACTTCGGCCATCTTCTGCTGCTATCCCAGCCCATTAGCAGAGGGCTGGATTAAAAGTGGAACAGCTGGGATTCAAACTGGTGCCCATATGGGATGCCAGCGCTGCAGGTGGAGGCTTAACCTGCTAAGTAACAGCACTGGCCCCAGAGTTCAACTTTTGGGGAAAAGAACAGAAGTTTGGTGTTGAAAGGAAGGGACGACTCTTTCTGAAACCCACAGTCAACGATGAGGTGACCAGGACGCACACCAGCCCCATAAAGATCATAACTAAGATGACAAGAATGGCCACCAGGGCCTTCTCGTTTACTACTGTAAATGTTGGAAAATGACTGTTAATAATAATATAATTATATGCCTTGACAATCTATTGAGACTATTGATAATCTTTTAAAATTAGTAAGTTTTAAATGATTAAATACAAGATAAATATCCAGAAACCAATAGCTCTGCCAAACTGGCAGTGACCAGTCAGAAGGTACACTGGATCCTTTATTCAGATAGTTACAGTAAAGAAAGAGGCAGGGGGCCAGCACTGTGGCATAGTGGGTAAAGCCACCACCTGCAGTGCCGGCATCCCATTTGGGTTCCAGTTCAAGTCCCCACTGCTCCACTTCCAATCCAGTTCTCTGCTATGGCCTGGGAAAGCAATAGAAGATGGCCCAAGTCCTTGGGTCCCTGCACCCACATGGGAGGCCCGAAAGAAGCTCCTGGATCCTGGCTCCTGCTTCAGATTGGCACAGCTCTGGCCATTGCAGCCACCACAGAGTGAACCAGCAGATGGAAGACGTCTCTCTCTCTCTCTCTCTCTCTCTCTCTCTCTCTCTCTTTCCCTCTCTTTCTCTCTCTGTGTAACTCTGACTTTCAAGTAAAATAAATATTTCTTAAAAGATTTTATTTATTTGAGAGGTGAGTTACAGACAGTGAGAGGGAGAGACAGAGAGAAAGGTCTTCCATTCCCCCTGGTTCACTCCCCAAATGGCCACAATGGCCAGAGCTGCACCAATCTGAAGCCAGGAGCCAGGGGCTTCTTCTCAGTCTCCCATGCAGGTGCAGGGGCCCAAGGACTTGGGCCATCTTCTACTGCTTTCCTGGGCCACAGCAGAGAGCTGGATTGGAAGAGAAGCAGCCAGGACTAGAACTGGCGCCCATATGGGATGCCAGCCCTGCAGGCAGAGGATTAACCTACTGTACCATGGCACCAGCCCCGTAAAATAAATCTTTAAAAAAAAAAGAGGCAGCAAAATATTTAGTACTGATTTTAATCATGCATGACCTATGTAAAGAAAACTTCTATGTGAATATAAATATTATCAATTTAACAATTATATTTTAATAAAGAGCTATTTCTAGATGGAAAATTGAAAGTTACTTTTGTTGAATCATTTTTCCAATTTCACTTAAAAATCTAAAAGATTTCTTTTCTAATTTACCTAAAGATCTGAAAGCATGCCTGTGCAGAACAATGAAAGAACGTTTTATTTCTCTTCTCTCACTGAAGAGTGTTTTCCATTTTGTTAAAACTACAGCCTTACATCACACGGATGAGTGGCATCATAGGAAGTCGCCCTCAACCACCCTGGCCTAATCTGTAGTTGAAGAAACAGCCCTAACAAAGGAAGGAAGGACTGTTCAGCCACATGTGGGGGACATGGGCAAACTGCTTGGGAAAATGAAGCTAGATTTTCTCACCATGCACTCCCACTGCCCTGCCAGATCTGGGGACCCAGTCCAGGCTGTTTCTCACTGGTCTTGCTGCTGGTTCTGTAAATGCACCCAGAGGTTCATTTTGATGAGCAATTGATACTAATCCAAGATGCTGTTGATTAAAAAAGAATAAATCTGAGCTTGCCTCAGATGAAAATCCCTACTTGATTAAAGACAGGGATGAGGGAAGTTCTGATGTCTTACTACTTAGCAGATGACTTCATTCTTTCCCCATGGTGCAATGTAAAATTTAGCCCTGAATGTAAAATGCAAACTAAAACTCCAAGAAGATGACAAAGGAAAAAAATCTAAGTGACCCTGGGCTTGGCAATAACTTTTTAGATACAACACCAAAAACATGATCCCTAAGGGAAAAATTGATGATTTGGATTTCATTAAAATTGAAAACTCCTGTTCTGTAAAAGACACTATTGAGAATAGAAAGGCAAGCAGCAGACAGGGAGGAAAACTTTTGCAAAGCACATGTCTGGATGTTGGCATTGTGGTCTAGCAGGTTAAGCCAGAGCATGTGACACAGGTATCCCATATGGGCACCGGTTCGTATCCTGGCTTCTCTACTTCCCATCCAGCAAAAGCAGTGGAAGATGGCCAACGTATTTGGATCCCTGCCACCCATGTGGGAGACCTGGAAGAAGCTCCTGGCTCCTGGCCTCTTGCAGCCGTTTGGGAAGTGAATCAGCAAATGGAAGATCCATCTCCCCTCCCCCGCCCCCCGCCATGTATGTGTGTGTGTGTGTGAACTCTGACTTTCAAAGAAATAAATATTTAAAAATGTGTATATATGGCCGGCGCCGCGGCTCACTAGGCTAATCCTCCGCCTAGCGGCGCCGGCACACCGGGTTCTAGTCCCGGTCGGGGCGCCGGATTCTGTCCCGGTTGCCCCTCTTCCAGGCCAGCCCTCTGCTGTGGCCAGGGAGTGCAGTGGAGGATGGCCCAGGTGCTTGGGCCCTGCACCCCATGGGAGACCAGGAAAAGCACCTGGCTCCTGGCTCCTGCCATCGGATCAGCGCGGTGCGCCGGCCGCAGCGGCCATTGGAGGGTGAACCAACGGCAAAGGAAGACCTTTCTCTCTGTCTCTCTCTCTCACTGTCCACTCTGCCTGTCAAAAAAAAAATGTGTATATACAGTTACAGATTAGCACCCAAAATATGTAAAAGTATATATCTCAGTCAGCTTTTCACTGTTGCAATTGAACCTGAAACTCCTGAGAGGAGCTCTGTAGGACTAAGGAAGGAGTATTGGTTCAGCCTAGGATTTTGGAAGTCCTCAGTATAGGATCAGGTGCACCCTTATCTGGCATCTTTTGGTGGAAGGTATATGTGCAAGGAGAACCATGTGTTGAGCCAGGAAGGAAAGAGATACAGGGAACTCATGTTCCCTTCACATCCACATGTCTCTCTCCAAAGCAACAGAGAGAGAGGGAGAGGCACAGAGACAGACAGATGCAACATCCATCTGCTGGTTTGCTCCCTAAATGGCCACAACAGGGAGGACTGGGCTGGGCTGAAGCCAGGAGCCTGGAACTCCATCCTGGTCTCCTGCGAGGGTTCAGGAACTCAAGTACTTGAGCCATCCTCTGCTGGTCCCAGGCACATTAGCAGGGAGCTGGATCAGAAGTGCAGCAGCCAGAACTCAAACTAGGGCTCTGATATGGGATAGTTAATCCACTGCATGGTAACACCAGCCCCTACATGTCTCTATATGTAGCCATGATGATTCAGCCCTAAAATGAAGCCCAGTCTAATCACTTTCCAAAACCACCCTGCACCTTCATACACCATAGTTCAATTAAGTTGCACCCTTAATCCATTAACAGACTCTGGGGATCAAGACTCAAACACATTGGCCTCTGGGGGATGCCCAGATTATTTTCCAAAGCACATCACTGCACAACACGCTGTGGGAGAGCGCTGGGTGACCGCCTGGAGACAGTTGCTCCAGAGATAGATGGAAAGCAGGTGCTAAGAATGCATGGCCTTTCCTACAAGGGAGTGTGGAGGTCTCCCCCCCGGGAGAAGTGAAATGCTGAGTTGATCCTTATCAATCTCCCCTGACAGCTCCACAGACGCGGGAATCCAGGCAGGATCCTCTCCCTAAGCACTAAGAGTTCCAGAGGTGGTTGCTAAAGTTTGGAAATGGCCTGAGCTTCTCTTCTACAGCATCTGTGTTCCTGCAAGGGTCCCCGTGTTGGAATTTCATCCCCACTATGAGCTACTGAAAGGCTGGGGACTGAATATGTTTACATGGTGTTTACCAGCTGGTGCCTTTGGGAGGTGATCAGGACTGGATGAGGTTAAAGGGTAGAAGCCCCCAGGACTAAATCCTGGTGGCTTTAGGAGAAGAGTGAGACCAGACACACACACACACACACACACACACACACTCCATGTCTTGTGATGCCCTGTGCTGTTTTGAGATTCTGCCAGCAGGAAGGTAATCTTTAGATGCAGACCCCTGAGCCTCCAGGAATGTGAGCTCAGTAAACCTCTTTTCTTTATAAAGGTGCCCAGCCTCACATATTTCATTATAGTAACACAAGACGGAGCAACACAGTGGCCTTGGAGGATGGGTGCCAGCAGTGCCCACTTGCTTGTTAGTCATCTTGCCCTGCGTACTCTCCCAGACACCAAATGGGCTTTTCAGGACTGGTGACTTTGCTGGAAATAACAAAAGGAGTTAGGGGCTTTATGTCCCACCCTGTGTATGAGCCCTCCAGTGTCAGCTGTGGCAGGGTTGGATAAAGGTGAGACATGGCTGGGCACCCCACCAAGGAAATGAGTGTGGTCCTTCCCCTGCTGACAGCTGGATTGAGCCAGGATTGTCACCCAGGCAAGCAGGAGAGGTCAGAAAAGGAAGCACTATTTTGTTGCAATGGCTGCAGCAGGTGTACCACCCGAGGAGCAGCCCAGACAGCAGTGAGGTCAAGAAGAGCTGCCACAGAGCAGAAGCTGCAGGAGAGGCCTCAGAATTTGGGAACTGACTGGATGGAAGCTGGTGCCAGCACCAGGAGGCTGAAGGGTTCCGTTCTCTATGCAGCCTGCAGATGCACCTGCCCTTTATAGCCATAATGAATGCAGGGGAAAGAGGCAGGTGTTTGCACCTGGGGATGCTGCAGGGCATTGAGCCCCCAGTTCAGTTGGAGGCGAGCTAGGTCTGCAAAAAAGGGAGAGATTTTAAGAGCTGATAAATTAATTATTCAGAAGTATTTTTAAATGTATTTATTTATTTGAAAGTCAGAGTTACACAGAGAGAAGGAGAGGCAGAGAGAGAGAGAGAGGTATTCCATCCATTAGTTCACTCCCCAAATGGCCACAATGGCCAGAGCTGCGCTGATCTGAAGCCAGGAGCCAGGAGCTTCCTCTGGGTCTTGCACACACATGCAGGGGCCCAAGGGTTTGGGCCATCTTCTACTGCTTTCCCAGGCAATAGCAGAGGGCTGGACCGGAAATGGAGCAGCCGGGTCTTGAACTGGCACCCATATGGGATGCCAGCACTGCAGGTGGTGGTTTCACCCAATATGCCACAATGCCAGCCCCCAGAAGTATTTGTTGAGTTACAAAATTTCTTATCTACATCCTGCATGTCTTGAAGGAAGTCGGTGGAGAGCGAGCAGTTGGGAATCATGGATAACACAGCCCTTGCAAGAGGAGAGAGTTTTCAACCAGGCGGTCATTTATGGGTGCCATGTGCCAAGTATACTTTAAGACTGGGTTTTGGGGACACCCAGTGAAGGCACGTGCCCTCATTATATTCTTCTAGATTGTTCCTCCTGTATTCCATGTTCAATGTTTTGATGTAGCATGGTGCAAATGCGTACCCATTACAAACATCCTATACAATATTCAATAAATCACTTTCAGTAAGGAATTGAATAAATCACGGAAGATCTTCTGCCCGTCATCATAAAACAGGCTTGGTGTTTGGTGAGTTGCTTGGTGTTTGGTGAGTTTGCCTAACTGTAGTCAAATATTAGTAATTAGGTGTTCTGAACACATTTCAGAGAGACGAGGCTAAGCTGTGAGGTTGGAAAGCTTAGATGTTTTAAATACATTTTGAACTTAATAGTGTTTTCAGCTGACACTGGGTTTGTTGGGCTGTAACCCCATCCTAAGTCCCAGAGCATCTGTCTAAACTCTGAATGCACTCTTTCACTCCCTGTGGTGTAAGACTTTTTAGACTTGATGAAAAAAGGAATTGACTTCCTGAAATTGGGTTTGCTAGGAATTGCAAGTGAACACAGGAATGAGGTTCTGTTTCCACGAGGGACATCCTATAGAGTAGATCATAAACCCCACAGAGAAATAGGATGCCAGGTCCCTAGACTGTAATCCACCCCCCCACCCCCAACCCGCCCCCATAGGCCCTTGGGAATCCAATCCGGGCAGTCAGGAAGAAGCCTTCAGCCCTCCTTGTTTACTGCCATCTGTCATCTTGACTATTTCTAGGGATTTAATTTAGTGATCTAAATCCAGAGGTTGCCCATCAGCGTTGAGAGCTGGGAAATGACCTTGTATCCTTGCTTCTGGTCGCAACCCCCAGCCTCCCTGAAACTGATAGATGGCGTGCCCCTCCCCCTCCCCCTGGGGGGAATGAAGTGCCAGCTCAGATCCTTATCGATTTTCCAGAACAGCTGATGTATCTTTAGGGCTCTGTTGTATTTCAGAAGTGGCCTTCTGACCTGATTCAGATCTGCAAATCAGCTGACAAAAATGTTTTGCTGCTGTTGCGATTGGCAATGACCCTTTCTGCTGTAGGTCTGTTGTATCTGACAATCGAGAGAGTATCCTTAGGGTTCAGTTCCATACATTTCTTTGGGGGAGGACTTTTTTCAACCTTAACCCCAGCCGTATGTTTTGCTTGGAGAATGAAAGAACCACAGCTCTGGGCCCATCGTGGTTTGACTAGTCCAGCTCAGAAAGCTGCAGTTGTGTCTCACAGGTTTACCCCTGCGCCACGGCTGACCAGAGAGGTGAGGATGAGCCTCTCCACCATGGGAGTCTGGGTCTGAGGCCACACTCACTCAGTGAGTTGCCAGAGTTTTTTATGCTCTTAATAAACCATGCTGATGGGAAAGTTCCAGCTCCCCAGCTCATTCAAACCCTGCCCAGTGCCTTCATGTCACAGCCATCTCCCCCCAACCCCCACCCCACCGCAAGGTTCATTTTCCAAGGTTTCAGTTATCTGCTGTCCAAAAATATTACATGGAAAATTCCAGAAATAGACCATTCATAGGTTTTAAATTGCACACTGTTCCGAGTGGTGTGATTCAATCTTGCTGTGGGCCATTCTGTCCCACCCAGGACATGAATCATCCCTTTGTCCAGTGTGTTCGTGACAAACGTGCTACCTGCCCACTGGGCACTGAGGAGCTGCCTCCGTTATCAGATGGACTGATGCAATGCCGTTGTGCTTGAGTAACTCTTAATTTACTTAATGATGGTCCCAAAGCATGACAGTGGGGATGCTGGCAATGCAGATGCATGGAAGAGAAGCTGTAAAAACTGCTTCCTTTAAATGAAAAGGTCAAAGTACAGTGAGAAATTTTGAGAGTGAGAAACCACATTTACATAACATTGATTACAGTATATTGTTATCATTAATAGCTTAAATTTCTAAATTCATACATATATATGTATTTTAAAACAGTGTGTATAGGGTTCAGTCCTATCCAAGGTTTCAGGCATCCACTGGGAGTCTTGGAATAACTCTGGCATAGATAAAGAAGGGAAGACAGACTGCAAATCCACAGGAGATGGAGAACAAGAGTGTTCAGAGTTCATCCATATCCCCAAAACGCAGCCTCTTGTCAGTCCCTCCCAGCATCAATCACCAGCTGGCGACCAAATGAGGGAATGGACAGCCTTGCATGCCGGGGCCAAGGCTCCTGAGACAGCAAAGCATCGTTGATGCACTGGCTGTGGAGTGTTCTGCTTCCTCCTCTGTAAGGCCACTTGGCTGTCCTGTGCAGGTCCCTGAGGCCATGCAGAATTATCCAGCCTTCTACCAGGTCCATCCAGGATCCATGACTGGCCGGTGGAAAGATGAGAGCATCCAGAGAGTCCAGCAGCAGTTGTGTTCGTTGTCTGTTGCTAATGTCTCTGCATCCGCCTTTTCCTTCTGAAGTCCGATTTGTTTCAGCCCCTTCATCAGAAACGTGTGAGAGCAACGGGTCCACAGGTTAATAACTTGTGGCCAAAGTCACTTTACCCATTTTTGCACACAGCCCTTGATGGCTCTGTGACTGCTTTGCACCTGTGTGGATGGGAGGAGGCAGCTCTTGCAGGTTGCATTTCCTGTGCCTTACCCTGTGTGTGTTGCATACAGATCTGTGTTCCCTGTTCTCACAGACACAGAAAGAGAACTGTTCTGCCCTTTGTGCACACTGTCTTGGAGTTGGTTCCCCCAAGCAGCCGACTCAGAGCAAAGCTTTCAGTGTCAGTGATTTATTTGGGAGGTCCCTGGAAACATTGGGGGGAAGGTAGGGAAGTGAGACTGGGGAGGGGGAGAAACCAAGATGAGATGTGTTAACGGGCAGGCTGCTTGTGTGGGCAATCCCAGCTCCGACCTCCTGGGGAGCTCTGGGAGATGGTGCAGGAGAAGAGGCTGTCGCCTTTGTCCTCAGCGCCATCCATCATTGGCTGGGGCTACCTCCAGGGGCTCTTCTGCTCTGCTTCGATGTCCCCAGGATGAGTGAAACCCTTTGAATGGATGCATCTGCATGACCACGAATGCTCAGCATGTGAGGTTGGGGCACTGACAGCCCCAGCTACACTTAGGGTTTGGGGACCTTGAAAGAAGCTCCAATGGGCTATGGCCCTAAAATCTGTTCATGTTGGTGGCTTGGGTAAGATGCTCAACATTAATGAGAGTCAGTCTTGCTTCTTTAAAAAGGGACCATTGTGGGGCTCGTGTTGCCCTGTAGTGAGTAAAGCTGTAACACTGTAATAATGGCATCCAATAGGGTTCAAGTCCTGGCTGCTCCACTTCCAATCCAGCTCTCTGCTAATGCATCTGGGAAAAGCAGTGAAAGATACCTAAGTGCTTGGGCCCCTGCACCCACGTGGGAGACCCAGGTGAAGCTCCTGGCTTCTGGCTTTAGCCTGGCTTATTCCCGGCCATTGCAGCCATTTGGGGAGTAAAACAGCAGATGGAAGATATCTCTCTCTCTCCCATTTGCATAACTTTTTATTGTTTGTAAGATTTATTTATTCATTTTAAAGTTAGAGGTGGGGAGAGGGGTAGTCTTCCATCCTCTGGTTCATTCCCCAAATGACTGCAATGGCTGGGAATGGGACAGGCTTAACCCAGGAGCCAGGAGCTTCATCCAGTTCTCCCACGTGTGTGCTGGGACCCAAGCACTTGGGCCATCTTCTGCTGCTTTCCCAGGTGCATTAGCAGAGAGCAAGGAGGATTGGAAGTGAAGCAACCAGGTCTCAAACCAGTGCCCATATGGGATGCCAGCGTCATGGGTGGTGGCTTTACCTGCTATGGCGCAGTGCTGGGCCCTAAAATCAATCTTTTAAAAAGGAACGATTGTGGTGCTTACTTTGTTTAATGATTGCAAAAACTAGGGAGTGCACATAAACAAAGTGCTTGGCTAAGAACCTGGGTAAGAAAGCCAGAGACATTGGAGCCCTCAACAGTGTTATGGTCACACTCACCTTTTGTCCCCTCTTCCAGACCAAATGTGTTCTGCACAGTGTGATGAGGTGTCTGACATGTGCTGCAGAAAGATGGAACTCCTGGAAGGTGGGGGCACGAGTGCTGGCTGCAGATCAGGGAGAGAGCTGGAAGATTTTTCAGTTGGGTTCCTAGAGAAATGGTGACCCTAGCAGTCCATCAAAAGGATACAGGACAAGAATGCAATGGGTAGCTCCAGGGTCGGAGGGAACAGAGAGCATGTGATCTGGCCTTAGTGGAGGGAGATGCTGGTGGACAGCTGGGGAGGGTGAAGGAGAAGTAGAGGAAAGCCAGGTCAGAATTTCCTTTGACTGCCCCCAGAGAAGGCCCAGTGAGCATCCCTGGGGGATCTTTCTACAGAATGGCTGCTGGGGCCTCCTCTGTGAGCTGCAGACTCACAACCTTGAGCTCTGCACCTGCTGGACACCTCCGAGCAGTGTGGTCTTCGAACTCCACATGTCCAAACTGAACCCATGCTCTGTCCCTCAGGCCTGGGTCCCCGTTCTCTGTACCCACCACCCGCTTCCCAGCAGACCAAGCACCTCTTCCTCTCACCTGGACCGGTCAGTAGCTCACATCACAGTTTTCCCCCAACACTCTCTCCATTCAAGACTCAAGGTGATCCTTCTATGAATTAAACCTCATGGTTCCCTTTGTTATGTAGATGCAGCAGTGGCTATCCATTGCTATCAATTGCAGGCAAACACTTGCCCTTCCCACGTGGGCTTCCGGCCCGCCTGGCCCACCTGCATGTTAAGTCCGATGCCTCCCTCTCCACCTCACTTCTGCTCCTCCTCCAGTTTTGTCCCCTCCAGCCACACTCTCCTTCCACTGCCTCCAGGCTTTCCTCCTCCTGACAGAGTTTTTTTTCTCCTTTCCTTTTCTCTATTATCCCAACTTCCTGTTCTCTCTACCTGCTCACTGGATCATGAGATCCCTGCCCTGGGAGTCCCAGGGAGCATCTTCCTGCTGTTCATCTCAGTTGAAACTTGCCATCCCTTGGTGAAATTAAGCCATCCATTACTCCTCACTGTGCACTGCATCCCCAGTGCCCAGTGGTTGGCAGGCACATAACAGGTGCTCAGCTAGTGCTGTCTGAAATGAATGGAGGTAGCAAGCCTGGGACAGCCTCACTTCCTCTCGCATTTGAGGGTTGTTCATGTTCTGTGCAGGCAAAGCCCATGCCGTGCTGAGCTGTTCTGGATGCGGGAGCTCTTCTGTTGTTCAATTGGCTCTGGATGGGAAGCAGTGATTTCGGGAAGAACTTCCCCACATGTTTGTGATGCTCCAACGGTGTGGCTTGGCCACTAGCAGGCTCCACAACTGTGTGTGCTGAGCCCCACTGCAAGGCCTATGATTCATGGTGAAGAACAGCCCAGCAGATGGGCAGGGGGCTGAGTGACAGAAATGCACCGAGACCTTCCTTGCTGTGGTTTGCTCTCAGCCACATGGCACAGCCGCAGCCTCTGGCTGAGCTCCTGTGTCGGTACACCTGTCTCCACTGCAGGGGTCTGGGCTCTACAGCAATAAGTAACCTCCTAATGATAACCTTCTTTGTTTGTAATTAGTGACTGGTGAGCCCAGGCAGATCTGGGCCAGTGGTCCATCCCAATACATTGATCAAACTGTCCCGCTGACCGTGGACGCCAGAAGGCAATTGTACTTGGTCGCCAATAAGTCTTCTCCTATCCATGCCTTGGAGGTTAACATTTAACCAGCAGTAGCTCCTTGGCAGATTGCTGGCTGAGCTTTGTTCTGCAAAGCAGTGCTGGGAAAAGGACCCCCCAAAAAAGTATTGTTTTGCAGTGCAAACAAATGGAAATAAATTATGGCAAATGCCAGTTTGGGACATTGGACATTGAATTTGGCCATCACATTCCAGTGGCCTGTGGGAAGGTGAAGTAACCATGTGTGTAGGTTCAGGATGCTTGGCAAGATGAGGGTAAGTGGTACTTTTGTCAGCCATTGGGCCCTGAGATTCAGTGATGTCCCAAACGCCCAAAGGAGCTGCCCCGTTTGCTGTAGACGCCAGAGTCGCTGCTGTAGCTGTGATCAGAAAGGCTGGCAGGTCTACAGTGCCCTGAGGACTGAGCCAAGGTGGTCACTGCATGAGGACTGGGTGCGGGCATGACCCCACCTGAGGGCTGGGTGCAGGTCACTGTGGTTTCTGGAGCTTTGAGGGAGGACTCTACTAATTACCCAGCTTCTTCCAGCTGCAGGGTGAGGCTGGGCCCCCAGCAGTATGGCTGCTTTCTGGCTGGATTCTTGGGTCTCACTGGAATATCAGGTCTCCCAGTGACAGAGGGAGCTTTGGGACCTCAGGACAAATTCTGTGATGACCTTGAACATCCAAGAGAGGGGCTTTCTGAGAATGGGGTATGGCTGGTGTTTAAGCTGGAAAAAAAATGGCATTAACACACACTGAAAAAATTAAAAATAGAATTACCATATGTCCCAGCAATTCCACTATATCCAAAAAAAAAAAAAAATGAAAGCAGGGACTTGAAGAGGTATTTTCATATCTGTTTTTATTGCAGCCTTATTTACCATAGTCAAGAGATAAAAGCAGCCCAGGTATGCACTGGCAAAATGAGTGGACAAACAAAATATGATGTGTCCATACAGAGAATCTTACTTAGCTTGAATAAGGAAGGAACTTGCGAGAAACGCTACAACATTTTGCTGAATAGAATAAGTCAGTCCTCAAAAGGACAAATGCTTTAGGACTCCCCACCCCACCTCGAATGATATTATTCTAAAGTAGCCAGATTCCTAGAGGTGGCACGTAGCCTGGTGGCAGCCAGGGGCAGCTGGAGGAGGAGAGAATTGAAAGTTACTTTTTGATGGGTACAGAGTTTCAGTTTTCCAAGATGAAAGAATTGTGGATAATGGTTGCACAGTGTGAATAAGTAAGCACTACTGAACTGCACATGTAAAAATGATTTTTAAGGAGCAGGCACTTAGTCCAATGGTTAAAACTGTGAGGAAGGTGCCTGTGTCCCACATCAGGTACCTGGATTTGATTCCGGAATCCAGCTCCTAAGTCCAGCTTCCTGCCCATGTGCTTCCTGGGAGACAGAAACTATAGCTCAAGTAATTGGGTTCCTGCCACCAAATGGAGACTTGGATTTAGTTCCTGGATCCTGGCCCAGTTGTAACCCCAGCTGTTGTCTATTTCTCTGTGTCTCTCTTTCTCCCATATAAATACAAAAAAAAAAATTGACTTAAAACATTCTCATTAAAATGGAAAATTTTATGTTATGTATATTTTACCACAATTCTAAAGGAAAATTTGTAAATATAAATCTAAAAAAATACTGGAAGATACTTATTAGTCATAAGCAAATTTTATCTTTCCTGAATTATATAGCTACATAATTCAATGTATTGGCCAAAGCATAGGGATCAGACAATGTCAGACAGTGCTGGTGGGTGTGAAAATTGGGATAAGCCCTTTGGATGGTAGAGGTTAAACATCCGTAAAAAAAATCTGATGCTTTAAAATCCAAAACTTTTTGAGCACCAACACAACACCACAAGTAGAAAATTCTGCACTTTACCTTATGTGCTTGGTTGCAGTTGAAATGCAGGCAATCTAAAAATACAGTATAAAATTTACCTTCAGAGTGTGTGTAGATGGTATATATGAAACATAGATATAATTTGTGTTTAGACTTGGGTCTTATTTCCGCAAGATATCTCATTATGTATATGCAGATGTTCCAAATTCAGAATAAAATCAAAATCTGAAATACTTCTGATCCCAAACATTGCAGATAAGGGAAACTCAACCTATATTTTATTTCCATCACCATCTTTAAAACAGGCATTACCTTTACACATCCATTGCCCTTCTAGAAGTTGGTCCTGTAACTGTTCTTGTCCAGGGACACAGAGATATTCATGGAGTGATGCTGCAGCCCAGCTGGCCTAGCAAAGGACTGGCAGTGGGCTGCATGTCCATCTCCTGGGCAGGGGTCCAAGGAGTAGAAGTGGCAGCTGGATTCACAGGCTCATGTAGAGAGCTTTCTGAGGGGTGTTGGATGATAGTGTAGCCTGGGGTCCGTAGACGCTGATTAAGGCACCTGTGTCCTTTGCTGCCTGTGGGTGGAGCTGTATTTCTGCTTCCTGCTTGATGTACAGGAGAACACACGTGCCAGGGCCTTCAGGAGCATCCTGGCTGTATCTGGGCCAGGAACTGGGTGACTGGGGACTTCATGTCTTGTTATCCCTTGGAGAATTATGTTGCACAGGCAGAAGCACCTGTTCCAAATCAGTACACACATGTGTCATACATGGAGCCCAACAACTGCACCGTTGAACGCCATGATGAAGGGTCCAGTCACACTGGCCATGTTCAGAGGTCCATGGAGGCCCAGCTCAGGAGAACCAAACCACCAACTTCATGCACATCCGGAAAACACCTGCCATCTTCTCCACACTGTTAGAGTCTCAACAGAGAGGGCGTCCCCTTTGGGAGAGGGAGACTGCCCTCCAGGAATCAGAAACAAGCACTCACTGTCTTTCATTGTGTTGGTCCAGCTGCCTTTCACTTTTGGAGCTAGCGCAGGGGTTTGGTCATGCCTCAGTCTCAGTTTCACCCACCTGTAAAATGGGAATAATAACAACACTTTCCTAGGAGACCTTGGGAGAGCTGTTAGTTACTGTGGGGCATTAATTATTTCTTACACCGTTTCCTCAGCATCTCCCTTAGAGGCAGATGCTCAGCACAGGGGAGATGCTGCGTAGATTCCCCTGGAGGCAGATTAAATACCTTGTCACGTGGTAACAGAGGCTCAGAGGCTGGGCGCTCCATTGAAGATCATCCTTGCTCCCTTGCAGAGGCTCAGGGAGACCCGTGTGCTTTCTCCCCACCTTCCTTCTCTCCGGTTTCCATCGCTTCATTGATTGCACGCTCTGCCCTCCTTTCTCCTCACTGCTTTCCCCAAATCCAGCTCCTCTTGAATCAGTCAATGCTTCTAAATAACAGTAATGGTGACAGCAGCAGTGGCCCTTTACAATCTCCAGAGCAAAATATCCTTTATCTGGGCTCAGTGGATGAAGAACGGAAGGCTCTAGGGACACCCCAGACTCACTGGTTGTCCCGAGGCTAATGCATAAGTGTGACTCCAAGTCTCCCCAGCTTGGTGCACAGTAACCTTAGCATCACAAGGCATGCAGCCCTCACCCTTGTGTCAGGCACTGTGGGTTGAGAACACAAAGACGTAGGGCTGTATGCAAGCTGTGGCTTCTCACTGCTAGAGACAATTCCTGTGTCCGAGGTATGGCTGCCACGCAGAAAGGCCACGGAGCTGTGTTCCAAGTCTTCTCACAGCGCTGTGCCTTTGTGGTCAGCTGCTGCATCGAATGCCTTGTGCAGTTCCCCGCAGTTTTGTTTTGTTTGTTTCTTGATGAAGCTATTTATGTGGAACGTTTTGCTTTCTCAAATTTGGGTCCAATCGGGAGATGCATTGGTAATCATCTCACATATGTGTGTGTGTGTGTGTCCTCACAACCAGACAGGCCTTCCATCCTCCCCTGTTCACCAAAAACCAGGTGGGGATAGCCAGGCTTCTGCTGTGCAAAGGGAGAATCCACGTGCCTGGGGTAACGTGACTGTTACTGCTTACTCTGGCGCTCGTCCCACAGTCACAGCCGTGACCTTGGGTCCTTGGATGGGGCTCCATTCCCTCTCATGGGCCAGGTGGAGGTCGAAGGGCAGGTGCTTTGGAGCATTAACTTGAACTTCTCACCCCAACTCTGCCCCTGTTCCTCTCTGAGGATTTCTCCGCCTCCTTTCTGAGTTAATCACTTCAAGGTCTATTTTATTGCAAAATGAAATACAAACAGGGCAGAGCAGGCATGTGGCACAGCAGGGTGAGCTGCCACTTGGGACACCTGAATCCCATATTGAGGTGCCCAGGATCCAGCCATGCCTCTGTTTCTGACCCAGCTTCCTGCAGAAGCACCTGAGAGGCAGCAGATGATGGCTCAGGGTCTTGGTCCCCTGCCACCCACGTGGGAGACCAAAAAGGAGTTCTTGGCTTCTGGCTTTGGTTTGTTGCAGGCATCTGAGGAGTGAACCAAATGATGGAAGACTCTCTCTCTCTCTCTCTCTCTCTGTTTCTTGCTCTTGAGGCAGTAGCTCTGCCTTTCAAATAAGTTAAAACAATGAATCAGCAATTTTTACAAGGCCACACATCGTTAGGGAACTTCATGGGTGGGGTTGCATTCTCACTTAGAACTACACAAAGATCTAAGTGCTGCCTTCTTCCATGGAAAAGTGGGAAAGGCAGCCCAGCCCCACCAGCCTGACAATCTCCTGTAGGAACTCTCCACTTTGTCTTACAGGGGCCACTAAGAGATGGCCTTTTCCTAGGATTCTCATTTCCAGAGTTCCTGGGGGTGAGGCTAGTTGTGAAATTGGCCACACCGCATTTCTGCCTACCCACGATAGAAGCCGTTTGCTTTAGCTGGACGTACTGAGACCAGCCTAGGGCAGACACTCAGGTGTTTCCCTTTTCCTTGCCTTCTTTTTCTGCATTTACAAAAGGAGTACCTAAGTTGCCTTTGGAATCTCTGGGGAGGGTGCACTGCCTACTGCAACCCATCTGTACCTGCGGCCTGGGAGTTCTTGCAACCATTGGGCATCGGTCTCTTGAAGGAATCAAGAATTGCCAGACTTGGTCTCGTTCACAGGGACTCACACACGCACAGGTCCCTCTCTCAGTATCATTTACCCCTTGGCTCCACCAGGCTTTTGTTGTCTTGTGGATTCAGATTACAGAATCCTGAGAAAAGAGGGTGAGTTTGAATAGCAAGTCTTTCAAGTCTTTTGTTGCATTTTGATATGGTATGAACTAGCTCTGCAGGACAAGGCACAGAACATGAGTCAGCAAAATTAAGTACATACCATAGTAATATGCTGGATGCATATCCTTGGTTGTTGGTTCATAATTTACATTTACTTAGATCTGCAATTTGGTATATACTAAACATTTACATATTTTGGTCTTCTGCTTTCCAATTTAGTTTTTTCTGATGAGGTATGGGGTTTGGGGCGTGTTCAGAGGTAGTCAGGCGCTTCTCCCTGGCATTTTACCTGTCGTTGATCTTCAAGGAGGCCCGAGAATCTGGGGAGCCTGACTTGTCTTTTGAGCACAGAGGAAAATCCCTGTTATGTTCAGCGAAAGGTTAGTGTGAGGGCAGGCATTTGGCCTGGTGACTGAGACATTAGTTGGGACCTCCATGTACCACATCTGAGTGCCTGGATTCGGTCCTGACTTCAGCTTCCTGCTGACGTGCACCCGGGGATGTGGCAGTGATGGCTCAATTAGTTAGCTCCCTGCCATGCACATGGGGAGACCTGGACTGAGTTCATGGCTCCTGGTTTCAGCCGGGTCCTGTTCCAGCCATTGTAGGCATTTGAGGAGTAAACCTATAAATGGGAACACTCTGTCTTCTCTCTGTGTTTCTGAAATAAATAAGCAATAAATAAATATTACAGAGAGAGGGACAAATGGGGGAGGGGAGGAGGGGGAAAGAGAGAGAGAGAGAGAGAGATTTTCTATCCATTGGTTTACTCCCCAAATGGCTGCAATGATCAGAACTGGGCCAGGCTGAAGCCAGGAGCTGGGAGCTTCCTCTGGGTCTCCCACATGTGTGCAGGGATGCAAAGACTTGGGCCATCATCTGCTGCTTTCCTAGCTGCAAGAGGATGTGACCTTGGTATAAGCCCCACTCAGGGCAACGTTGCCCTAATCTCAGAGGGAGCTCTCAAGTGTCAGTTCTGCTCCCAACCCCCGGCCAGGAGCTGGGCTCACACACTTCTGCCCCCTTCCATGATGATTTATGAAGCTCAGGTAGAAGAGGTGACGCTAACAGCGAGGCTGTCCCAGGGTGCCCTGGGAGGAGACGCAGGCTGTGGGAAGCTGGAAGAACGCTGAAGGGAGTCGCAGGTGGGAACAGGGCTGCTGTGCAGGGATGGGACAGTGCCTGCTGAGAAAGCAGGTTGCTGTTGCAGACAGAGCCCCTAGGCTTGGACAACATCGGGTATCTTCCTCCTTACCGTCTGGGTCAGATACCTATTGTATGGAAATCAGGGCAGTCTTAGAAACATGGGCTCTGGAGTCAGAGAAACCTGGGATTTTTATGTGGCTATGCCACTGAGGACCCACGTGGTCTCGGGCAAGTCCTCTGCTGACTCTCCCATCTGTGCAGTGGCGACAGTCGCACTCATCTATCTGCCAGGGTGTCTGAAGGGCTGTTTTGAGATGATCCATGTATAACCTGGCACCAGGCCCAGCCCGTGACACCTGCTCAGTCCATGGGACATCTTACAGACACTCATCTTTCCCATGCTGAGAGCCGAGGATTCTGGGAGGCTAATGCTAGAGGACCCCATTTGCTATGACCCTTGAACCTTTCATCCTGAAGCCAAGGGCTCATGCTTTGGTTTCTCGCATCCTATTTCTGTACATTCACCATAACCTCAATCTCCCTGGAAAATCTGTGCAAGCTTTTCTTAAACTCACTTCCAAGAAGTGTATTTGTTTCTAAGGTGATTACACGATCTTTCATCCATGAATGAATGTGGATATTTTTATACTAACACTGAAATATTGGACTTTTTTTTAAAAACTTTGTTCTTGTGTGGCCCAGCATCATCTCCCATAGCCCTGGAAGCACATCCCGGCCATGGGTGCTACCCATTCTTTCCTTAAGTTTCTATTTATTTATTTGACAGGCAGAGAAACACACCACACACACACACACACACACACACACACCCCGCATACAGAACTTCCATCAGTTTCTGAGGTTCACTCCTCAGTTTCTCACAACAAGCAAGTTGAGGGCAGGCCAGAGCTGAGAGGAGGGGACCAAATCCAGGTCTACCACACAAGTGACAGGGACCCAGTCACTTTAGCCATTACCACTGCCTCCCAGAGTGTGCATCTCCAAGAACTGGAAGGAGGTGCAGAACCAGACTTGAACCCAGGCTCTCCAATGAGGGAGGCAGACATCCCACCCAACTTCTTAGTCTCTGTGCCGAATGCTAGCTGCCCCATCCTTTGGTACTATCCCACCATAGCAGTGGGATTTCCACAGCTCTCTCACTTGGGAAACAGTTAAAAATACAGTATTTCTAGTCTCCCCAGTAATACTTTAAACCTCTGCCAGCTCATGTCTGACTCTAGGCATAGGATTATTTCTGGAACCCAAGCTGCCTTATGGGGCTGGCAGGTAGCTCTCTGAATTCAGTGCTTTGTTCTAGCCCTGTTGCCATGGTGACAGAAAGCGGCACAGGCTGACCAGGTGACCAGCTGCATGTGGTATGAGCCGTTTTTTTGTCAGCCACCTTGGCGACGCCCATTCCCCATTTCCCTGAGCTGGTCACACTGGCAGTCACCGTCTCAGGTCTCACCACTGCATGCCAGTCATGAGGGCCTGAAGACCCTGGGACCTGGCCAGTGTGTGTCCCTTAGAAGATATACAGAGTCCAGCGAGGTATGCAAAAACGATAAGACAGCAGGCAAGCAGTGCCCAGGCACTCACAGGTGAGCCCAGCACCTGGTACAGAGCAGCTGCTCTGACATCTATGTCAAATGAACGCGTGTGTCAAAACCTAGTCCTAAATCCATGCTGTGTAACCATCACAAATCTTCGATCAGCACCTACTGACTATATTCTGCACCCCTAATCCAGGATGAGGATCCTGGAGTAGAAAAAACTCAACATGAGAAGTGCTAGTTGGTGGTGAGGAGTGGGCAGAGGGCAGGTGGGAGGAGGAGAGACTGGTGTGCTGTTAAGGAACAGGAAAGGGCAGAGTGTGGGGCACTGGGGACCATCAGGAATCTGAGTTAGGGGTACAGTTGGCCTGTGAGCAGTCAGGGACACACTCCAGGTGCCAACAGCCAGCTCACGCACTGCCCTGAGAGTTTGGCTCAGCCTCAGCACCTCTATGACATTGGCAGGACCTGTTATGGACAGACCACTGCGCTGCCTGCCTCTGACTCCTGGGAGGCTTAATTTGGAAGGAAATGCTCCCTCTTCAGCTGCTTGCTGTCCACTGTGTGTCTTGGCCCCGGCTCCTTGGCCTGGCTTGCTGCATTCCAAGTGGAAATAGCTCATACGCCTCCTGGGCATGACCTTACAGCTCCCCAGAGGCTGGGATGCACTGTTGTGTGTGTGTGTGTTGGGGGGGATGTGTGTCTGTATTAGTGATCTTCCATTATTTCTTATTTTTAGATTCTTAATTGACACATAATCATTGCACTTTTAAAGAGTTCATGGAAAAATGGAATTTAGAGCTTAGTTTATTTGGGTGCCAAAAAAGTTTGAAATTCATGTATATAAGGGGGCTTCCAATAGTTCATGGAAAATGTGCATCATGAAAAAGCTATGCTTGGCTTTCAAAAAATTTTTTGCACCCAAATAAATTTGTCTTTTAATTTCGTTTTCCAAGAACTCTTTGAAGTCTCCTTGTGCTCCCAGAGTGCAGTGTGAACATTTGATACACGAATTCAATATGGCAAGCTTCCCATTGGTAGGTGGTCTCTCTGTGCTGCTCAGCCTGGACCCAGGTCTGCATGGGACTAGCCTGTTTCACCTGGATACATAAACCCTGGGTTTGACTGGCTGCCATCCCTGCCCACCCTGATCACTCCTGCCCACGGGAAACAAGAGAGCAATATCTCCTCGCAGAAGTCAAGTTGGACATTCTTCAACGGAGCTCGCTCCACAAATTGTACGAAGTTAGCCAAGGAAAGCTTTGCAAACATGAAGCTTCGGGGTGTCTCAGGATGCCTGGTTCCATCCAAACCCATTCCGTCCCAAATGACAGAATCATTGGGAAAAGAAATTTCTTATTAAAATATAAAACCTCCCCACAAATCCCTCTTCAAACTTCAAAGGGAGATTTGAGAGGGGGAAAGCCTACCCAATTTCAACTATCCTGGGGATATTTAGGGAGGGGAAAAAAATGAAATTGTTTCTTGGTGCCAAATCTGAATTTGGTTCTGTGCTGTCAGTCAGTTTGCAGGGCATGCAGCCTGGGCGGAAGCTCTTCTCGGCTCTGGGGGTTAGCTCTGGCTGGGATAATGGGCAGAGAGGAGAGGAAGAGCTTGCTCTGGTCAGCTCAGAATACCTACGCCTCACCTCCACCACCTGCTGTGGGTTTTACATTTCAAAGAGATTTAGAACAAAGGCCTTCAAAGGCCCTGAGACCCGGATTCTGGTACAAGTGACTTATTGATGGAGAATTCTCCGGAGAAGGGGAGGAGGAAGCAGGATCAGGAGGAGGAAGAGCCATCAAAGATGTGAACTTAAAAATAAAAGATTTGGGGCCTACACTGTGGCCTAGCGGGAAAGCCACCACCTGCAGTGCTGGCATCCCATATGGGTTCCAGCTGCTCCACTTCCAATCCAGCTCTCTGCTGTGGCCTGAAAAGCAGTAGAAGATGGCCCAAGTGCTTGGGCCCCTGTATCCACGTGGGAGACCTGGAAGAAGCCCCAAGCTCCTGGCTTCAGACTGGCCCTGTTGTGGCCGTTGCAGCCATTTGGGAAGTGAACCAGTGGATGGAAGATGGATCTACCTACCTATCTCTCTCTCTCTCTCTCTCTCTTCCTCTCCATGCCTCTATAACTCTGTCTTTCAAATAAATAATCTTTTAAAAAATAAAATAAGATGTATTTACTTCTTTGAAAGCAGAGTTATGGAGAGAGGAAAGACAGAGAGAGAAATCTTCCATCCACTGGTTCACTCTCCAAATAGTTGCAATGGCTGGGACTGGGCCAGGCTGAAGCCAGGAATCAGGAGCTTCATCTGGGTCAAGCCCTTGAGCCTTCCTACACTGCTTTCCTTTCCCAGCTGCATCAGCAGAGAGCTAGATCAGAAGTGGAGCTGCTGGCACTCACACCAGCAACCCAAATGGGATACCAGCATTGCAGGTGGCAGCTTAACCTACTGCACCACAATGCCAGCCCCAGGACGTGATCTTGACTCAGACTAGCCTCAACCTGATCCCTTAGGGACCATGGGGTACGAATGGCAACACGGAGCCATCCCAGGTTGAGGCAGGGGCCGGCCTTTGCATCCTGTATCACTCAGGCATTGGAAACACCCTCCTCTGGGAGTGAGGACTTAAGCCTTCCAGGACATGCATGGGCCATGGGCGGGTGTCCAGGGTAGAATGTACCCTGAGGCGTCAGCAGACACATCCACAGTGCCTGTGGCAGGTATGGGAGCCAGTGAGAGGCATCTGCATGGACACCAACAGTGTCCACTAGAGCCATGCTTGTACCTCACAGGGGACAGGTCGCACGAGTTCCTGTCTCCTTTACAGGGAAGCACAGCTCACCTACGTGTGAAAGCTCACGCTCCTTTCCCAGGCACATACCTGAGCAGATTCTGACAAGTTCTCCAGGGGGCGAGGAGGAGAGCAGGTGCATAAGCTCCCGTAGCTGGTCAGACATGAACGCCTTCTCTCATGCTGAGCACCGCCAGCCATGACATAGTCGCTCAGCTATTCAGCCAGGCCTGTTGAAAGCTGAGGACAGAGAAGGAGCTGATTTCATCCATTTTATGGCAGGACGGTTGCCCCCAGGAAAAGACAAGGCTGGCCAAATTCTGTGTGGTCCATACCTTTTGCATGGAAGACGTTGTCAAGTCCATCTTGGAGAAGCCGAGTCTTGCCCTTGACCATTGAACTTGGCTTCTTACGTCATCTCTCTAGCTCTTGCCTCTCTGTTCTTCAGTAATGGTCACTGAACCTCAAAGGCATTTCTGTTCATAAAACCAAGGTGCCGTTTTGTTTCATCCCATGTGGCTGTGATGTCCGGATTAGCCCTGCACCTCCCTTCAGGCTTGAGACTGGCTGTTCTGTTGTCACCTGACTCTCTAACTCTAGAGGGAACTGCAGATTCTGCTGTCTTGGGCTGTTAGGACCTGAGATGTCTGATTAAAAACAAGGCTTTTAAAAATGATGTGTGGAGCCAGCGCAGAAATGTCTGTCACGTGTCTGAGACCAGTGACAGCACTGTGGGAAAACCATCTGGGTGCAGACAAGCCTCTGGGACACCCCCTGCTCCCTCCAGCTGGCACAGGGAATGGAAACTTTGGCTGTGTTTCTGCAGCTTTTCCACTCCCTGCCTCACCCTCATCCCTCCCCAGAGCAAGTCCATTCTCGCATCGGCCCATCCTGGTCCCCAGCCAGCCCGTGTCCATTTAGCAAGGACCCATAGGCACATGGGAGAGAGAATGAGCTTCCAGTGGGCACAGTCAGCAGTCATGGGAGGCTGCACTCTGGGGTGTGTGTGTGTGTGTGTGTGTGTGTGTGTGTGTGATTCCCTTGGGACCCTGTCCTTTAAGGAAGAGTATGGAGACCCAGTCCCAGGCCCCAGGCATGTGGAGAACAAGTTGCTGGCCAACGCCCACCCACCCTCCAGCCTGCACTTCTGCTGCGGTTTGGATCCTGGTCTCTGCAGTGATTTAGGGCAGGATTCTTTGGGGATGATCAAGGGGATGCCTGTGGCAGAAGCAGCATTCGTGTGGTTCCTGGGTTGGTCTGCATTTCCAGAAGCTGAGTGTTCATGTGAGAGCGATGCCCCCCAGGGAGAACTGATAGGGGAGGGGCAGTGGGACTGAAAAAGGGGGAGGGGTATCAGGAGGGGCAGAGTATCAGGCAGCTGAGGGGAGCCTGGATGCAAGTGTTGGGTGTGGGAGTGATGTGATGTAGCCCTATTGACTTCTACACTAGGTCCTTGTCTCCATGGAGATAAACATTGTAAGTGGAGATGTCGTCATAGCATACACAGGTAGGAACAGGATTTACTTAACTGTCAGAAAGAAGACACATGTACCTGTGAGTGTGGGTCGCCACACACATGCCAGTCATGAGTGGGCCAGAGGGTTGCCCAAGGAGAGAGAAGTAAACCTGAGTAGCACCCCAGCCATGGAGCGCAGTGGAAAGAGCCGCCCCCTATTTCCATTCTCTTTAATGAGAAAAGGGTGGTTCTTTAGCATGTGTGCAACCAGGGGGGAAGCTCACAGTACCTCCTTAAACTCCACGTAGAAGCAAGTATCTACCTGTCCACACCATGTCCCCCTACGTGGTGTCCTGGATGAGACAGGGGTATCTTGGGAAAGTGGGCGTGTTTGATTGACAGATGAAGAGAGAATCTGCAGGGCTGTGAGGATTCCAGCTCACTTAGACCTACCTGGCTGCCTCTCTGTGCACACCACATCACTGGCAGCTGGACGCTGGAGGGACAGGATGCTTAGGGGTTGTTGAGGCAGGCAGAGCCCCGAGAGTGACTGCCTCCAGTCCCTGGTAGTATGCAGGAGCAGTAACTGAAGCAGGCCAGCTCTTCCCTAGTATCAAAACCTTGCTCTATTGTAAGTGGAGAAATTTGATCCCAATTTTTCCTGCTTTGCCCTTGTGAGATCCCTATGTATGAAGTAGATGCTGGGCTAGCAGCATCCCAAGGCCATACAATGGGAGCCGCAGGACACAGAAAGAGAGACCGCAAAAGGTGCCAGCATCAGGAGACGCAGACTCAGCTCCTCACTCATTCTCTACCTGTGGCAAATGTCAGGTCACAAGAAGATATCTCCAGCACGTAAGTGAGGCAGCGACTCCACATCAGCTGTGCTCTGGGTGCAGGGGCTAGGACCCAGGTGTCTGTGTCTCCCCAGCCCAGGTGCCAGACAGACAGCATGTCTGTGCCAGCCTTCACAGGTGTCCAGACCCAATCATAATGTGAGTGTGGCTGTGTGAGGGATCAAGCAAGGTCAAGGTCAAGGTCAAGTGGGTGGCCCCGGAAGGGCAGGAACATGTGATGTGGTCATGAAATGCTGTTGTTCCTGAAACCACTGTGCTTGGCTACCAAGCAGTGGATATGTAGGTCTACACCAGCTCGGTTGCTTGTGACTGCTCTAAGAAAATACCACACTTGCCTGTTTAGGAATTTGTTCTTCACAGCTCTGAAGGCAGGAAGTCCAAGCCTGGGGTGCCAGTATGGTCAGGTTCTGCTGAGGTCCCTCTTTTGGGTGGCAAACCTCTAACTTCCTTTTTTTTAAGATTTATTTATTTATTTGAAAGTCAGAGTTACACGGCTGGGAGCGGGGAGGTCTTCCATCCGATGGTTCACTCCCCAATTGGCCGCAACAGCCAGAGCTGTGCCGATCCAAAACCAGGAGCCAGGAACCTCCTCCAGGTCTCCCATGCGGGTGCAGGGCCCAAGGACCTGGGCCATCCTCCACGGCCTTCCCAGGCCACAGCAGAGAGCCGGATCAGAAGTAGAGCAGCTGAGTCTCAAACCAGTGCCCATATGGGCTGCTGGCACTTCAGGCCAGGGCGTTAACCCACTGCACCACAGCGCCAGCCCCGAACCTCCAACTTCTTATCTTACCTGGCAGAGAGCTCAGGAAAAGCAAGTTTTCTGTTGACTCTCATCAAGGAACTGATCTATATAATCATCTCCCAAAGGCCCCCTTTCGAGCACCAGCACATTGGAGATCAGGAGTTTTTTGAAAGATTTATTTTGTTTATTTAAAAGGCAGAGTGACAGAGAGATAGGGACAAAGAGATCTTCCATTGCTGGTTCACTTCCCAAATAACTGCAACAGCTGGGGCTGGGCCAGGCTGAAGTCAGGAGCCAGGAACTCCATCCAGGTCTCTCACATGGGTAGCAGGGGCCCAAGCACTTGGGGTCTCTTTCATTGCCTTCCTAGGCACGTTAGCAAGGAGCTGGAGTGAAAGTGCAGCAGATGAGACTTGAACCAGCACTCTGGTATGGGATGCTTGTGTCACAGGAAGCAGCTTAACCCATTTCACCACAACACTAGCCCCTGCCAATTAAGATTTTAATATGTGAGTTTAGGAAGGGCACATATTAAGTCCATTACACATGCACACATATGCATGTGTGTGCATGTATATTTATCCTGTGCACATGGGTGTGCATCCATGTGCATGCACACACATGTTTTGAGACAGCATGGCTTCTGCCACCCTCCAATCTGTGTTTGAATGTGGCTTGTGTGCTCGAACGTGGCTTCCCCAACTGGACGGTAAATTCCGTGAGGCCATGGCTGTGCAGTGTACTCATTTGTTGTCTGGATTGAGAATGGCCTGGCAGATGTAGCAACTGTGTCCTGAACCCCTAAGTTGAGGTCGATGGGGAAAATGTGCACATCTGTGTCCCTGAAAATCCGTTTCCAGGAGGCAGCTGTGATCACATAGACATCAGAGTCATTTTGATCTTTGAATCTTTCTCAGAGGAATCCTGTTTCCTTGGAAAGAAACATTTGCCTGAAATCACTAAAATAAGCCTCTCAATTTGCTTCTGTGCAGTAGACATGGAGGAAGACACGCTGCTCTCTGCAGCCCCGCACCTAAGGATGCTTCCCCGGGGATTCGCTGTTTCCATCTTCAGACGGAAAAGCAGCCCCTGGTGCCTCTCTCCTCCCGGTGTTACCTAGGAGATTAGAGATTGTGTTATGCAGATAGGATTGACAGTCTGATCCTATTTATTTGAGCTATGCAAGACTACTTAAATGTTCAGGTCTTTCATAGAATATAATGTGACTTGTGTAAAAAAGGAATCTCAAACATTGAAAGAGTTATTTTTAAAAATGAATTATTTTTTAATAGATTTTCTCCATTGATCTATGTAAATGCCCTGAACTTTAATGTTATATGCAAGACAAGATCAAAGGCAAGTCATGATATAAAAGTCTTTTCTATCCTTTAAAAGTCGGCTAAGTCATCTTACCCCAACCACCATACAGATCATACTGCAGGGACACCAGGGATGGATGAGCTGCAGGCCAGGGTGTTCAAGGTCAAGGTTCAAGGTCAAGCAAACCAGTCCTCAGATGGTGGGGCTGGAGATGCAATGTTTTTTTTCATCAACCTTTTACTCAAGTTGGCTGGAGATGTGTTGGCTGGTGCATGACAGTATACATGGAGAGTAGTTCAAAAAGTTCCTGGAAATTGAGATGCTATTGTGGTGCAAAAAAAAAAAAAGGGGGGGACATCTATGCATTTTTCACAAACATTTCAAAGACCTGTTATATGCATGGATTTCACATTTTCTGATGTGAAAGAAGCCTGCCTTTTAATTCCACTTTTCATGAACTCTTTGACACATCCTCTACACTTGCATCTGACTGTGCTGTCATGGTCAAGGTTATTACATCACTGTGTATATTGCTACCACACACTCTGCCTTTAGTGTCAAGTTGATTGCTTGTAGGATTTATTTTTTAAATATTTATTTATTTTTATTTACCTGAAAGAGTTACAGAGATGGGGAGAGAGAGAGAGAGAGAGAGAGAGAGAGAGAGAGAGAGAGAGATCTTCCATCTGCTGGTTCACTCCAAAATGGCTGTCAGGGCTGTGCCAGGCCTGAGCCAGGAGCCAGGAGCTTCTTCCAGGTCTCCTGTGTGGGTAGCAGGAGCCCAAATATTTGAGCTGTTAGCAGGCAGCTGGATCAGAAGTGGAGCAGTAGGGACACAAACTGGGATACTGGCATTGCAGGCAGTGGCTTAACCCATTACGCCACAGCACTAACCCCTAAGAATTTCTTTTCCTCTCTTGTCCACCCCCAGCCAACCTTGCAATGAAATGTGAGCACATATGAAGACACAGAGAGGCAGTGACACAAACTCCTACGTTCTGAGGGGGACCCAGAAGTCCCTGCCTGGTTTGGGGACTGCGACTGAACCCTGGCAGAACAGCATGAAACCTTTCAACCTTCCTTCCTTTTTGCTCTGAACAGAGATTGTGGTGTTTATTATTTTGGTCTCAGCTAACTGAAGAACTAAGCCAAATTTTTCCTTTTATTCCTGTGGAGGAAAACTGCTAATACTTTCATGTGCTTTATGTAATAGCTGGACTCCGTCAAAAGTTCTGTGTGCTGCCTCCCTTTCCTTCCTCTCTGTAAAGCTTCACACATTTCTCTGGGTCTGAAAAGCATTTATTAAACACCTACCTTCTATGGCTGTGAACTTTCATTTTCCAACTTCACGTGGGACATCAAAACCTGACACTTACAGGGAACACGCAGGAGATCTTCCAGATTGCCCAGGGAAGTGGAGCAGAATTTCACTCCCTCGGCTGTCACTATTGCCAGCATTATTTTCCTCTGAACACACACCTTGCTCTGAGCCTTGGGGCCTCCCCTGTCAGTGAGATCCACACTGCTTGTTTGGAAAGGCTTCACCTTGAAATATTTATAGCTGAGGGCTTTGGAATGCTACAGCCTTTCCGCCTATAATCTCCTACTGTACTGAATGCTCTTTCTGTCTAATCCTCGGCTTATCCATATGAATTTGTACAAAATTTGGTTCTTTCCTCCAAGACTTCCCATCTTTCCTCATCATCCCAGCCCAGTGACCTTCACTTTTCCCAGGTCATTACTTACCACTGAGCCACACAGTCAGCTCTAGGCACAGAAGACTTAACACAGCTAACAGCAAGTTCTTAAGACTCTAATGTAAAGTTGGTTTACTCTAACTTTTATGCAGTGGGTTAGAAAGAAGACTCTAATGTAGACTTTGGTATTCTAGTCATGGTAGTTTATAGCAGATTAACACTCCTGCAGGAACAAGTATAAAAACTCTAGATAAAATTTAAATGGTTGTTTCAAAGCTCTGGGAAGTGAGTAGAGCAACCACAGGCTGGAGGGGATATGGGCCTTGTAAGGAGGAAGTCACACAGGAAGAGAACCCCTGGAGACCCACCTGCCACCACCACCACCACCACCACCATCATGTGTGCCGTGCAAGGGGTTAGAGCTCCAGAATAAAGCAGCAGTGTTACTGGGCTGAAGCATCAGAAATTAGAGCTTGGAGCTCCAGAGTCATTAAAAATTGAGGAATGCCTCAGAAAGGAACATGTGTCATAGGGGAGCCTTGACATCTGCATATAAATTTCCCTGAAGTCCTTGACTGACCCCTGAACTGTGCATGTTTCTGGGAGACTCCAAGTGGCCTAGGGGGCGTGGAACAGCTGAAGACTTGAAAGCAGATATGTGGGCAGCTGCTCAGCCCTGGGGAGACAAGTGAGGACTGCATGTTCCCAGAAGGGAAGAGCTGGGTGCACAGCAGTGACTCTCCATGAAAATCCTGCAAGGACCACTTCTGGGGACCAAGGGCACAATCCAAACAGGCTTTCATCAGAACAGAGCGTACAGCTGCGACCAGAGCCCACTGTCTAGTTATTCAACTTTCTGCTAAAATGAAAGTCAACACTCTTTGATGGAAAACAGCAGAATCCAGAATCTCTTCGGGTCGTCATCCATCAGAAATCACCAGACGCACATCAGGTAGATTCTAAATCCTCCTGTTTTTATCCTACCTACTTCAGGCTGTAACCAATCTCACTCTGCTAACGACAAGACAATATAATGACCTTCCTAAGAGATCTTCCCCATCGCTGCTTCCTACTGTTCCTCTACTCGTAAAGCCTCATTGGAGACCAAAGCATATCGTCAGTACAAAAGGCACTCAGTCTGTTCATTCAAAGCTATAATATGCCATTACAGAACCGGTACTGGTCCAAGAAAATGGGGAAAATGTTGAAGAGTAAGCACTGTTTGTATTTTATTAACAGAATTGGTGAATAATTTTTAAAGATTATTTATTTGAAAGAGTTACACAGATAGAGAAGGAGAGGCAGAGAGAGAGAGAGAGAGAGAGAGAGAGAGAGAGAAAAGAGAATCTTCCATCCGCTGGTTTACTCCCCAGATGACCACAATGGCCAGAGCTGGGCCAATCCAAAGCCAGGAAACAGGAGTTTCTTCTGGGTCTCCCACATGGGTGCAGGGGCCCAAGCACTTGGGCCATCTTCTACTGCTTTCCCAGGCCATAGCAGAGAGCTGGATTGGAAGCGGAGCACTCATATGGGATGCCAGCACTGCAGGCGGTGGCTTTACCTGCTATGCCACAGCGCCAGCCCCTGAATATTTTGTCTGTTCATCTGTATGTCTTCCTTTGCTTAGCTCTAAGGCTTCCTATATGCTTATTTCATTATCATAGACTAGATTTCAAGCTAATGTTTTATAGATGATAATAACCTAATCCACTGGCCTGAATGTTTTTGTTATCTTGGGGAGATTATACTGAAACACCTTTAATCTTCTCTCCAGATTTAAAATGGATTATATCCTAAAAGAGGTGTAGATCAAAGAAAATGATAGCAGGAATCACTATGACCAGGACCAAGGAGTGCAAGTATTCTTTCATGTTAGAAATTTGTCAGAAAAACTTCTGTGAGGGAAATAAGCAGCACACACGTTCCCAGTTGTATTTCCATAGCCACGACAGACATTGTGAAAAGATCAAGATGCTCAACCACACCAATCCCCACACAAGACTCAACCTCACAGTCAGACATTACCAATCAACTGATGAACATCTGCCATGAGGCCCATTTCCTATCCCTGAAATTGACAATCCTGGAAGAACCCTTGGGGAGAAAAAGTTTGGAGAGGGACTCTGTGTGCTTCTCATCAAATCCCTGTTACTGTCTTCCATCAGTAGACCAATAGAATACCAACAGTTACTTCAAGCAAGCACTGGTTTTGAACCCTCCAGTCCTTTAACATCCACACTTCACCTTTGTAAAGTAAGTGCTTAAAGAACAGATACTTCCAGGATAGGTCCCTGCAGAGAGCTGTTCCATTCAGAAAGAGCTATTTTAAGTGCAGTTTTCCTAAGGGTGTTTTTCACACCACTTCTTCCTACCCAAGGGGACACGGTGTCCCTTCCAGCCATCGCAGGTCCCTTCAGCAGCTGCTGAGTGGGTCTCTGCGTGTGTCAGCCCATTAGGCTGATTTCTGTGGATTCATGAGCAGAAATGAGAAGATGTTGCACTTGGGTTGGATGCCCGATCATCCGGGCAAACATTCTGTCTCTGATGTTGGCATCAAGGGACGTTTTGAGGAACGATGGAATCTGAAAAGGGTACTCAGTTGTGACCACTACAGGGATATATTCCATAAATATTTGCTTTTTTTTAATGAGAATTCATTGCGGAAAGCCCAACAACCTCACATGAGCAACAAATGCCAGTCATAGGCTCTTTTGCCTGCAAATAGTCCTCCTATCCGCTGCCATGTTTGCGGGCTGAGAAGCACTTCATTCACGAGCCCACGATATTTTTCTACAAGAGCTCCCAGCTCAGAGACAGGCACAGCACTGATGCTGTGGTTTCATGTTATTGATAAAGAAATACATTTCCAGTTCATCACATTATACCTCGGGTCTCTGCCAGGCCAACCGTCTACATAACTAATGATCAGACTTCTTCACTTCCCAAGAATGTCTCTTCCCTTCCAGATACAAAGCTTGTAGATGATCCTTTCAAATCTCCTGCCAATTTGCATGTGAAAGAAAGAGCTGTAAGGTGGAAACCAAGGGACCTCTCTCACAGATGTTGGGTCAGCTGCAGCACCACGGAAAAGGAGCAAAGGCAGTTTCTACCCTGTACAGAGAGCTCAGCCGGTTCCACAATGTTCTCTAATGGTCAAGAGGAATCATTTCTCTATCGATGCATGGAAAGAAGTCCCCAGAAAATTGCCCATAAAGCCTGTCACCATTATGGGGAGTGGGGAAGGAGAGTCACCTGGATGTGAAAGAATCTTTTGCTGGAAAAACTAATCTTTGCTGACCACAAAAGTTTCCCAAGTACAACGTTTTTGGCCTCCCCTGTCTCCATATGAACTTTTCAGAAGCAGACCCTGAGGCAGACTGAGATACAAGGGGTTTGTCTGGGAGATGATTCCAGGAAGTGGAGTTTTTCTTTTCCAGGTAGATGAGGAGGGGAAGGCAGCCAATCAAAGGTGTGTTGTAAAGCCAGTTATTGCCATGGGCAACTAAGGCTTCCTTCTCCTGGGAAATCTAACAGTGTACTCATCTCAGAGTGTTCCTCCTGCAAGGTGTGAGGGAGCCGGGGTATTTATAGACCCACCACCCATTAGGCTGTGGTTGAGGGCTTCTCCTAGGAGAAGGAAGGGGCATTAATTCACCACTTATCCAGCCTGCAATATCCGGGCCACGCATCCTTTCTCGGCTCCAGAGAAATCCCTCAGGCACAGAGAGGCAGTTGCCAGCAGGTGCATAGCATGGAAGTGGCAGGGTTCCAGGATTGTGGGCAGGGCACTGATTACTTGGGAAATACTTCTTGTCCGTATCTTCCCCTCCCCATTATTTAATCAACGTCAAGAAGAGCTACCAATTAATAATTACCTACTCATTTGTAACTGCATGTTTCATAAGTGCGTTCGGAATTAATGTTCATAACAGGTGCGTCAACCTGTTATGAGTACTGTGCTCATGCTTCTTAAACTCACAGAGGTGAAGGCATTTTCCCAGGGCCAGCAGGCTCAGGACTGGTGAAAAAGGGCCTCAGATTCAGTCTCTTGTGAGGCCCTGGCTGCCTGGGGTAAGCCAACGCCACCTTGGAGCATATGATTGACTGCCAGTCTCTCTGTGATCAAGCGTGCAGGAGCCGGTGACCAAGGCTCTCGTTAGCATGACCTGCATCTGTGTCCTTTTCCATCGAGCTGTTCTTCATGACCTTACTTCTGTTCACTCTTGAACTTGAACTTTTATTCTGGTTTTGGAAGGCAAGGATTTATACCCTCAGACCTCAAGAAAAGGGACCATTTTGTCCTTGCTAGTACACTAAAAGGTCAGAGCTCGGCTCCTCTGCTGACACCTGTGTGGATCTGGGCTGCTTGCTTGCCTTTTTTAGGCCTCGTTTTGCTCATCTACAAATTGGGGATAATGCTTCCTCTCATGGAAAAGCAATGAAATGGTGAAAAGCATATATTTACAGTTCTTGATAAGGGTCAGTTCTGTCCTTAAATTGCCTGTATTATTATTTGAAAGAAAACTGAGGGTTCCCTTGGCCACATGCAACGGTTAACTGCTCAGCAGTTGGGGCTGTGCCACCTTTGTCTTTCTGTGACTAGGGATAAGTGTGGTCTCCAGCATACAGTAAGGGCTGAATAAGTACACATTTTTGGATATTGTGTTGGCATATTTCCTGGTATAATTAGAGCATTTGTCTTCAAACTAGATGCAAATTCAAGAGATGGTGTCGGAGCAGCCGGGGAATCACTTTTTTTTTTTTTTTTTTAGCCAGATCCTGTCCGTCTGGCACACCTGGCCATCTCACCCCCATGAAGAGTACACTAAAATGTTTCTAGAGCATTCCAGGGACTGAATAGTTACACAGTTACAGTGTGCATGTGTGGGTTGAGCATCCCTGATCTGAAACGCTGCAAGATCCAACAGCGTCTTGATGCCCCAAGTGGAAAAGTCCATACTATGCAACTTTTTTCCATGCAAAAACAAAATTTATTAAGAATATCGTTTAAAATCACCTTCAGGCTATGTGAATAAGATATTTATGAAACATAAATGAATTTCATGCTTAGACTCGGATCCCATCTCTCATATATTTCATTACATATTTGCAAATATTCCAAACTCTGAAAAATAATACTTTCGGGCCCAGATATTTTGGATTAGCCATAGTTAACCTGTATACACTTTCACACGGCTTCTTTTGTGGGTACTATTGTTCAGGAGCCTTCGTGGATGACAAACGTGGTAATTTCTCCAGTGAAATAAATGACTTGTGTGTCAGGCACTTGACAAGGCCCCAGGGATACAGAGAAGAATGAATGTCCCACAGCCTAGCCCCCTTCCCAGAGTCTAGCAGAGGAGACAGAAAACAACCAAAAATCTCAGCAAGGCAAGATCTTAAGAGCAAAGAGTTCTGAAGAGGTCAAGCACCATAGTAGCTATGACATCACTCAAGATGGCTAGGATATGCTGGGTAACAAACAGCCCCCAACTCCCGGTGGCCACACAGAGTGACAATGTTGTTTCTCACTCATGCTGCGTGTACACAGTGTGGGGCTCAGGGGGTGGGGATTCTGCTGTGTCACCAGTCAGTCAAGCTCTTGTTGGTTCCAGGAACACTGACACAAAAAAGTGGTACAGGGCAAGGCGATGCATCAGACCCTGGCTTTTATAGCCGCCTGCAGCACAGGTCATTCCATTCATATTTCACTAATCACACCAGCTACAGGGCCCCAGCTGACCTTGAGGGGGACACAGAAGAACAAAGAGGAAGAAAGTGGGGAGGAAGCAGAGAATGAAGACAGATGAAAGTGTCTAAGACAGAAGCCTGAAGTGGGGTGGCATCAGGACCTCCATGTGGGGGCCATCCCAAAAGGTCACTCAGGTTGCACCCAGTGTTTCGTCCTGAGAGGGTCACAGGATGGGGCTGAGAGCCTGGGGCTGATGGCAGCAGCAGCAGCAGCAGTCTGGGTTTCCCTTGCTCTGATGTGTGTATGGACTTGGCCTTTTGAGGATGTGTTGATCTTCCCCCTGGGCTTCGCCATTTGATCAGCATGGGTTGAGTGTGTATAAACATGGCATGAATATCCCTGGCTGCATTTTTTTCATATTCAAATAAATCAGGTAACACTCCGCAGCCCTACAAACCTCCATCTGGGCTCATCAACCTCAGGCCTGGTGAGTGCAGCCAGGAGGGAGAAGCAGGGGTGCTGACTGCTGTTGCCTGGGCGAGGGGAATCCACTGTGGGCAGTGCTGCTTGGTTTCCATGGGAACAGCACTGCTTGCTGCTACTGGCCCCAGGGCAGGTGGGATGCCCTGAGAGGGAGACTGGGAGAAGGAAGATTGGAGCAGGAGACATGGAAGTCTTTGAAGTATTTAGGGGAATCCTCAGCTGAGTGAGGCAGCTCCTTTCTCCCTGCAGCTGTAGCTGTTCCCAGCATCATACCTGCTGGTCCATGCGGTCCCCTAAACATGGAAAGTACTTACCTATAGCTCTCATGGCCTAAGCATCACCCTAAGGAGACAGGTGCCAGTCCAAGGCAGGCAGTAATCAGCCGTGAAGTTTCCACATAGACCACGGGGGAACATGCTCTCTGCCCCATGCCATGGCATTGTTGGCATTAAGAGTCATGATGCTTGCCACAGGAAAAATACCCCAGGTATTCACACACTGAGAGTGACATGAGCTTGCCCAGCTACAGATGCTGGAAATGGGGCTCTGACTGGGTGACTGTGGGGGACCCTGGGCTTGGGCCCGAGGCCCAGTGTGAACCCTTATGTGACACCGAAATCTAACTAGCTGCCTAAGGACAATGCTATGGTCTCAAATTTGGCAAGCATCCTAGCTCCAGCCTTAAGGTATGTCCAGGGTCTTTTGGCCTTGGCACGAGGAAGTACAGCCAAGCTGGATGGCATCAGCCCCCAGCCTGCAGCTCCGCAGGAGCCATTAGATGTCCCATATGATCTAACTGCTTGCTCTATACACGAGGAAATTGAAGTCAAGAGCTCTGGGCAGAGCCTTCCAATCCAGTCACTGCCTTGTCTCCATACATTCTTCTTAGAGAGTGGCAGCTGTCAACTACGTGGAGGTTTGCTTGCTCTCTGGGAAGCAGGCTCAGCTGCTGCTGACAGCTCTTCCTTGAACCACTGGGCCAGCCAGGAGAGCTGACTGACCATGCCCGGGCTCCATGTCCGGGGTCTGCCCTTTTCAGAGTTCATAATCCCATATTGATGGTCATTAAACTGCGTGCACTGCATTATGCTGTGTGCTTGGACCAGAGAGGGCAATGCAGAAGAACCTTAGAGGCCAGGTTTCAGATGCTCCATAGCAGAGAGAGGCCCACGAGATGCAGTGGCACACCACCCAGGGCCACATGGTGGGAGTCCTGGGATCAAGACCCTCCTTTCTGGACCTGCATTGTGGCATAGCAGGTGAAGCTGCTGCCGGAGTTGCTGGCATCCCATACAGGTGCTGGTTCATGTCCTGGGCTGCTCCACTTCCTATCCAGCTCCCTGCTAATGGCCTGGGAAAAGTAATGGAGGATGGCCCAAGTGTTTGGGTCCCTGGCACCCACTTGGGAGACCTGTAGGAAGTTCCTAGCTCATGGCTTCAGCCTGAGCCACCAGGCTCTCTGTCTCTCCATCTCTCCCTATAACTCTGCCTTTCCAAATAAAAGACCTTCCTCTCCAGATGGAAGGTCTCTGACACCATTAAACCAGATTGCTTCAGAACCAGGACAAGGTAACCCTTAGTGAAGTTATGACATGTACAGTGCTGGACTGTGCGTATAGTGCACATGCAGGCAGGCTGCTTGTGAGGGGGTAAGATGAGGGGCTGCCCCCAAGTGAAGTCACCTCCGCGGTGGGTCTCTGGTGACGCGGCTTCTCTGAGTTCCTATCCTGGGTGCCACCGGAGTCACCCAGCAATGCCCCCTGCCAATGAGCAGAAAGCTTCTAACATGCTGGAGCAGGATCCTTGGGAAGCTGGTAAACCTGTTACAACCTGGGTAATACGGTGGCAGTGTTAACATCTGGGCCTTACCTGCCAGGGTCAGATTGACCTCTCCTGACTTTAAGCTGCAACACAGTACTGCCCATCTGCTTGCTTCTGCCCCATGCCCTGCCCCCGTGGGCTGAAGCCAGTTCATCTTGTAAGGTTCTAGGTTCTCCTTTCCCACAAGTAAAGATACCCTGCAGTTCTTATTAAAAGCAGGCTTGAGAAATACTAAGAACTGAATATTTGTGTTGCTTCCACCTGTTGAAGACCCAGCCTCCGATGCGATGGTGTTTGGAGGTGGGGTATTTGGGAAGGAATCGGGGCCTGATGAGGTCTTTTTGTCGTGTAATGATTTATTTATTTATTTATTTATTTGAAAGACAGAGTTACAGAGAGGCAGAGGCAGAGAGAGAAATCTTCCATCCACTGGTTCACTCCCCAGTTGGCCGCAACAGCCAGAGCTGTGCCAATCTGAAGCCAGGAGCCAGGAGCTTCTTCCAGGTCTCCCATATGGGTGCAGGGGCCCAAGGACTTGGGCCATCTTCCACTGCTTTCCCAGGCCATAGCAGAGAGTAGGATCGGAAGCGGAGCAGCTGAAAGTCCCAAGCACTTCAGCCATCTTCTACTGCTTTCCCAGGCCATTAGCAGAGAGCAGGATCAGAAGTGGAGCAGCCAGGACTGGAATTGGCACCTATATGGGATTCTGGCACTGCAGGCGGTAGCTTTACCTGCTATGCCACAGCACCAGCCCCCAGATGAGGTCTTGAGAGTGGAGGCCCTGAGTTGAGATTAGTACCCTTACAAGAAAGGAAAGAGACCAGAACTTCCTCTTCCTGTGCCATCCAAGGATACAGCAGGAAGGCAGCTGACTGCAGGCCAAAAAGAGGGCCCTCACCTGTACCTAACCATGCCAGCACCCTCACCTTGGACTCCCAGACCCCAGGACTATGGGCAATAAAGGTCTGTTTTTAAACCACTCGGTAGATGGTCTTCTTTTGTAGCAGGCAGTGGGTGGCCCACCCGGACCTGCGAATGCACCACAGTGATTTTGAGTAGAGCCTTCTCTGGCATCAGAAGCACACTCAGACTCCTCAGAACAGCACAGAGTGGAAACTTACGCATTGGTTATCCCTGGAGTTCTGACCATCAGCAGCGGAAACCCTAGGAAGTGAAACATCGGATAAGGAGGGACCTCGGTGCTGTCTGCAGGGCGCGCACGAGTCCTGTGAAGCACTGTCACAATTTCCTTATCAATTTCCCGATATGTGTTTTCTGAGACAAGCCATAATGAAAAAATGGCCAGGGTCAAATTGATGTCAGAGGCAGCTTCCAAGGGGAATATTTCACTCGGCCGTTCCTTCCACATGGTGGTCAGGCACCAAATAAGAATTTTTATTGTTCTCGAGGCAAAATGATTTGAAAGCATTTGACTGACGACTCTGTCTTCCCCCCACATCTCCCACCCCACCTCCTCCATGCTCCCTGGTCTGTCAACCGCATCTCAGCCATGGACTGGCCACGTGGGCTCAGCAAGGAAGCCCCAGGGCTAGCTCCTCTGTTCCTAGACTCTGGTGCTGGCAACGCCCCATAGAGGATTTTCACAGCTTTATTGTGACCTCTGACAAAGGGAGACACCTTCGACCATCCCAGGGTGGGTGCCTGGCTTGTTTCCCCATGGGAGACGGCTGCTGTGATTAACCTGGCTTCCTGTCTGGTGTCTCCTGCTCTGGAGGGGAGAGAGGGCAGCAGAAGTGGTGACTTTTAAACCCTGGGGCTGTCCAGGGCTGCTAAACCCTTTGGCCACTACGCTGGGCAAGGCAGAGGAAAAGAAGCCTGCCTGTTTCCCTCTGGTGTGTGGCAGCAGAATTGAGGTGGATCGGCAACTGTTGGAGGAAGTCATGAGAAAAGAGACGACCCAGGAACAGATTACCTGGAGGCAGAATGACAGCTCCTAGAGGCATCAGTGGCATTGTACTGGCTGCAGATGGTCCTCCTCTGCAGCTTCCCAGCCGCAGAGCCTCAAGGGCATCATCTGGTCTTCTAGCACCATGGGTTCCCCATCTATGAAATGGGAACAAGGATTATGAGAGTAAAAGGAATACTGTGGGCCAAGTGCCTACTGGGAGCAGGTGCCGAGGAAGCTTGCAGCCATGCAACATCATCACTCCAGAGGTTCACTGCCCATTCTCCTACACACCATCATAGCCTTTATCTCAGCTCTCTTGGGTTCATGGCAGGGTAGCTCAGTCCAGGCCCACTCCCACAGGGCCCTGAGGATTGATACAAAACAAACAGAGCATCAGAGAGGCTGTCCTGTTTTCAGAACCAAAGACTGGGACAGAAGGTCGGGACCAGTCTGGGAAATGTCAGGGCCAGTCACCAGCCTGCAAAGCCTGGGCTCTGCGTGCCTGCCTGTGAGAGGTGTGGGACAGTCCTCCTTGGGGGGACTTCCCACTCCCCGCCCCCACAGTTCCACAGGCTTTGAAAGTGTGCAGAAAGGAACACTTCCTATGTTTCTGACCCATTCTGAATGTGCTTGGTAGGGCAGGGCTCAAACCCACGTAGCCAGAGTGAGTTTAAAAAGAAAACCAAAGGATGAAGTTTAAGCAGGTGTCTCCTGAGAGCATAACACGTTGCGTGTGTAGGGGTGGAGAGGGCTGGTCCGTCTCCCTGGGTCAGGGTCCGAGGGACTCTGAAGACCCCCATGGCTTCCTCCTGCCCTGCTCAACCCAACAAGGGCACAAGGCCTCTGCAGGGAGGATGCAGGCCCAGGGAGAAACCCCTGGCTTGTCCTGTGGACTTCCATCCCCTCAGTAGGTTCCTAGACTGCAGCTGCCCCGTGGTGCCTAAAGTGAGCTCCTCCAGGCTCCCCCTGATTTTTGTCCCATTCACTGGTCAGGGGAACTTGATGCTGCCTGCCTAGAACCGCTCTCTGCTTAGGAAACACTTGGGATGACTGTGATGTTCCTGTGTCTTCTCCCCCCAGCTCCATCATCTAAGCAGGGCTGGGGAACCTTAATTCTGCCAGGGGCCATGTGCATATTTATAGCATCATTCACAGACCATACAAAATGATCAGCTTCAAGATTCGTCTGCCGTAGATTTAGTGAATTTCCAGTCCCACCTGTGGCTGCCTTGGAAGGGCCAGGCCAAGTGGTTTTATCGACTTTATACAACCTACAGGCAGGTTGTTCCCCACCCCTGCGAAAGATCACGCAAAACAAGGCAATGTGAATCCCTAGACTTGGGTAGTCCCTGCTTGTTCAACAGCTTAATTGCAATATCATTTACATAGAATTTCCTTATGTGTAAGGTGTACAGCTTCATCCTGTGATACGTGTAAACATTGTGAAATGGTCATCCCATTCCAGCCAATTAACATATCTGTCACTCTAACAGTTACCATTTGTGCGTGTGTAATGTCTGTATTGAAGGTTTTTTTTTAATTATTTATGTAGTTGTTTGAAAGGCAGAATTAGAAAGAGAGAAGGAGAGACAGAGATAGAGAAATCTTCCATCTTCTAGTTCAGTCCTCACGTGGTTGCAAATGACTGGGCTGGGTAGAACTCTATCTGAGTCTCCCACGGGGGTATAGGGGTTTAAGCACTTGGGCCATGTTCTGCTACCTTTCCAGGCTCATTAGCAGGGAGCTGGATCAGAAGCAGAGCAGCCAAGAACTGAACCAGTGCCCACATGGGATTGCCAGGGTGGCAGGTGGCAGCTTAGCCCACTGCACCATGACCCTGTCCCATTGAGAAAATTGAAGATCTGTCCCTTTAGAAAATTTCAAGTATACAGTACAGTTTTTGAACTTATCGCCCCCTTGATGTCCATTCGAAGTGAACCTTGCTTTCTATTCTAGGGGTGCTTTCTGGCTCAAATACCTCCTGCCCCAACTGAAAACATGCACAGCACCTACAGCCAGGGCTACTGTGAAGGCAGACAGCAGAACCTTTTTTAAAAATATTTATTTATTTGAAAGGCAGTTACAGAGAGGCAGAGACTGAGAGATCAAGGTCTTCCATCCCTTGGTTCAGTCCCCAGATGGCCACAACAGCCAGAGCTGGGCCCATCTGAAGCCAGGAGCCAGGAGCTTCTTCCAAGTCTCCCACATGGGTGCAGGGGCCCAAGGACCTGGGCCATCTTCTGCTGCTTTCCCGGGCCACAGCAGAGAGCTGAATCAGAAGAGGAGCAGCCAGGTCTCAAACCAGCACCCTAGTGGGATGCCGGCATTGCAGGTGGCAGCCTCACCCACTACGCCACAATGCCAGGCCCTAGCAGAGCCTTTTTGATGCATGGCCAGTGGTTTGTGTCTTGGACATGGTGAGCCTCAATGCTGAGGTCTGTTCTCTGTAGTCTCTCAGGCGTCTCCAGCAGGATCCGATCCCATGGGCCCTCAACAGTCCTCTACTCCATATCACGACCGGCTTTGACTCCTCTCTCCCTAGCCTCACCGCCTCCCTCATTCACAGTGCATCCTGGGGTCACCTCTCAAATTAACTGTGAGTCCACAAACCCTTGCCTAAGCGTCTACTTTTGGGGGCACCCCAGACAAGACAAGCGGAATGCAGATGTCATCTTGCACATCCTGCCCATCTGCTGATTGTGATCTCCCTGAGTGCTCACTGGAGGAAGGCACCACTGAACTCCCAGGGGAGGTCTGCTTCCATCAGCTAGTGATGCCTGCTGAGTGTGTGGAGGTCTACTTCCATCAGCTAGTGATGCCTGCTGAGTGTGGGGAGGTCTACTTCCATCAGCTAGTGATGTCTGCTGAAGGTGGGGAGGCTACTTCCATCAGCTAGTGATGCCTGCTGAAGATGAGGAGGTCTGCTTCCATCAGCTAGTGATGCTTGCTGAAGATGAGAGGTCTGCTTCCATCAGCTAGTGATGCCTGCTGAAGGTGGGGCAATATGCTTCCATCAACTAGTGATGCCTGCTGATGGTGGGGCTGGGGATAAGGTACCATGTGTGTGCTGTTTCCTGCAGTGCCTGGTCTGAGGCATCTTCCAGAGAGGGAAGTGACTGATTTCTGTTGGCCCACCCATGGGGGTTGTCTTAATGGCTACAAGGTCCCTGTCCCTAAGCCTGGACAGGCATGGTGGAAAATGAAAGGAGGAAAATGAATGGCAACTTAGAACAGAGGCCATCGACCTGTCTGTGCTGTGGGGCCCTTTGGCCATCCAGTGAGGCCTGCAGACCCCGTTGGAAAGTGCATGCAGCCAAGTACCTAGATGACAGTGAACGCTGATGCTGTTGAAGTGGTCAGAATCACTGCAAACAGATTTTCTGTGTGACTTTCTCATCACCACGATGTCATTAAGTGGCAATCTGCAAACCACCCAACGTTGAAGTAACGAGTAAGCATTGTATGAGTATAATAATAGTACACTTGGCTGTCTGTACCCACAGCTCTGCATCCGTGAATGCAGCCAACTGCAGATTTCAAGGACGTGGTAAAAAAGAAAATTGTGTCGACACTTAACCTGTGCACTTGCTTTCTTTTCATCACTTCCTGTGTCCATCAGGCTAATAACTATTTACGTGGCATCTACATATTTGGTATTTACGTGGCATCTACATATTTGGTATTATGAAGAACATAAGAATGATTTACAGTATACAGGAAAATGTCCATCAGTTAATGCAGGTACCATTTTATATGAAAGACTGGTACATCTGCAGATTTTGGGATTCCTGGAGAATCCTGCCAGGAATTCGTTGCAGATACTGAGGATAACTGTGTAATGTGTTGTCTCTGCTGAGGGCCAAGGTTCTACTAATGCTAGGCGTGGTTTGTCAACATGTGTTCTTACCTGTAGTAAGTGCTAAATTCGTGTTGGCTTCATACCCTTTGAGATGCAGCTTTTCCCCCTCTGAGGTTACAGGCTGTATTTTTAAAAACATCTTATTGAAATATAGTATACATGCCAAGAAATGCCCATAAGTGTATGGATAAATGAGTGTTTGCTCCTCTGCCCACACTCATAACCAGCAACCAAATTAGGAACAGCAGATTACTAGTACTCCAAGAGTCTTCACTATCCACCCCCTGTTTCTTTTTTAATTTTTGACATGGAAAAGATGAGTTTGTTGTCTTTTACATGGTATGCTTCAGTGAAGTAATAACACACCCCCATGTGAAACCAACACTGAAGTCGGGGCTGGTGGCGCTGTCCCATACCTGCAGCACTGGGAATGCCACCGTGCTGAACTGGTTTTCTTTCTCTGTTCTTTAGCTCTGCATGAATTCCCCAATGACATCTTCACCAATGAGGACAGAAGACAGGGAGCTGTGGTCCTGCACGTGCTCTGTGTAAGTATCATTCTCGGGCCTCTGCCTGGAGGGGCAAAGGGCAGGAGGTGGCTGGGCAAAGGTGGCTGTGGAGGACTATCCCCTCCTTCCTGTCCTCAAGCCTGGGGAGGGGTCTCTGAGCCCCAAATGCAGTGATCCCCAAATGGCCCATCTTTTATAGACTACAGGTTCCTAAGCTGGAAGACATCTGTGTATATTGTTCCTATTGTGTTAGTGCCCAGGTGTGGGCTCTGAAAACAGTCTTGTGTCCACTATTTATAGCTTGACTGTCTCTCTCTCCTCAAACCCTACCCCAGGGAGGAAGCTTTTCCTGCGCAGCCTCTGTAGCACGCCATGGTTCTCCCTCTTATCCTGCCCCATTGCGCCGCCTGCTATTGTATACATCATTTGCTTACTTTCTGTTGTGATCACATGGAAGCCCTGTGAGGACAAGGACGTGGCTGCTTTCCCAGCCCCATGGTTGGCACATGGTGGACACAAGCCCTTGCTACACCAGTGGATTAAATGTAATGGAAGCAGGCACAGTGTCTGGCTCAGAGTGGTGACTGAGAAAAGCTTGTTTCCTTCCCTCTGGCCTCTGTTGTCCAGCCTTGTCCTGCCATCTCCCTCTGCAGAGCCAGCAGTTCTAGCTCTCTGAGTCCCCTTGTGGCCCCTGGGAGAATCCGGGGGAAGGTGCGTGGGTGGAGTATGTCCAAAAGGCAGCTGCAGAGCCAGAAAGATCCAGGGCAACTTCTGCACGGAGCACCACCACCTTCCAGTCCATTTCATTCTGGTTATTTATTGCAGCAAAGCAAACTGCCTGAATTTAGTGATATACCCAGCTGCCAGTCACTGTCTGGATTCTCTGGGTCACTCTTTCAGAAAGGACACAGTGGGGATGCTGTTCCTCTAATGAGACAACTCCAATGGTTGGTGGTCAAATGGATGTTGGAGCCTAGAGCCACCAGTACTGGGGGTGGAGGGGTGGGCTCCTAAAAGGGTTTCTGCTCTCCCATGTCTGGTGCCTGGACTCTGGTGGCTTAAAGACTGGCTCAGCTGTGACCCTCAACCACATGGCCTCTCTGTCGTGGTAGCCTTGGGGAATGGAATGTCCACAGGGCAGCCTGGGGCCCAGAGAGAGAGGGTTACAAGGGTCAAGCAAGGCCTTTGGTGGTTTGTCCCTGCGAGTCACACAGTTCAATTTCTCCATACATTAGTGCAGTCACAAGCCCATTCCGGGCCAAGGGAGCTTACACTGGATTCCTGGAGACAAGGCATGGAGTCCGCCCTGGAGTCAGCCCAGACATGGCTTGGAGCCCACAGCGGTCAGCTGGCCTTGCCTTAAATGTGGCTTCTGTCAAGAGAGTCAGCCTCTCTGGACCCTTGAGCTACCCTGAGCTTGTCTCTCCTGCCTGTGAAAACAGCCCACTCCTCAACTCTTCCCCACCCCCACGCCCCAGCTCACATGTGAGCAGTGCCTTTGCAGCTAAGACATTCTGCACGCACCAGCCGCTGCCCAATAAGAAGCTGCTGTCCTCCCAGTGCTCCCTGCACTTGGGGTGGGTTGTCACTGAGCAGCTAACACAGTTGTCACCTTCGGCACCAGAGAGGCTCCGCTGTCTCACGGCTGAGGAGTGCCAGGCACTGGGCGGGATCCAGAACCCTCCAGGAGCCAAGAGCAGTCGGATGCCTCCTTGACAGCTGAGATATGAGATTTCCACTCTTGGCCCAAACAGGGCGAGCATTGGTTCTCCCAGAGTGGCGGGGCTGGCTGCCTACAGCTGCCAAGGCCTGCTAAGGCCTCTGCTGTCTGGAGTGGGGCATTTCCAGGTTGGCACAAAGGCCAAGTGGACAGAGCAGATGATACCATTAGAGCCTTCCTTCAGAGAGTGGATGTCAACCTGTAGCTCAGCACTTTGTCCACAGGGGCTATCTAATGTTACCACTGATCCCTCAAGGAGTACACAGTCCTAGGTCCATGGCCATAACTTCAGGATCACAGTCCAGGCACATGGAACCCCAGAATTCTCCACCCACGTGGCCCTGTGCCTGAAGTTCTCTTCTCTGAGTCTGTCTCTTTGAGGGAAGACCCCAGGTAGGGGAAGCTTGATTCCACATGCAGGTAGAGCCAGGTGGGCAGAGCAGAGGGCACTTCATCGGCACAGCAGAGACGGATGGTAGGGTGGGTCTGCTAGAGCTGTCTCCAAGGTCAAGAACCGAATCTCACATGATCCTACCCACTAGAACATTAAGGTTCCCCACGGGACATAAGCCTCATGAGAAGAGCCCCTGTACTCCCTCTCTGGCACCACTGAACTTCAGAAGTTGCACAGCCTGCAGTCTGTGCAAGAATGAGCTGATATTTCTTGGCCCATCAGCTTGTGTGACCCAGCACACTTAGGATGCTCAGGAATTGCTCGTGGCCATCAGCTGGTGTAAGGGGAATGGCTGCAATGGCAAACATTTGGCATTTTAGTGGCCAGCAGGAAACAGATGGATGCATGGGTCAAAGCTGCAGGAAGCTAAACACAGACACCCTGCCTGTGGACAGCTCGGAAGCATGGGCTGGGCGCTCCCAGGTATGCAATGTGCAGGTCACTCTGAGGGAAGCCACTGTCTTGTAAGGAGACCCCCTCAGGGTCAGTATGCACCGTGCACTAAATGCTGAGCACAGCCCACACTGCCCGCTGTGGGGGCTCCGAGGAGACACAGCCAGGTGTCACAGGGGTGAGGTGATGCTATTCTGGAAGGGGAGGTGGGAAGTTTCCAAAGGAGAGTGGGGAAAAGTGGGAAACTCCAGGCAGGAATGGGAAACCCCATGGTTAAAGATACAGACGTGAGAGTGAGTGCGGGCTATTTGGAGGCAGTGAAAACAGGGCATGGGTGGGGAGGTGTCAGATTCACGTGGACCTCACAAGGGGGCTTGGTGGCCACGTGGGAAGTGGGAGGAGGTGGATCCCCAACTCTGCCGCCCTCGGCCAATCCCTGCAAACCTGGGGTTAGGGCTGAACAAGGTGGAAGCGTGGCCAGAGGTGACCACAGTGGACTGAGTTGAGAAAGGCCTGGGTAGGCCCCAGAAAACGGCTTGAGGCCTTTCGGGCAGGAGCTCCCAGAGTCCTGGGGACCCTGAGGGGCACCCTGGGGCTGGAGAGGATCCATGCAGAAGTGAACCTGGGGACTGAGCATCACCCAGCCACCTCCAGGTCCCTGGCAGGACAGGGACAGTCTTCACCGTAGGATCCCAGCTGTGTCTTGTTACCCCACCCCCACCCCCTGCTGCCCTGGAAGAAGGTCACGGGGTTGGTCTTTCATGGGGTTAATTGACCATGATCATAAAGGTGGAGCACAGTGCCAAGTCCCTTCCCTGCTCTGAAACCTGAGCAAACTCAGCACTCACGTCTAAACTCTGACTTCCCCACTCTGCGTGAGCCCAGTGTGTTTGCTTGTAGAGCTAGCAGCCTTCGGCCTGAGTCTGGTGCAGGTCTGGGGACACAGTCTTAGATCTCAAATGTCAAAGCTCCCTGCTCCGTTTCTCTTCTTTCATGTAAATGTTCCTCTCTTTTGTGTGTGCTTTGTGGGACTCTGACAACCATTTCTGGCTCAACCTTTCAAACACGATAGCTTTAATTCCTCCCTTGGATCTTTGAGCTTGTGTGCATTGCAGAAACCATAAACCCTGAGATTGCATTTCTGTTTTACATAAGGTTTCTCTTCCTTGTGACTGTTGTTCTTCATGTTCGGGTTCCTCACTAGTGGAGAAAATCCATGATCTTTTTTTTTTAAGATTTTATTTATTTGAGAGGTAGAATTACAGACAAGGAAAGAGACAGGGGAAAAGGTCTTCCATCCACTAGTTCACTCCCCAGAGGGCTGCAGCGATCTGAAACCAGGAGCCAGGAGCTTCTTCTGGATCTCCCACATGGGTGCAGGGGCCCAAGCACTTGGGCCATCTTCCACTGCTTTCCCAGACCTTGGAAGAGAGCTGGATTGGAAGTGGAGCACCTAGGACATGAACCAGCGCCCATATGGGATGCTGACACTACAGGCAGAAACTTAGCCTACTATACCACAGTGCTGGCCCCTGAAATCCATGATCTTGACATGATCTTGACATCACAACGGATGACCTTCAGAAAACACCTGTCTGAGAACCTGTGTTATACTTGGTCTGTTGTATGGCAGGATTTCCTGTCTGTGAGGAAGTCTGCACCCTATAAACTCATCAACTTGGCCCCCAAAGGGGGAGGGAGGAAGAAGAAGCCTGTGAATAATTACAGACATCTTGTACAATTTTGTGTGCAATCCTGTATTGCATGGAGGACTGGGTCTTTGGGATTATCAGCCAAACCACACATTTTCTCTTGTGACAAAAGATTTAGGAGCCAGCTCCATTGCGCAGTATGCTCGTCCTCTGCCTGCGGCACCAGCATCCCATATGGGCAACGGTTCTAGTCCTGGCTGCTCCACTTCCAGTCCAGCTCTCTGCTATGGCCTGGGAAAGTGGTTGAGGATGACCTGGGTCCTTGGGCCCCTGCACCCACATGGGAGACCGGGAGGAAACTCCTGGCTCCTGGCTTCGGATTGGCGCAGCTCCAGCTGTTGCAGCCATTTGGGGAGTGAACCAACGGAAGGAAGATCTTTCTCTCTGTCTCTCCCTCTCATTGTCTGTAACTCTACCTCTCAAATAAAATCTTTAAAAACAAAATAAAGATTTAAATAATCAGTAGTTGGAATTCCTTCTCAAAGTGGGTGTGAGCAGCTGTGTGTCCTTAGTAGGTCAAACTCTGAAGCAGGAGTAAGCAGCCTCTCTCCACCTCTCCAGATTCTTCCAAAGGTTCAAAGCCGCCTTTTCCCAGTTGCACATAATCTCTGTCTTCCAGCAGACAGGCAACTGTACATGCCTGTGTGGAAGATGGGAGAAGCAGCTGGAAATGGCTCTCTAGCCCTTACTAAGGCTAATCCTTGTTAAGTGAGTCTCTCTGGGCGAAGAACTGCTAACTAGTCCAGTGACCCACACCTGTCAGAGGCTATGCCCAGGGAAGAAATAGACAATGAGAGCATTCTTGATGTCCATCTTCATGTTCCAAAACCTCTGCATGCTTCAAGGGGCCCCAAGGGGAACTCGGAGGAGTTCATGCAAAAGGGACTTTTTCCTCCGCTGAACTGTGGCTGTGGCTGCCATGTGGGCCCTCTCAGATCTCCTAGAACAGCAAAAGGCATGTGTGGGCCCTGCAGGAGGGCCCCAGCCATCTGCCCTAGGCCTGCTCTGTCCAGTTGTAGGGAGTCTCTTGTCCACCATCTCCAGCTTCACCGCCCCCTAGTGTCCTCACTCAGGGTTCACATGGGGTTCACAGGTAAGAAGCAAGGTGGACTCTTTACATGGTGAGTCATTTGGGAAGTCCAGGAGGAATTCTTTGAATATATATATATATATGAATGAAAGAGGCAGAGCTACAGAAGGAGTTAGGAAAAGACAGACAGACAGATGGACAGAGGGAAGGAGGGAGGGAGGGATGGAGAGAGAGGGAGAGAGAGAGGGAAAGAGAGAGAGAAATCTCCCATCTGCTGGTTCATTCCCCAAATGGCTGCAACAGCCAAGCCTGGGCCAGGCAGAAGCCAGGAGCCAGGAGCTCCATCTAAGTCTTCCATGTGGGTGATGGGGGACCAAGCACTTGAGTCGTCTTCTAATGCTTTTCCAGGCACATTAACAGGGAATTGGATTATAGGTGGAGCAGCCAGGACTAGAACCAGAGCTCACATGGAATAGAGTGTTGCAGGTGGCTGCTTAACCCGCCTTGTACTGGGCCATCAGGTCAGGGTTGCTGAAAATGGAGGTACTCCAGGTGTAGCACCAAGGACCATTGACATCATTGCTTCCCATGTCCCCGAGTGTTGATGTCTGGAGTTTGATCCAAGGTTGGTGGTCTCCTGAGGCCCCTCCCCTCCTATCCTCCTTTTTCCTCGACCCCAGCCCAGAGGGTTTATATCTGTTCTGGGGATTGGGGAGACTCACTCTATAAGCTGACGTCCAAATTCTCACTCTTATTCCCAGAGCAGCCGTTAAACTTAAGAATGTGCTGATTTCTGCCTTGTGGTTGCACCATGAACTCATTGCTCCCCAGGGCTTTAGGGGGAGCTGGATGGCATGAGGGGAAGGCCCCAGGGACAGCAGCAATGAGATATGAATGGGGGATGGGGGAGGAAAGAGACTGTGTCTTGGTGTCTCTGCTCTGGCGTTGGGTTCCTGGGTCCTGCTCTGCGTTTCCTCAATTTCACGATACTCTCAGCCTAACAGAGCACCAAGATGACCTTGGCCTCCTTCTCCTCCCTTCCCTGCCTCCCGCCTTCTTCACACTGTCCTTTATCTCTGAAGGAGCATGTGCTGCTGTTCCCCTTCTCACCTTGACCCTGCCCGCTGCTCTCTCCTGTGCACCTGCCAGCTTGCTCTCTCCCTTCCTGCAACCAGGTGGTTTCTTCATTCACAACCTCCAGATATCTCTCACAGACCCAGCTCATGTGAGCCCTGCCTGGCCATGGGTCACCAGCCCCACAGGTTGACCTCACCTTCATCAGCACTTACCTGATCAACATGATGGAGCTGCACAGCTTCCCTGGAGGAGGCCTGGAGGAAAGGCCTTGGCCCCACGCCCCTGTGGTCCAGCTCACTGTTCCACTTTCACTCTTGGGGTGCAGATCAAGGTCCTCACTGGAAGGGGTCTCCTCAACTGCATGTCATTTGCTGTTATTTCTGCCATTTAGTTTTCATATGTGGAGGGATAGTTACCCCAGAAGTATTCCCGCAGGCCCAGATGGCTTTTGTTCGGAGCCGAAGAATCAACTAAGGGATGTAAAGCCAGTTCTTATGGGACAGAAGGGCCAGGGTCCCAGCAGGAGGTAGAGACCACTTGCCCAGCTCCCACTTGCTCCATTCAAGGCTGCTCTATCTCAAGGCTCACTTTCCACCTTGCGCCTGGAGGTTATTTGTTTGTTCCCAAGGCTACTCTTCTTCATTTGGGCCCAAACATCACACTCCCCAACCTTTACTGTCCCACAGAACTTTCCATCCTAATGGAACCATGCTACATCCACACTGTCAATGGTGGCCACCAGTCACATGTGGCTGATGAACCCTTGCAGTGTGGCTAGTGGTGCTGGGGAACTTATTTGTTGTATGATTTCATTATAATCTTCATCAATGGCCACTTGTGGCTAGGGTTGCCCTAGAAGGCTTCACAGTGGATTCTGGGTCACCCTCTTGCCTCCCTTGGCTTATGGAGCCACTTGAAATCAAGGAGCAGAGATAGCCAGAGAGAAGATCCCTGGGAATGGAGCCATTCCTTTTCTGGCTGCTTGAAGGAGTGTCCTGGACTTGGCCAGACAAACAGGATGCATGAGAAGGCTGTGCCAGGCCCCCAGCTTAAGGAAACGCAGGCAGGATATGAAATCCTGGAGTAGAAATCAGAAAACCTGGGTGTCACCAACAAGCTCAGGGCTTTGCAGGACATCCCGTAACTTCTCTGGACTTCAGCTTCCACATCTGTGAAATGGGAATGGATAGTAGGTACTCAGTAAGGTTAGAGGCTTTGGATCTTCCCTTTTCCCTGCTCCACACCCCACTAGAGGCAGCTCATCTGCGGTTGCCTAATCTGTCGCTAGCACCAGAACCACTCAGAGGCAGCCTCCATCTTTGTGAGCATGGTGTTGGGTGTCCCTGGAGGCCCCTCTGTGGACTTCCACCTCCACCAGCCCAGGGCTCAGAGGGAGTGAACTACACAGGGCTTAGAATTTCTTACTTCACGATGACAAATCAGAGCTGTGTGTACTTCTGGACTACACTGTGATGTTTTCACATACCTGTTCACTGTGGAATGAGCAGATCAGGATAATTGACACATCCATTCCTCTACATACTTGCCATTTCTTGGTGGTGAGAGAATTTAAAATCTACTCGTAGCAATTTTGAGTTCTAGAGTTAATCTTTAAGAACTACAGGGAAGGTAAGGAGGTAGCGAAATCGTCTGCTGACAACGTGATCTGGTAAACAGAAAACAACAAAAAATTGTCAGTGCCAATAAAAGAATGTATAGTAAAGTTGCGGGTTCCCAAAATCAATGTACAAATCTCAGCAGCATTTTTCTAAAATAGCAGCAAGCTATATGAGAAAGAAACTGAGAAAAAAACATTCCAGCTACAATAGAATAAAAACAATAAAATAATGAGGAGTAAATTTGGTCAACAGGATTTGAACGTTAAGGGCACCTGTATGAGCTGGTCAGCAAGATCCCAGCAACAACTCACAGGCCGGGCAGACGTGTTTAGTTAAGGGATTTCTCCCTGGAAGAGAAAAATGATTAGAACAGCTTGCGGAATTTGCTGTTTACTCTTGCAAAAGTGCTGAGCATGTCCTTAATTTGTCAGTGTCAACACAAAGCTAAAACTGGCATCCAGAGAGGATTTGCACAAAGAGAGTAAATTATTAGGTTTCGCTGGATCTTAAGTCAAGGCCTCTTCTGCTTGCTTGGGAGACTTCACTCAGGTCAAACCGTTAGGCCCCATGGCTCCCACACAGGCTGCTGGGGTGTTAATGCCCTAGGACCTCTGAGTTTGGGCTCAGAGCCTGCACTGTGAGTGAAACCCGTCGGAGTTTCGGTCCCAGCTTCCTCATCTTTTAGGGCACCGCCGCGTGCAAGTTGCTCTACCCCATGTTGAGCAGGGCCTCGGTTTCCTTGTGTATCACTGAGGACACATCCAGCACCCACCCACCTCATGAGCAACACCTGAGCGCAGGTGAGGGAAGCCCTGGGCAGCGTCTGGTACCAAGTACTTGCTCCTTGCACATGCCCGTGTGACTTCCAACCAGCGTGTCCTGCAGCTCTGGGCTTTTTCTGCTCCCCCAGTCCCAGTCTACCAAGTGGGGGCCAGCCCTGGAGTGTCAAGACAGCACAAGCCCTCAGAATTAGCCCTGAGTCCGAGAGGGGTTTAGTCCTGGACAAGGGCCTTGGGGTCCTTGTGCCTCAGTTGGACTAACTGGAGCACATGTTCCCCTGCTCCCAGAGTCCCGTAGCAGGAACAAACTCTCCTTGGCCCTCCAGCAGCTGGCTTGGTGGGTCTGCCTCTTCTGTCCTGACTCCTCTCCTTCCACTAGCATTTCCTGGTGTCTCTCTTCCAAAACAGTGACGTAACACGGGACTCCTGATACCAAGTTCTGCTTCTGCAGCGCGGGCTCAGTAGATATTGCCATGTAAATTAGACCCCACTCTGAAAGCCAGAATACCACAGGAGATACAGAATTCTGAGACTCCAGGCCCTCCCCAGCGTCCACCCACAGAAGTCTGGAATGAGTTCCACTACACTCACTTTGGCTCAGGTTCTGAACCCAGAACAAGATAGAAACCAATTCGGGGAATGAGCTGTGCAGTCAGCTGTTTCAGATTTCGTTTTATCAAGAGCCCCCGTTGGTGCTGGGAGAGAGATCAGTTTTGTGCTTTATCACATCCTTTAGCAGGGAGAGCATGCACATTGCCTAGATACCAAATGTTTACACTCCAAAACTGTGGCCTGCTGTATGCTCCTCTTCATCTTCTCTAATTTACTGCTTGGCTCACCCATTCCCCACACCATTTATTTTGGTTTTATTTATTTGTTTTTATACAGTCTATGAACTTCGTTCCCCTGACATGACCCTGCCAAACATCACACCATACTTAAAATTTACCAAAGAGCCATGTTTTAAGATCCCTCCTATGCATGGATCTCTTGCACAAAAATGAACTTCTCTTTTAATTCCATTTGTTCCACGAACGTTTTGAAATACCTTCGAATTTTCTTCCTCTGAAAAATGTAAGTGCAAAACCTAAGGAGACAGCGAGTGCCTATTTAGATCTCTCATATGGCATAGCTTAAAGAGCTAGATTTTAGCAAATATTTAATAGGTTGTTCTGGGTAAAAATGGTCTGTGCAGTGCTCCAATGTGTCAGAACCCCCCCCCCAATTCCATGTATTTTAAATGTTGTTGCTCTGTAGTCTTTGCTGCCCATCAGAAACTCCCTGCCCATTCTGATCCCTGAGCAGCCTCCAGACAAGACCTGCCGTCTCTCACGCCTGCGTGCAGCTTCAGAGTCAGTGCTGCCAGCAGAACTCTGTCGTTTTGGTCAGTCTGTCCTTCCTCTTCCCTACCACCTTCCTGATACAGCAAGGAACTCTGGCCTCAGAAAACACTGCCTATCAAGGTTCCTGGGGTGCAGAAGTTTCTTTGCTCTAAAGCCAGGGTTTTTGTTTTTTGTTGTTGTTGTTGCTAAACTTGAATTCCTTACCTGATGTCTTTTTTTTTAAGATTTCATTTATTTATTTGAGAGGTAGAGTTATAGACAGTGAGAGATAGAGAGAGAGAGAAAGGTCTTCCTTCCGTTGGTTCACTCCCCAGATGGCTGCAATGGCTAGAGCTGCACCGATCTGAAGCTAGGAGCCAGGTGCTTCTTCCCAGTCTCCCATGGGGGTGCAGGGGCCCAAGGACTTGGGCCATCTTCTACTGCTTTCCCAGGGCATAGCAAAGAACTGGACTGGAAGTGGAGCCGCCAGGACTAGAACTGGCGACCATATAGGATGCAGGCGGAGGATTAACCTACTGCGCCACGGCGCCGGCCCCACCTGGTGTCTTTATGTTGTCCCTTGGTCATGCCCTCTTCTGCGATTTGTACTGCAGAGCTCCAGGAGCCACACCTGGCTCCCCTGGAAGGAGTCCGGGGCATGTTTTTTATTTGGAAGCTGATGCCAGGAAGCACCCTGGGGAAGGTGAGGAAGAGGAGGAAGGCCACCGATACAGGGATGTGCTAAGCAGTTGGCCCTGGGGCCAGACGGACCTGGAGCTCTGCCTACTGAGGACCTGGTAGAAGTGGAGAACAGGTGCCTTGAGTGATCCTAGCAGGAACCTGAGTTACTGATCCACCAGCCCCTTGGCTGAGAGTTGTGCAGGGGCTCCTTAACTCACAACATTGCTAGTCAGCCCACACTAAAGGGAGCCGGCAGGCTGCAAAGCCCCCACACAAGTGGACAGATACCTGGGATTGGAGTGCTCTGGACCACAAGTTCCAGGGAGCAGGACAGGCAGTGGCAGCACCTGCTACAATACATGCCTCGTAGGGCAACCTTGAATTCAGCCTGCACGTCCTGGCCGACAGGCGTGCTCTGGGTCCCCTCCCTGACTGCACGTCTCATGGCCCTGGCACGGGTGGTGAAGATGCAGACGCCACACGAAGGCCCTCTGAGAAGCACCTGTAGCAGGCTGTTTTGGCAGACTCTCCTGTAGCTCCCCACAGTTTGTCTGAGTCAATGTGGAGGTTTAGGGAGTGGGGGAGACCTTTCTCTCTGTTTTTCTCTCTCACTGTCCACTCTGCCTGTCAAAAAAAATAAAAAAAGCCGGCGCTGCAGCTCACTAGGCTAATCCTCCGCCTTGCGGCGCCAGCACACCAGGTTCTAGTCCCGGTCGGGGGGCCGGATTCTGTCCCGGTTGCCCCTCTTCCAGGCCAGCTCTCTGCTGTGGCCAGGGAGTGCAGTGGAGGATGGCCCAAGTACTTGGGCCCTGCACCCCATGGGAGACCAGGATAAGTACCTGGCTCCTGCCATCAGATCAGCACGGTGCGCCGGCCGCAGCGCACCAGCCGCGGCGGCCATTGGAGGGTGAACCAATGGCAAAGAAAGACCTTTCTCTCTGTCTCTCTCTCTCTCTCTCTCACTGTCCACTCTGCCTGTCAAAAAAAAAGGGGGGGGGAGTGGGGGAAAATGTCACTGCTTTCATCAGGCGAGGTGTGGGGAGTCCACAGCTGCCCACTTCCCACATCCCACGTGGAAGAGCTGTCAGCGCTCTTTCTCAGGTGGGTTGTGTCGCTGCCCCTCACTGGCTCCTCCTCTTCCCCCAGACAGTGTATGCAGCCAACACTTTGCTTTGTCTGCTCTATGACTGAAGATATTAAGGATCTTGTCTCATCCCAAAGGATTTGTGCCCTTCAGTGTATTCCCTCCACAGCTGTGCCTGGCCTTGGATTTGATTGCCATTTCTCAGATTCCATCACAAAAGTGCAAGCCTGGGCTGTGCTATGTACTGTCTGCATGCTCTTTCATACTCTGGGCCTCAGTTTACCCACCTGTGTGTGGGGCTGAGGTTCACAGCTACCTCTTAGGGATACATGAGATAAAGCATGGAGCAGGCTTCGTCCATTGCCTAGCACACGGCAGGCATAAGACGATGCTAATTCACACACACTTTCCATTGCGCCTACCCTGGATCAGTATGGTTACCGCTCATCCAGACAGTGGCCATCTGAATGATCTTCCTGGGTTTAGTCACTCCACTTCCAATCAAAGCACAGCTCTCCTAGCCCCAGATCAGCAATGTGCAGATGCAGCCTTGCTCAGAACTCTGCCCCAGCCACCTCAGAGCAGGGTGGTCTCTGATTGCCCAGGTTCAAATCCCAGCCTCACCGCTGCTAGGCCCCTTGCTAACTAAAGCAAAGGTCTGAGTTACCTTCCTTCCCTTGCCTTGCTTTTTCGATGAAAGGGGGATAATAATAGCTTCTACTTCATGTGCTGTCTGTATGCAGATGAAATACATCAGTGCATTCCAAAAGCTTTGGGCAGATCCGAATGTTTAGTAAAAACCTTTGTAATTCTTATTGTTATTTCAGAACATTGCACAGTCCATGAGCCATCCATTGTCCAGCCTTCCTTTCCTAGCAAAAAAAAAAAAAAAAAAACAACAACAACAACTATTCTTTACCATCCAACAAGAATCCTAGGGCCTTCCTGCCCACTGTGCCTTCCTAGCTAGGCCTGTGGCACCTGCAGTCTCCTCTCTTTGGAATCCTCCTACAAGGTCAGCTGGACACCATCTCCACTTAAAGCTTTCTCTTCCCACTAGGACAAATGGAACTGTAAGCTGGCAGGATTTCCCCTCCTCTGAATTCCCATGTTCTTTTGTTGCTCTCCCATAACATGTCTTACCCCTTCCCCTCTTCCCAGGGTTGGTGTTAGAGACTCAAGACCATGGCTTAGTCACTGTCATGTCCTTGAATCTCCTTCCCACCACCCAGTGTGGCACTTGCATGGAGGACTCGCTTGTCAATGGGTGGTGTCTGAGCAAATGAATGAATAAAGCATACTTCCTATCTTGGCTGCTGAGCACAGGATCCGCCCAGTAAGCCAGAGTCATTTACCAATGCTTCCATGAAGCTCTGTGGCTCCATCAGTCCTAGGTACTCATGTAACCACATGGACTCTAGGGCCAAGCTCCCACCGACAGACACATAATAAGCATTCAGGCGAGAGAGAGCAAATCAATGCAAAGGCACACAAGCCGCATTTACCACCCGTGTGCCTTACCTCCCTCTCTGAGATGTTGGTACTGCAGGGAGAGCCTGGACATGGCAAAGATCCAGTGACAGCAGCGATATCCCTGGCCAGGAGGTGCCTATTTCACAATTCAGCAGAGAGAGACTCACCGTCCTTGCTGGAGATGTGCACAAGGCTGTAATAGCTCATCAAGCATCACCGTGCAGGATCACGGTGCTCTCCAGTGTCTATGGGGCCAGTGCTTCCCCTGAAGGAATTGGCCTCTGTCTGCTGAGTTCCTGCTTCAGCAGCCACACAGGTGCCCATATACCATGGGTGCTCAAACTGCCACCAGTTAAGGGGGTGGGGGTGGGGGTGGGGGGTGAGGTTTGAGAAGTGGTTTTGCTCCTGAGCACATGGGGCCCACTAGTTCTGTTTGTTCCAAACTCTAGGACCCTGCCTGGTAAGGGCACAGAGTCCATCTCCTTTAAGGCCCCTCCCACGGTATCCCAAATCCCAGGGTGTCTTTTGTTCTCTTCAGAGGCTCCTAAAGATTTTTCCAAGCAATTCCCATTCCTGGGATCCCCTGTCTTCCCACTTTAAGGAACCTCAAGAGCCCCCAACAAAACTTTGCTTTTGCAATGTGTACAGCTTCTTTCATTGGGGAATTTGGAGCCAATGCCAAGGAACTGGCTCAGAGAACACTGAGAAATAACTGGTAGCCGTCAGCCCTCCCACTGGACATAGCTGGGGGCCCATTGCCCATCTCTTTACGCTCAGGGTGTGTGCTCTTGACTTCCAACAGCACTCTCTTTAAGAGAGTTATGTGCTAAGGGTCTCTTCGCCATTTCTTCCAAGAACCCTAGCAGCTGTATGCAAATAGATTTCTTGATGACACGTCCTGTGTCCAGAAATCTCTGAGCCTGTATGCAAATTAGTTCCAAATGTGGCTCCCCATTGGGCTTCTGGTTGAGATGCACTTTGTGGCCCGTCCTGATGAATCCCCAGTACTGAAAGACTCCTGCCGCTTGTCCCTGAGCAGATTCCAGAGAGAACCATGGACGGACGCTGTCTTGCCAGCTGCTTCATTAGCACTCTGATTGCTGCTGTTTTACACACAGAGGTAGAAGCCTGCGGATTTACTTTGTCCCATCTTGAACTTGTTAGAGCTGTCTTTTCCTCTGCACTGTGGGCCACAGGGATTGGGCAGAGGTGTGTTTTTGGCAGGTAGCGCAGTGCTGCTCAGCATCTGAAGCTGTGATGGGAATAGCCATTTAGGCCAACACTGGGGCTGCTCAACCTCTCCTGGACACAGGCCCAGATCCATCTGACTTGCTCACTTTGGCTTTGAGGAGTTGGCTTAGGGTAAGACCTGTTACTTTCATCTGTAGAGGGCAGGTCCTGGGGGATGAATTTAATCCCCATGCCCAGATATGAATGCACATGTGTTTCTCTCTCTCTCTCTCTCTCTCTCTCACACACACACACACACACACACAGAGTTATGGCACTGAAACCCTCTTGCAGTATGCAGTAGGCAGTCATTTTTACCGTTAGGCACAGCTACCTAAAGAATGACTCTGGGCCGGCGCCGTGGCTCAATAGGCTAATCCTCCACCTAGCAGCGCCAGCACACCGGGTTCTAGTCCCGGTCGGGGCACCAGATTCTGTCCCGGTTGCCCCTCTTCCAGGCCAGCTCTCTGCTGTGGCCAGGGAGTGCAGTGGAGGATGGCCCAAGTGCTTGGGCCCTGCACCCCATGGGAGACCAGGATAAGCACCTGGCTCCTGCCATCGGATCAGCGCGGTGCGCTGGCCGTAGCACGCCAGCCGTGTTGGCCATTGGAGGGTGAACCAACAGCAAAAAGGAAGACCTTTCTCTCTCTCTCTCTCTCTCTCACTGCCCACTCTGCCTGTCAAAAAAAAAAAATGAAGAAACCAATGTTCATATGCTTGTGTGAGATATGAGTGTATTTCAGAAAGTTCATGGAAAATAAAAGGAAGGTTGTTCTTGGTGCAAACCTACTTTTTCATAACACGTAGGAGAATGTGCATTATGCAAAAAACTGTGCATGAATTTCAAAATTGTGTTTTGCGTCGCAGTAAACTCACACTTTCAATTCCATCTTCCTACCGCTGTTTGGAGATTGCCTCGTGTGTGTGTGTGTGTGTGTGTGTGTGTGTGTGTGTGTGTTGTTTCCATCAGCAGCATACACAGCACTTCTGGAGTGTATGTGGAGTCAGAATGTGATCTAAAATTAAGCTGTGAGGTTTCATCTCCCTGCAAGCTGGTTGTTCCCTTAGCGTTGCCAGTGTGGTACCTGTCACCACTGTGCATTGAGTTGCTCAGACTGGAGCCCTAGAAATCAGTATTGACCTCTACCTCCTACCCCACCCAGCAGCACGTCTTGTGGGTTTGCTCCATCTCCCGTGCTCTTCTGGCATGGTCCTTGTCTGGGCCACTGTCATCTCTCTCCCAGACCACTACCAACCTTGATAATGGGCCTCTGTGATGCTTTAAACATACACGATGTTACTTTATATTTTTAGAAAAGATTTATTTGAATAAAGAATCACAGAGAGGCAGAGAGAGAGAGAGAGATAGGTCTTCCATGCGCTGCCTCACTCCCCAGATGGCCGCAGTGGCCCAAGCTGGGCCGATCTGGAGCCAGGAGCTTCTTCCAGGTCTCCCACGTGGGAGCAGGGGCCCAAGGGCTTGGGCCATCTTCCTATACTTTCCCAGGCCATTGCAGAGAGCTGAATCGGAAGTGAAGCAGCCGGGACTTGAATGGCACCCATATGGATACCTGCACTGCAAGCAAAGGCTTTACCCACTACGCTATAGCACCGGCCCCACAATATTACTTTAAAGTCCTTAAAAAAGGAAACTAAAAGGTCTATTTTGGTGTAAAACATATTGAAATCCTTGCACACAGGGGTCTTTAAAAAGTTTGTGGAAATGCATATTATGAAAAACCCATGCATTCATTTCAAGACTTTTTGCAGCAAATAAACCTGTTTTTAAATTCCATTTCCCATGAACGTTTTTGCAGTACCATGGTACATGAGGATCAGAACGGCGTGATCTGGTCCTGCCACTTCGCCAAGTTCATGTCCTCACCCCACCCCAATGGCTAAACTTCTGCCAGACCTTCCTCTCTGCTTCAAATTCCAAGTTCACGGCACTGTAGGTACCAGGGTCCACCTCCTGTCTTGGATTCCACTTGGACCCCGTGTCCTGTGTCTCATGAACTTGATAAGCCAAGTATCACTTCCTGCCAGGCACTCACCAGCGGTCTCTGCTCCACTGTTCGCTCTGCTGGCAGAGGAATCAGACTTTTCTATACCAAAAATGGCAAAGAGTGAATCCTCTCGTCTCCCTTCCTATAGTAAACAGACGAGGCAGCCCAGAGAGGAATCTGCTCCAACTAGCAAGAGCTCAGAATGACTATCGGCATGATTTACTGTGGCATTCCTCATAACACTACTAGGGCCTCATTTAAAAAAAAAAAAAAAGAGTTGGAAAGGAAGTGGAACACTCTTCTGTGGATGTTTTCTTATAGACTCAAGTTCGTGATGATGTTGGCATGGAGACAAGGCATGCACAGGGAAGGGTAGCAGGGGGCTTCCTGCACTGTAAGACATGACAGAGCCTTGCATGGCTTTCTGGTGTGCTCTTTCTAGTAACAACATGCAAGAGGGGTGCGCTGGACAACAGCGGGGCAGTCGTGCTGCTCTGAGCATCGTCAGTTGCATCCCCAGGGTCCCTATGTGTTCATCTTTGGGGTACAGTGATGGCAGCGCCAGCTTATTTGTCAAAGGGTAAAGGGTGTGGCTTGGGGAGGATGTCCTTATCTTTGCCTTGTTGATGTCCATGACAGCTCCGTGGTGGTCATTCTATCCCAGAGCCACCACTGACCAGCTCTGTGATTTTAAGGAAGTCGCATGCCCTTGGGATCTTGGCTTCTTGAGCTTTAAAAGGAGGGAAGGGCTTGTGGTCCATTCCAACTTCATGACCCGTGATGTGTTATGGTAGAGGAGCTGTGTGTTCCTGCGGGACCTGAAGCCTCCCTCTCTGTCCAGCTGTGATGCTGTTGGAGTCCCCTCCTTCTGAGGAGCCCAAGGAAACACATTGGGAGGCCTGGTGTCACACGAGGAAGACTCTCCAGGCAGAAGCTGGGGGCTCGTGGCATTCGACCATCTCGGAGGGCAGTTCTGTACCTTCTTGTCACAAGTGGACACACACATCTCCAAAGCACTGGGGTTAGTTCAAGTCACATGACCAGTACAGGCAGAACACAGGGCCACAGATGCTGCTTATAAGGAATAGCACTCCTGTCGCAAATGAGAACCACCGCATGGAAAATTGTACTGTTAAAAGAAAGGAGCCAGATGCCACACAGGGCCAGGCCTGGCGGCCCGTGCACAGGAAGTGCGTGCCTGGCAGTGACTGCAGTCTGCCCCATCCACCAGCATCAGGACGGGTGCCGAGAAGAAGGGTCACCCGTGCTCCTTGCTACTCTGTTGTGACCCCAGCCCACCAACCCCCGAGGTCACCTCTCCGAAAGCACACCTGGCAGGGACTCCCAAGTGTATCAGTGGGTGCCCAGGAATTCCAAAAATCAACGAGGTACTGAGGAATCCTCTCCTGCTAAGGTTCTTACAAGTTGGGGTGGAGGTGGAAGAAAGAGAAGCGTGGCCCATAGACACCCATGATGTAGCCCTACAGCTGTCCAGTAGTTTGGATCCAGGGCCATTATAGAAAAGGAAGGCAGGAGTGGCTGGAGCCTGCTGTGTGGTGAGAAGCATGCCAACATCTGCTCGCTCACTCTCTCCCTCTCTCTCTCTGTCTCTCTCTCTCTCTCAAGATTTATTTATTATTTGTAAGAGTTACAGAGAAAGAGAGAGAGCTCTGTCTTCCATCCGCTGGTTCACTCCCCAGATAGCCACAATGGCTTGAGCTGGGCCGATCCAAAGCCAGGAGCCAGGAGCTTCTTCCAGGTCTCCCACATGGTTGCAGGAGCCCAAAGACTTGGGCCATCTTCTACTGATTTCCCAGTCCATAACAGAGAGCTGGATTGGAAGTGAAGCAGCTGAGACTCAAACCAGTGCCCATATGCGATGCTGGCACTTCAGGTGGTGGCTTTACCCGCTACACCACAGAGCCGGCCCCTGCACACTGTCCTGAGCTGGATGAAAATCCTCCTGAGTGTGTATATAATTCTCCTTATCTTGTAAATGAGTAAACTGAGGCCTGGCAAAGTAACCAATCCCAGAAACAAAGTGCGTATGTTGCGGGTGAGCCAATGCGTGCATAAACACATCAGGTTTAATCAAGGGAATTCAGATCCATGGAGAACTCTGTCACTGAGTGGAGCAGAATGGAGATAGGGCAGGGCAGGGTAGGGGGTAGCATGGACAAGGCAGAGTCCTCCCATCTAAGGAGTCTGGCGTCTCCTCAAATACAAGCCAGGAGATACTAGAGAGCGTGGAAGGCATACACAGCATTGTGAGCACTGGCATGGATGCAAGTCATCCTGTCCTGTAGCTGCTCTCGTACGATAGATATTTAGGGGTTGGTTAAATTAAGTGACTTGTTCCTATGCGGTAGAAATTATTCTTTCCAGGGCGGGCGACTGACAGAGCAGTGAAGATGCCACTTGGGATGCCTGCATCCCATAGTGGATTTCCTGAGTTGGAGCCCAGGCCCCACTCTCCATTCCAGCTTCTTCCTGTCATGTGCCCTGGGAAGCAGCAAGTGGTGGCTCAGAGCACTTGGGTCTCTGCCACCCATGTGAGAGCCAAGGACTGGGTTCCAGGCTCTTGATTTCAGCTTGGCTCAGCCCTGCTACTATGGGCATTTGGAAAGTGAATCAGCAGATGGAAGATTGTCAGTCTGTCTCTCTGTGTCCCTGTGCCTTTCAAGCAAAAAAGAAAATCATTAAATAAAAATCCAAAAAGTAAATCATTCTGTCCTGCATTTGGCTAGTGAGGAAATGGGGGCCAGAGAAGCCGGGTAATGTGAGAACAGACAAGTAGATGTCACTGTGTTCATGGAGAGTGCAATTAAAATGGTTTGTTTTCTTTTTTATAAAGATTTGCTTATTTGAAAGGCACAGTGACAGACAGAAAGGTCTTTCACCTGGTGGTTCATTCCCCAAATGGCCACAATAGTTACTGCTAGGCCAGGCTGAAGCCAGGAGACTGGACCTCCATCCAGGTCTCCTGCATGGATGCAGGGGCCCAAGCACTTGGGCCATTTTCTGCTGCTTTCCCAGGTGCATTAGCAGGGAGCTGGCATGGAAGTTGGGCAGCTGGGACTCGAACTGGTGCTCATGTGGGGTGCTGGCATGCAGGCTGCTGCACCACAATGCTGAACCCCAAAGAAGTTTCTTTTCATGCAAAAGTTATGAAATCCATGCAGGTTTTTTTCATAATAGACATTTCAGGGACCTTTCTGAACATGGCTCGTGTGCTGTAAAGAGTTACCAACCATTGAGCAATTGCATGGGACCCTGTGCCAGGCACTCTGCCCCCTGTGTCCCATTCAATCCTCACAGCACTAGGGGATAGGAGCCCCCACCCACTTCTCAGTCGAGGACCTAAAGGTCAGACGGGCCAGGGCCACACAGCTGAAAGGTAGGATGGAATTGGGAAAAGGGGTCAGCACGAGCTGTTAGGAGAGTTCATTGCCAGAGCCCTGCCTGGGGTGTTACTCAAAATGCTGAATATCTGGAGACTGTGGAGCTGAGCCGCTGAGCCAGCAGGCGGACAGAGGTCAGCCCCAATCAGCCGGCCTGGCCACACCAGCGCTACCCACCTGCAGAGCTTCAGAACTGCCTGGCCCAGACCTGCGGACAGAGAAAGCAGCCCATCCACATCATTCTTGCTACGTGACGGAGCGTCCCTGTTCTGAGTGGCTGAGGCCACGGCTTGATGGGGCTCAGCCAAGCAAGCTCTTGCATGAGGTCCCTTGTCAGTTGCAGTAGGATGACAGCTAGAGATGGAGGTTTCCCAGGTCTCCCAGGGCTGCACATCCAAGATGGCCTTCTCATTGGCGTCCCTGGTGTCTGCGAAGCTTCTCTGTTCAGCAAAGCCGGCTGGAGGGCTTCCCCCAGCAACTCAGAGCTGTAGCAGGAAGAAGGCAGGATCTGCCCCCTATCACCATCCAGCATTGCTTCTGCCATAGTCTACCAAGCAACAGTTGTAGGATCTGTCGTGATATGTGTGTGGGGCAAAGCTATGCTGCAGAAGAGCACAGTGGGTGGGGAAGACGCAATCAGCCACAGCAGCCTTGGAAGAGGCTCTGTCCAAGCAGAGCCAGGGGAAAGGGCTGGGAAGATCATGGCTGGTGGAGCGACCGCACAGCCAGCCTCGTGTATGCAGTCTGCTCATGAGGAGTCAGCCACCCACAAGTAGGAAATATTCAAGGAGAAAGCTCCTCTGCACTGGACAAATACCAGCATTTTTCTTTTCCTTCCTAAACAAGGTAGGATAGCATCTATTTACATAGCATTTACATTGTACTAGGTATGGTAAGTAATCAGGAGATGATTTAATGTATACAAGAGAGTGTGCATAAGTTATATGCAAATATGATGCCATGTTATCTAATGGGCGCACCTGCAGAGCTCCTCTCCAGGGGACCAATCCCCATGGATACGAAGGGACGGTGACTGCATGCAGAGGCAGGGGGCAAGAGAGCATGGAGCATCTCACTGAGCCTGAAGCATTTGGCTCACAAAGGGCGACAGCAACAGCGGAGGCAGGAGAGAGACCAGAGCTCTCAGGGCCTCTGGACACTGAAGGAGGCCAGATGTTATCCTAGTATCACCAAGAGCCTTCTAGGGGATGGAGTCCCACAAGGAACTGACCCAGCCACAGCCACGTCTTGGGAAGATGGTTGAGGGCATTGGGGCAGGGAGATCAGATGTCTTCCTTGTCCGTCCTCTATCCCCAGGGAGAGGAGCCCGCTGGGCTAGACCCTGCCCCTGGCTCAGCCCTGGGCCCTGTCGTGACCCTTGGCTGTCGCCGGAGCGAGCCAGGCGTGGTGTTTGCAGGGCGCAGCCAGCTCGCTCTCTCTGTTATGCTCTGAGATTCCGGAAGCCTCTGAACAGCACTTGTGATAATTACAGAATCCCCACATATATTGATGGAAAACAGCTACATAAATAGCACAGCTTGGTATTTACTGAGTGCCAGTTTTCTGTAAATAGAGAATTCTGGCAGTTACCAGCAAGCAGCTCGTCTACTCCCTGGAGCCAGCACTTGCCTTCACACAGTCCTTTTTCAGGGAGGTTTCATGTCACTGTTACCTGTGGCCAGGGGCAGGGACCCTCAGTCTTGTTTGGGGGGCCATGGAGACTCCTTTGTGGACGTCCAAAAGGGGGTTTTGACTACCCCATCATCTTAGTGTAGAGTCCCGCCTCCCTTCCAGGCATGGGGGAGCTCCTGAGCAGGTGTGTGACCTCCAGGTGGGAAACAAGGCTCATTTGTGAATCTACATCAGCATCAGCGTTTCCCAGACTCTTTCTTAGGAGCCTAGTGGAGGAAAGAGAGTCCTAGGTGTTGCATGTGAGAAGTGAGGATATTTTTTTAATCAAATGTTTAACAAATGCCAAGTTTTACTTGTTTATTTTCTAAATCCAAGATTTCTCACGATCTTGAGTGTGTTAACTAGGGCCATGGCGTGCTGTATGGGAAGTATAGTGGCTCACTAGGCTAATCCTCCACCTGCAGCACTGGCACACCGGGTTCTAGTCCAGGTCAGGATGCCAGATTCTGTCCCAGTTGCTCCTCTTCCAGTCCAGCTCTCTGCTGTGGCCCAGGAGTGCAGCGGAGGATGGCCCAGGTCCTTGGGCCCGCATGGGAGACTAGGAGAAGCACCTGGCTCCTGGCTTCGGATCAGCGCGGTGCGCCAGCCGCAGAGTGCTGGCCGCAGCGCTGGCCGCAGCAGCCATTGTGGGGTGAACCAACAGAAAAGGAAGACCTTTCTCTGTCTCTCTCTCACACTGTCCATTCTGCCTGTCAAAAAAAAAAAAAAACTGACTGTGGGCCTCTTCCACGGAGTATTTTATAGATATAGAACATCCTGTCTTTTTTAAATTTAATTTAATTTTATTTGGAGGGGGAAGAGAAAGAGAGAGATTGATTGACAAAGTTCCTACCCACTCTTTCACTCCCCAAATGCCCATAACAGCTGGGGCTGGGCTGGGCTGGGCTGTGCTGGGCCAAATCCAGCAGCCAGGAACATAGTCCAGGTCTCCCACATACATGGCAGGAAACCAATTACTTGAGCTGTCCCCATTACCTCCCAGCATCTAAAATAGCAGGAAGCTGAAAGCAGGAGCCATAACCAGGAATCAAACCCAGGTACTCTGATATGGGATACAGGCATCTTAACTGGCTAAACACCTTCCCCAAAGCATCTCAAAGAAGTCATATTTTATCCATTAGCTTTTGCTCTGTAACAACCCTACATTTTCTTAGCTTAAAGCAATAGCAGTTGACTGAGTGCTTGGTTCTGTGGTTCAGCAGTTGGGGCTGGTCTCAGCTGAGTGGTTTTTTTTTTTTTTTTTATCTTTTATTTAATATTTAATGAATATAAATTTCCAAAGTACGTCTCATGGGTTACAATGGCTTCCCCCCCATACCGTCCCTCCCACCCACCACCCTCCCCTTTCCCACTCCCTCTCCCCTTCCATTCACATCAAGATTCATTTTCGATTATCTTAGTATACAGAAGATCAGCTTAGTATACCTTAAGTAAGGATTTCAACAGTTTGTTCCCACACAGAAACATAAAGTGAAAAATAGCTGAGTGGTTCTTGTGGCTGGCTTTCTCACGCAGTTGGCTGGCTGTCGGGTAGGGCAGTGAGAGCAAGTGGGTGCCATGCTCTGTTAATCTCATCACACCAGCCCAGGTTCATCCACATGGCAGATAGACAGGGCTCCAAGCGATTAATCAGAATATGGAGGGCTTATTGAGACCCAAGCTTACATGTAGCCAGCACATACCATCCCCTCCACATTCTATTGGTCAAAGCAGTTTACAGGCCATGACTTAGGAATTCCATGCCCATGAAAAATGAGCATGAGAAGCAAAGGCTTTGGAATTTCTACAGTGGTCAGTGCTAGGAGAGGAGATTTGCTGAGAGCATCAGGGCTGGGCTTACTGTTGAAGCTGTGTTTGCATAACAAGCAAAAAGAGGTTTGGACCCAGATTGTATGTTTATTTAGTGTGCCTGAGTGGGGAAGAGACTTGTGATGGAGTTAACTGAAGATTAAAACCATCTCTCAATCCAGCCTTCAGTGCCCTCCCTGTAAGTGAGCATAAACTTCCCTCTCCCAATAATAATCTCAGGTATCAGAGCCCACCAACCAGAGGTGGCCAGATCACTCCTATGGTCACACATAGTATGGGACTAAGTTACATGTGTCTGGCATGCTGCAGCAAGGAACTTTGAGGAACCTTGTCTGTGTCTCTCCAAGGAAACTTTGGCCCTTAATTCTGTGGACAGTTAATTGAAGAGGGGAAGGTACAGGATGGATGTTGCAAAAAACATGGAGGTCATTTGGTGATTGGATATCTCCCTAGTGTCTACTCAGGGAGCAGTAAGATTATCTTTTCATTTTATTTATGTGATTTTGTCTATTTGAAGGGCTGAGACATGGAAAGAGAGATAGAGAGAGAGAGAGAGAAATAGAGAAATGGACATACAGAGATATTCTGCCCTCTGGTTCACTCCACAAATATCCACAACCTCCAGAGATGGTCCAGGCCAAAGCCAGGAACCTGGAACTCAATCTGCATCTCCCATAGGAGTGGCAGGGATCCAAGTACTTGAACCATCATTTGCTGCCTCCCAGGGTGCACTAGCAGGAAGCTGGAATCAGAAGTAGAAGCAGGACTCGAACCCAGTCACTCCAATAGGGAATACAGGTGCCCCAAGTATTGTCCTAACCACCGCACCAAAGGCCCACCCCTGAAGCAGGAATGTTTGAGCAATGATGTGGTTGTCGTTGGTACAGAGGAAACCACTGTCACTCAACAGGCCAGATGTTGGCAGTCTTAGGCTTGGGGCCAAGCTTTGTCTCTGTCTTTTTTAGATATGTTAATCAGGATACCTTGATCTATGTAGAAGCTTCAGGGTCCTCTTGGAAATACTGTGATTTGACCATCAGTGGTGATTTTATCACAGGCCAAGATGGAGGCTGATCAGTAAGACGCGTTTCTAGATTTAGATACAGATACACGAAGGGGCTTCAAAAAGTTCATGACAAACGCAATTAAAAGCTAAGTTTATTTTGGCACTATTTTTTTTGAAATTTATGCATTGTTTTGCATAATATGCATTTTCAGTGAACTTTTAGAAAACCCTTGATATAGATATGCAAAAAAGCTTGCATGTCCAGAATATATTTTTTAAAAAATCATTTTTCAAACTAATAAGAACAAGACAGACAATCCCATATTAGGAAAAGAACAAAAAGACTTGAACTTCATATGAAAAGTTGCTCTGCTCCGTGAGTCATCAGGGAAATGCAGTACCCCTACACATCCCTTGTCATGGCAAAATGAAACACATACAGTCTCAGGTGTTGGCAAGAGTACAGCATGACTGGAACTCTCGTTCACTGCTGGTAGAATATGAATTGATGCAGAGGTTGGCATTTAGCCTGGCAGTTAAGACATTGGTTAAACTCATGCCCCATTTTGGAGTCCCCTTTGATGTCCAGTTTCCTGCTAATGCAGACGCTGGGAGGCAGCAGTGGTGGCTCAAATAACTGGATTCCTGCCACCCGTGTGGGTGACCTGGATTGAGTTCTGGGCTCTGCTTTTGGCCCAGCCCTGGCCTTTAGAATGAACCAGTAAGTTAGGATTCTCTCTGTCTCTCTGTCTCTGTCTCTGTCTCTGTCTCTCTCTCTCTGTGTGTGTGTGTCTTTCTTCCTTTCCAGTACTCTGTGTATCTGTGTCTTCCTCTCAAATAAACAAATATATTTAAATTAATACAGTGACTCAGTAAAACTGTTTAGCAGTAAGTACTAAGCCTGAACATATGCCTGCTGCGTGACTCAGCAAGCTCAGCCCTCCGTATCTGCAGAAATGTGTATATAAGTGTACCAAATGTACTACAATGTGCATGGAAGCACTGGTCATAAGAACCCGACCTTGGAAGCTACCCAAACACCCATCAGTCATGGAAGGCATAAGCAGATGGTGCTGTGTTTACACAACACCACCATGGTAATGAAGACTGTAGTGCATCTTCACAAAGCTGGTCCTACCCCTGCAGGCGGCCTACAGCAAGGAAAGGGACTTGGAAGATGGAACAGCCGATGATACACGGCTGTAGATGACCCAGAGCAACTGCCATTGATTCAGTGGGTATTCTTGGAAGTCCTCTGTCCTGCCAACCCCAGGCTAGTGGTGGAGGTGCAAAGAAGAATGAGACTCCTACACTGAGCCAGAGTGCTGCTGACCCGGCAGGCCTGGGATGGGTCTCTGCATCACAGCACAGGATGGAGTGCCCCCTCGCCAGATGCAATGGGAAGTCTTCACCTAGGAGCTGAGAGGACACACGCTTCTTAGATATTCTAGCCAGACGCCACACTTTGTGGTCAGCCAGCCCCAATAAATGTTGGCTGGATTGATAGGCAACTAGATTTCTTAACAGGAGTGTGTTAGGCAGCTTTTCTTTCTTTTTTTTTAAGATTTACTTATTTATTTGAAAGTCAGAGTTACACAGAGAGGAGAGGCAGAGACAGAGAGAAAGAGAGGTCTTCCATCCGCTGGTTCACTCCCCAATTGGCTGCAATGGCCAGAGCTGCGCCAATCCAAAGCCAGGAGCCAGGAGCTTCTTCCAGGTCTCCCATGTGGGTGCAGGAGCCCAAGGACTTGGGCCATCTTCTGCTGCTTTCCCAGGCCACAGCAGAGAGCTGGATCAGAAGTGGAGCAGCCGGGACTTGAACCAGTGCCCATATGGAAGGCCGGTAGTGCAGGCAGCGGCTTTACCCACTACGCCACAGCGCCGGCCCCAGTTAGGCAGCTTTTCATTACCATAATTAAATGCCTGAGGCAGCCAACTTTATAAAGAAAGGGAATTTATTTTGGATGATAATCCTGAAGGTATAAGGCCTAGGGACCCTCCTCTGGGGAAGACTTATTGCTGGCAAAACCCCAGGCAGTACGGGGCACCAAAGGGCACATATGGCCACTTGTCAGATCTCTATTATTTTTAAAATTTTAAAATATTTCTTCATTTATTTGAAAGGCTGACAGAGAGGGACACAGAGATTCATCCACTGGTTCATTTCACAAATGCCCTCAACAGCTAGGCCTGGGCCAAGCTGAAGCCAGGAGCCAGGAACTCCTCCAGGTCTCCTACATGGGTGACAAGAACGCAGGTACTTGGGCCATCATCTGTTGCTTCTCCAATGCATTAACAGGGAGCTGGATCAGAAGCAGAGCCAAGACTCGATCCCAGGCACCCAGATGGGGGTTGCAGGCAGCTCAACCGGCTGTGCCACAATGGCTGTCCCTCTGCCTTTCTTGTTATAAAGCTGTTGAGATTTCTGGGGTTCCACCCTAATGATCTTAATTTAGTCACTCTCCAAAGACTCCATCTCTAACCGCCATAACCAGATTAAGTTTTTGCCCTCTTAATACCATCAGTTCATGAGTTTGGCAGTTGAACACCTGCACATGTTCAGGAGACAAGCCATATTCATGCTCAGCAGGTTGGATGTCTGCTGTCTGTAATGAGGTTGGCAAAACTCTGAACACCAAACCCAGTCCTTTCTCAGAGGCAGTTGATGGATCCCAAGAGTGAGGTTTATCTTATACATTCCAGGATGCACAATTGAAATGGGTTGTGTCTCCTTTGAAACAATATCCTGGGCAGCCACACATTTATTTCTACAATGAAGCCATTGTCTCCAACAGTTCTGGAAGTTGTCTTTGTCGGGTGAAGGTTCCTGGTGTGTATAAGTGAGTCCCACCAGAAAGTCAGACTCGTTCACTTACTGTGGTCACACTGCATTTATGACCCAGAACACCACCACACAGCTTGACCACCCACTTCACCAAATCAAAATCACCCTCTAAGCATCACATGTGGAGTCGTTGACAAGGAGAAGCTCCAGGCTCTCATAGGATAGGAGCAGCATCACAGAAATCCTTCCTCAAGGACCCCTGGGAAGAGCCCAGCCTGCCTGTGGCCCTGCAGAAACCCTGGAGACGTGAGAACTAGACCAGCGCAGAAGACGGACCCCCGTCATTCTCTTAGTTCTGAGACTCCAGCTGTCCAGATGTGACACAGCAAGTCCTCTGGCATACCAACCCCAGGCTGCTTTGGGAGCATTCAAAGAAAAAACAAACACAGAAGAAGCACCTGCCGTTCTAGTGCTGCTGCATGGAGATGGGAGGGAAGTCTGCCCCGGTGACACCAGTCTGGCATCAGACTGAAATTCACAGGGTTAAAGGTTGTGGGAGGGGAGATAGGTAATCACAACACCTGCTTCTCTTGTTTGGGGGCATTTCTTAGCAAAGGATGATTGCACAACTAGAATTTAAGGAGGTGAGTGTGTAGGGCCTAAAGGTTAGTATGCCACTTTTGATGTCCATATCTCATCGTGGAGTGCCTGGATTCAAGTCTGGGTTCCATGCTCAGTTCCAGCTCCCTGCAAATGTATACCTGGGAGACAGAAAGGAATGGATCAGCAAATTTGGTCCCTGCCACCCACATGGAAGACCCAACTCCCAGCTTCTGCCTGGCCAGTCCCAGTTGTTGAGGGCATTTGGAGAATGAACCAGCAGATGATATCTATCTCTCTCACGCACTTTCTCTCTCTCTCTCTCTCTCTCTCTCTCTCTCTCTCTGCCTCTCAAATAAATAAATGTATATAAAAGAGAAACATTGGGCATGCATCTGATAAGGATTCTAGTTATGATTAGAGTTATGACAAAAGCTGGACTTCTGCAGCCAAGTCCAGAGTTTAAGTGACGGCACCCTTCTCTCTGCCCACTGGATCCAAGAGAGACCCAATTGGCAGAGTGGACCTGACCATGGCTGTGAGACAGAAAGAAGGGGATCAGGTCATTTGGAAGGAAACAACCCTCAAACACTAGTAAACTTGTGAACTTGAACTTTGACCTCAGACCAACAGGACCTACCAAAGGGAATGAGCAGGAGAGTAAAAACAAGGGGAGGAGACTGTATGTTTCCTTCTGACATCAGAAGCAAGGGTTAAGGGAGAAGAAGGCCAAATTGGTATGTCCATACTTTGAAAAACAGGAGACCTGGCAGAGGAGCAGCCACAAGGAGTTGGCAGGCAGTGCGGCTCTGTTGTTTTGCCTTCAGTTACTATCAGGCTCCAAGTGGTGAGAGGGAGGAGTGGGGAATGGATATGGGAAATACACGAAGTGGTTTTTAACCTGAGATGCTTACAAGGCGCTTGTAAGTGGGAAGACGGCCTGAAATTACGTGAAGTTAGCAAACCACAGGAGCAGGGATGAGCCAGTGAAAAATGAAGAGAGCACCTGTGAACAGGCAGAGAGAAGTCCCAGGGCCCATATGGACATGACCCTGCTCAGCGCCCACCCACTGCACCGCTGCCGCTTTGCAGAGGCCTCCCGCTGGACCCAGCTGGCCTCGCTCCGACACTTGTCCAGAGCTGCTCCCCTCTGAGCACACCGTGTTTAATTAAGGCCAGATAAAACGGCTGCCTTGTTTCTGACTCTCGCTCCCATGTGGAGTTGAAAGGAATCAAACAACTAGGTCAGCCACACTCCCTGGGCCCAGGGCAGGGAGTGCTATTGGCAGGTTCCCCTTGAGACGGGCTAGGGTGGAGAGTCTGGATCCGGTTGCTTTGCCATCACCACCATGACCCCCATCCCCTGCAGTGTTCTCAAGGGCCCCCTCTCCTGCCTGGGGTGTCCTGCAGTGCCAGGGCACAGGCACAGGGCAGTCTGAAGTCATGGGCCTTTGCAGCGTCCTGGAGGTGGGAAGGAAAGGAAATGTTCAAGTTTCATTTTCACTTTGACCGATAGAAACTGATGAATAGGATGCCTTCATGTCCTTGGAACTAAGCCCCATTCCTTATAACCGCTGGAGCAAGTAGCTGGCCTGAGCCCTCCTACCTTCTCCTTTCCCTAGGGCAGGGGGCTGGGAGGAGAGCTTTGAGGATGAGGATGAGACCTACCCACACCCTCCCTGCAGCCCTGAGCTTGTTCGGGACCCTGGAGCCAATGGATAAGGAATGACTTTGCAGTGAAGACCATAAATCAGGCCATGGACCCAAACCCTTCCCTGTGTGCTTGCAACCTTTTTGCTTCAAAGAAATATATTATAAACCAAATCGCATCAGTGTATAAAACAGCTGCCCCACAGAAGACGTCAGAGGACCAAAGACCTGCTCTCCCCCCGTCACTCCTCACCTCACAAGGCAGTTCCATGGAACACTGAGGACCAGCAGCCTTGTTTGAATACCTTGCCTCCGTTTTCCGGGCTGGTTTCCGGGCCGGCAGTTTTTAAGGTCCTTTCTAACCTGGAGGTTCTCTGAGGCTGTCTGGTGCAGGCACACAGCACTCTCAAGCCACCTGCCGTGGGAGAGCCACCCAAGCCTTGTTCTCAAATGTGGCTGCATGGCAGCCTCTTCCTACTCTGGAATGGGAGCTGCCCTTGGCCGAGATGTGGAACTGGGAAGCCTGGGGGCCCTCTGGGCATACCTGCGTCAGCTATGCTGAAGTCACCAGATCTACCGGTCCAGGCTTCTCAAAGCATGGTCCAAGGAGCACCAGTCATGGATGCCGGATGGGATGCAGAATCCCAGTCCCAACTTGTGAATCAGAATCTGCAACTGACAGGACCTCAAGATGCATGCAAGGGACAAGTGGGGAGGGGAGTGATGCCCCCCTCCATCTCCTTCCCCCTCTGCTGTCTGTTACCCTGTGCGTTATTGCGTGGACCGCTACCCTAGCCTTGCCTCCAGTATGGGGCAGCTCTGATGCAGTCACACTCCAGAGTCTTCCATGGGATCAGGCCAAGGCAGCTCCCCTACCAACCTCCATCCTTCCCTGGCCACCCCCACCCACGGTGTCCCCACACCGGGCTCCGGTGCCTCCGACCTTCTCCTGTGTCTTCAGACACCTGTTCTCTTTGCTTGGAGGATTTACTACTGTTGGCCCCACAGATCTCAGCAAGAGGTCAGCTCCTCTCTGTGGTCACCCCTGCCTCCCCCCTACCCCAGGTCAGGGTGCATGCCCTGTCAGTAGGAGCTGTAGCACTGGAACCTTCTTTGTTGCAGCTATTATCACAATGTGTCACCGTACCTCTTTGTGCGATGATTTGATTGGATCTGCAATGGACTTAATCACCATGGGAATAGGCATCCTGTCCAGGTCATTCCTTACTCTTCCCCCAGGACCTCTCTTAGTACCTGACCTGTCACAGGGGCCCCATCAATTTAAGCACAGAGAGTGGAAACTACTGCTTGAGCCCAGTGAGGTAGAGACAGAAAGCAGGCAGTCGCCTGAAGATATGCACTGGCACAGGGAGGACTGGGAGTGTCTAAAGCTGGACTGCAGTGATGGCTATAAGTGTGCTGAAACTCATTACTGCAGGGCAGGTCTTAAGATGCCCACATCCCATACCGGAGTGTCTTGAGTTCAAGGTCCGGCTTCCTGTTCATGTGCACCAGGGGAGGCAGCAGGTGTGACTCCAGTACTTGGATCCCTACAGCCCACATTGGATGCCTGGATTGAGTCCTGGTTCCCAGATCCTGGCTTCAGCCTGGTTCGGCCCCAGCTCTTACAGGCATTTAGAGAGTAAACTGATAGATGGGAGTTCACTCTCTCTCTCTTACTTTCTCACTCTCGCTCTCCCTTTCAGACATATAGATTTGTTTAACCGCAAGTACATAGTGACAGTGGGTGGATTTTACAGTATGTAAACCCCACCTCTATAGAGCTGTGCTAGAGATGAACGCGATGCAATCAGACAGCAGCATCTCTCAGGCAACTGCATCCACACGGCTCTTGCCTCATCCCCCTCCCCCTTCCTCTAGCGCGCAGTTGTGCAAGCCCAGCACAGCTGGGAGGGAGACCAGGCCAAAAACAACTCCATCCCCACACTCCCCTCACCCAGAGTCCCACTCAGATGCTGAAGCCGCACTTCCTCTGCTGGTGGCCAGGGCGGGAGGAAGATTCACGACTTCTAATAAGCCACGGCAGCCCTGCTGGTGGTTCCTCCTCTGTCTAAATAGAGCACTGATCCGGTCCAGGAATCCTCCCCAACCCCCACCCCCACCCCCACCCTGCCCGGCCCAGATCTAAAACCCCTTAGCAAGTGTGGCTGCCTTAGAATTCTCTTGAGCACAGAGGACAGATGAGGTCCCCTTGTCGCCGTGCAGAGGACCTGGGCCCCATGCATGAATCATGCACACCTGACCTGCAAGGCTGATGCTCAGCCTCTCTCCGTTCCACCTGATTTGTTGGTGCTCAGGTTTTCTTGACTTTACCTGCACCTGGACCCCCTGCTTACAGGTCACATGTCCGGAAGGCATGACCTCCAGCCTATGTTCTTTGTTTTCACACAAGCTGGTGCCACAAGGAGTGTCCTGTGTCATTACTTTTTGTTTGTTTTTGAGAGGCAGAGTTACCAGGGTGGAAGGGAGATCTTCCATCTGCTGTTTCACTTCCCAAATGGCTACAACAGCCAGGACTGTGCTGACCAAAGCCAGGAGCCCAGAGCTCCATCCAGGTCTCCCATGTGGGTGCAAGAGCCCAACCACTTGGGTCATCTTCCACTGCTTTCCCAAGCACATTAACAGGGAGCTGGAATAGAAGTGGAGCAGTCAGGACTCGAACCAAAGTCCCTGTGGGATATTGACATCACAGACAGCGGCTTAACCCACTATGCCACAATGCTGGCCTTGGCAGTGTTCATTATTGCTGTCTCTTTAATTTAACCATGAGGTGCTACATGGTGTCTGATTAAAATAAACAGGCTATATTACTAGTTAGGGCAGAATAATTGCAGTAACAAATAGAATCCATATTAGTATTCCATTGCTGTGTAGCAAAATGACCACAAACATAGAAACTTAAAATAATGGTCGTTCATTCTCTCCAGTATCAGACTCAATGTACTGAGTCCTCCATTCAGGGCCTCCCAAGTCTAAAACCAAGATGACAGTGCAAAATATTCTCAAAACACAGGCTTTGGGGGCAGGTGGTGCGGCACCGTGGGTTGAGCCACTACCACTTGCAATGCCGGCATCCCATATCACAGCACCAGTTCGAGTCCCAGCTGCTCCATTTCCTGTCCAGCTCCCTGCTAATGCACCTAGGAAAGCAGCAGAAGAAGATGGCCCAAGTGTTTGGGCCCTGCTACGGTCTCTGTGGGAGACCCTGATGGAGTTCTAGGCTACTCATTTTAGCCTGGCCCAGCCTCGGACATTTTGTCCATTTATTGAATGAACCAACGGATGAAAGAGTCTCTTTCTCTCTCTCCTCCCACACCCCTCTGTCATTCTGCCTTTCAAGTAAGCAAAATAAATTCTTTATTAGAAAGAAAAGAAAAAGGCACAGGCCTCTCACTGTTTGCATCTTTCACCAGACCGAGCCCTGCCTCTCTTGAGGGCTCACCTGTCTGCATTAGACCCACCAATAAGAATATTCCTATTTTATTTTTTATTATCTGTACTTATTTTAAAGGCAGAAAAACAGAGAGACAGAAATGGACACAGAGAGAGATCTCATCCACTATTTCAGTCCCCAAATGCTGCAATGGTCAGGGCTGGGCCAGGCTGAAGCCAGAAGCCAGGACCTCCATCCAGGTCTCCCATGTGAATAGCAGGTACCCAGATGCTTAAGCCATCACCCGCCTGTCTCCCAGAGTGCACATTAGCAATAAGCTGGAGTTAGAAACAGAGCCAAGACTCAAACCCCAGCACTGTGAAGTGGGATGCATCCTAGCTGCTGTGCCCAACGCCCCGTCTCCCTTGTTGAAAGATAACTGATTAGAGAATTTGACTGCACTTCCAGACTCTGCCTCAGCAGCTCCTGGGTTGGTGGTTGAATAGCTTCCAGAAAGTGTGTGTACAACAGGAAGCTGTCTTCAGATTCCGCCTACCACAAGCCCCTGAGTGCACCTTGGCACAGGCATTATCAAGTATTACTTCCTCCTCACACACATACTCCAAGGGAGTTGCAAGTCAGTGGGGTTGGATCCCATCGACTGATGAAGGCTCTGCCATTTCCCACCTGTGGCTTCCAATCTCTCTCTGAGCCTTGACAGAGAGTCAGCAGAAATACCTAAGCCATGGAGTTGTGTGAGATGAAGGGCCCCCGTGGGCCAAGCCCAGCACTTACGATACCTGCCCACTTTGATTGGCTGGAACTCAGTCAAGGGATGCTGGGACACATTATTGTTAGCTAAGTAGCTACTTCTCAGTGGAGTCTCTGTAGCATAATTAGGAGAACACCAGATTTTGGCAAATAGCAAAATATACCTCTACCAGGACTGGTTTTTAGGGAAACCATCCAGAATGAATTCGTCTAAGTGAGGTATGTTATCTTCCAAGGTTAGAACTTGACCCAGCACAAGCAATAACTGACTCCTGACCAGAGAACAGGCATGAGTTTTCAAACCATCAATGTATATGTTACTGAATTGCCTGACGTGTTTGCCAAACTCAACCTCAGAAGCCTTTGACTGTTTTGAAAGATCACATCCACTCCCAGCTTATGAGGAGTTGGATGGTTGAGATGACACAGTCTTCCAAGTCTGAGTCCTAAGCGTGTTTTTGAAAAAATGAAAATACGTGAGAAACTGTCACCTGCCAATATGACTACTTTTGAATTGTGACTTTCATTTGAAAGTAACGGTGCCAGGTTTTTTATTTTTTTTTGTAAATATCTCACGGCATTTGAGCCACACTTATCCATTGCCAGTGCTTCCTATCAGGTAATATGAGTTTGGGAGAAATACAAACAGAAGCTTTCAATTGCCAAGACAGCCTTGACTAAACTTGGTAATGAAAGTTTTTGGAAAGTTGCCTTCTGCACACTTGTCTAGATGAACCTAGGAGTGACAGCAGTTTCCTTTTTGTGTCACTCTTAAGGTTTTTGGCTTCACGTGTTCCTTTTGGTCCTTTGGAAGACAATAGATAAAAAAATGTTCAGAAGAAAGGCATTTGTCCTATTAATATGTCATTTGACAGCATCAGTCAATACAGCAGTATCTGTGAGCTCAGTTTTGTTGTGCTGGAGAACTTGACACCTGTCACCAAAGAGGGGAAGGGGAGACCCAGAGAGAGAACACAGCCCACAGTTTTGAAAGACCTTAGTTCTTGCAGTGGGGCCAAAGAGACAACTGGAAATTGAAAGTAAAATTATTCAACCTTCTACACCTGTGTGTAATAACAAACTCACAAATAGAGAAAATGGGTGTAGGAGTGTGTGCACACACATGTATGTAGGTGTGTGTGTGTACAGGGAAAATGGGAAAATGCATTGCCACCTTTTAATTTCATTTAAACTAGCAACATGATGTCATAATGAGATTGGTCTTTGGTCTTTTGGCATGTATCTTTTCCTTTTGCTTTTGTGCAAGGAGCTTAACCCCTGGCCTTCTAACCACAGCCTACCTGACCCATATATTGTACTGGTACCCAAAAGCATAAGAGAGGAAGTGCCTTGAAATCTGTGGCCAATTAAGGAGCCATATGGGAAACATTAGAAAGAGGCCATAATTAAGAACCAAGAGTGAGAGTGGGAAGTAAGTTAGACCCAAGTGGGCCGTGGGGTCTGAGAGCCAATGAGAGTGTGGAGGGGAGAGGAACTTATAAGGCCTGGAGCCAATACACTATATCCATAGAGCTGTGTTTGGCTGTAGCAAACAAACCCAACACACAGTGACTTAGGTTCCTAAGTGACTGTTGATATCCAAGGAGGGGATTCCAAGGAGCCAGTTCAAGGGCTGGTGCAGTGTCACTGCTGTTTCATCTTTCTGCTTGGCAAAGCTTCATTTTGGTCCTCATGGTTTTAAGATGGGTGGGGGGGCTCTATTTAGAGTGAAGGGATTGTTGGAGTAGGGAAGATAATGAACAGTCTGGGAAGACAGGCGGTAGGGATTGGGATGAAAGGTGTGAATTTGAAGCTTAGGAAAGGACAGGTGGTCTTGATAATGATAAGCTCTACTCTGCTGTGGCTAAGGATACGAGTGTCTGGGGTGAGATGGACCAGGAGACCCTTGGAGGGATTTTCCCTTTTAGGCAGGAAACTGAGAAGCAAGGCACTGGAGTGGTCATCCACATGTTTATTGAAATATCTTAAAAATATCAAACAAAAGTGCTTGCTATTTTAACTTTAAATTTTCGAATTTATTTTCACTTTGTTTAAAAGGCAGAGTCTGAGACAGACAGAGAGGCATCTTCCATCCGTAGTTCACTCCCCCAACTGCCTGCAATAGCCTAGACTGGTCCAGGTTGTAGCCAGAGTCCCAGAACACAATTTGGGTCTCCCACATGAGTAGCAGAGACCCAAGTCCTCGGGCCATCATCTGTTGCCTCTCAGGGTGCGCGTTAGCAAGAAGCCGGATCAGAAGCAGAGGAAAAGGCCTCTGACCAGGCACTACAATATGGGATGCAGGCATCTCAAACAGCATATTTTTTTTATTTGACAGGCAGAGTTAGACAGTGAAAGAGAGAGACAGAGAGAAAGGTCTTTCTTCCGTTGGTTCACCCCCCAAATGGCTGCTAAGGCTGCGCCAATCTGAAGCCAGGAGCCAGGTGCTTCCTCCTGGTCTCCCATGCGGGTGCAGGGCCCAAGCACTTGGGCCATCCTCCACTGCCCTCCCAGACCACAGCAGAGAGCTGGACTGGAAGAGGAGCAACCAGGACTAGAACCCGGCATCTATATGGGATGCCAGCGCCACAGGCGGAGGATTAACCAAGTGAGCCACAGCGCCGGCTCCTCAAACAGCATCTTAACCACTGTAGCAAATGCCCACTCCATAACAGGATATGATTTAAAAATTCATTGTATCTCCTGCCTTCCATTCCACATCCATAGGACTTTCCATTCTTTCATAACTAGTGTAGAAAAATAAACTCCTTGGTGGAATTGCTATAACATGCCATGAGTCTCGTGTTCTGTTTCATGTAAGCCTCCCCCAGAGACCACATATTGCCCTGTGCTGGAGGCACTGCCAACCTTCATCCTGGGAGTGCTGGGTTCCTTGGGCTCCTGGGGACTGACACCCTCCAACCACAGACCCCCTCTCCTGATCACTGCCTTCCCTGCGGGACATACTCAGCCTTCCTCCTAATGAGCCCTAGAATCAATTACAAGAGGCAGCTTCACTACCTTCTTCCCCAGAGGACCAAACAAGCTGATCCCAACTGCCCGATCCATTCTTGGGGTTCAAAATATACCAACACCTCTCGAAAGCCAAAACATCAAAACAAACCCCGCTCCCCAGGTTGGCTTTTGCTGACTGTGTGAGAAGCTGTCCAGCCCTTTGCTGTGTGCCCTTTTATTTGCCTGGAAACAGTTTTCAACGTCGTTACCTCTCACCTAAGAGATTTCCATCTCAAGAACTAACTGTAGGGAAACTTACTTCCCGCTCTTGGAATCTCTCATTGCTGGCACGTTCCTGGAAATATTCCTCAGCTCATAAAAAGCAGCTGAAGCTGCCTGTGCCCAGGCTGCAGGTGAACAGGTTCTTCAGAGCCTCTCCTGCCAGCAAAGGTGAGGACAGGTGTGAAATCTCTCCTTGGACATCCCCAGGTCTCCACACACAGCCCAGCTTCTCTTGGTGTCTGCTATGATTTGAATGTTCAAGGCCTCGCTATGGGCCATGTGTTAAGGCTTGGTCCCAGGAGGGTGCTACCGGCAGGGGCTGGAACCTTTAGGATGTGGGCCCCATGGGAGGTTCCTTAGATCACTGGGGATGGGCAAGTCCTCAGAAGCTGGACCTGGAGTCAGGGTTGGGATCCAGCTGCTGCCTCTGCTTCCTGGCTCACCATGAGACCCTTCCTCCACACGCGCCCCGCCATTTTGCGTGGGCCTTTTGCCAAAGCCTGCCTCATCCCCCTGGGACACTCATCTTCCAGAACCGTGAGCTAACCAAGCCGCTCTCTCCGCCGTGGAGTCTTACTCTGAGATTAAACTCCGCTGACGGTCCTTTTGCCTTCTTTCTAGGTATTGAAGTTCCCCTGACTTTTCTTGGTTGCCTTCACTCCTCTCACTGATCCTGGGGCGCCCTCCACAGCCACCTCAAGTGTCAGTCTCCATGAGTGAAAACGGGCAGGCCTAGTGCCAGCCTACACCATGTCCTGCTGTCTCCACCTTCACAGACCATGGGCAGCAGGAAAGCGTCCCATGTAGTGTGGCAGGCAAATGCCGAAGGAGCTCAGTTCTCGAGGGTTGCCAAGGCTCCAGGCTGACTTGGCCCTTTCCTCCCTCTCTCCTTCCCTGCCTTCTTTCTCCTCTTCCACCCATTTTTCTTGCCTAGAGAGTTATTTTGTCCAACATATAGGACACAGGGCAGCCTGTATTCATCTCTGCGTGTACCTCTCTGCTTGCACTTCTGTGTGCATGCACTTGTGTGTGTACCTCCATTTGGCATATATGTACATTTCTCTGTGTGCACCTGTATGTGTATGCTTGTGTATTAGTGCACCTGTGTGTATGTGTGTCCACATGTGTGGGTAATTTATAGGTGGTGCTTGGTACTGACCAGTCCCTTAAAGACCATGGGGAGACAATATGTAGATACAGTCACTATAAGATGACTCCCTGCATCATAAGATAGGTGACTTTCATACTGAATGATACACTCAACTCAGAAGCATGAAGTGACATGGATCAAGGTGTAGAACTGTCTCACTATAACACAGCTGTGTAAGCATCAAGAGGCCAAAATCCAGATTGGTATAATCCTTGCTTCTCCCTCAGAAGGTGTGTTTCACGTTGTACTCAATAAATAGTAACGGGATGACTATTGGGGTGTGTAAAAATACTGCTCACAAAAGCTGTTAGTGGCATGGATGCTGCCTACATTTGCTGACTATGGAATGGTGCTGCCCAGCCTTGTAAGTGACATTAGAAATGTAAAGATGACATCTAAGACTGAGGGTGAGATTTATGCAAGTACTTGGGCCCCTGCCACCCATGCGTGAGACCCTGATGGAGCTCCTGGCTTCTGGCTTTGGCCTGGACCAGCCAAAACTGGGGAATGAACCAGTGGATGAAGGATCTGTGTCTCTTTCTCTCCCCTTCTCTCTGTCACTCTGCCTTTCAAATAACTACATCTCTTTTTAAAAACAAATCTCATGATGTGTAGAGTTGCTGTCTACAGGGCCTTGGGCGATTCCATCATCTCAGAAAGCCCCAGTCTCTTCATCTATAACAGAGTGCTTGCTGACGATGTCTGTTTCATGGGGTTGGTGTGAAACCATGCCAATTTGGTAATAAGAGACCTTGCATGAGCAGGAGAGCCTCAACTGGTAGCCCCTGCCTGCCTTCCCTTCTTTGTCCTCACGTGCAGTAACATACCAGGGGCCTCAGAGGGAACAAGGCAGAGGTAGAGTAATGTAAATGAATTCTGGATGTACGCATCAGCTTCCTGAATGTCCCAGATCCCAGCAGATGGGGCTAGGGACAATAGGGGTAGAGAGTCCAGCAGAGAAGCCAGGTGGACATGACCATGAACTGCAGCGAGCCTGCAGTGACACAGCCACCTGCTCCATTCGGGAGCTGTACGCAAAGAGTCATGAGGGGCAGTAGGGCACAGTGCCCAGTTTTGCTTAAATGCTGCTCCCAGGTACACGTGGATTAAGCAGACGCACTTACGTGTAGTATATACATGAATGTGATTCTATAACCATTGCAGTATTTTGAAGTCAACTTTGAATTAGCCATAGCCTCAGCACCTTAGAGCATCAGTATATTACCCAATAGCACACTTGTTCAGCTCAGAAACTCTCGATGGGATAAAACTGTGCAGGCAGAGTTCAAAATGTCCATGGAAAAATGAAGTTAACAGATACATTCATTTTGGTGCAAAAAAATGAAATCCATGCGTAACTTTTCATAATACGTATTGTTCATGCATGCTTTGACGACCTCTCATACCTGCCACTCAGAAATAAGCGGCCTGGCAAAGCACTGCCGTAGAACCATGAATGTCACAGCATCCTGGTGAGGCTCAGCACTGGGAGCAAAAGTGGATTATTTCAGAGGTCTCTGTGGTGATCTGACACTTCTTAAACAAAGGAAGCTGAACCAAGAAACACTGATATACGAGAAATTCTGTCATCCAGTTCCAATCTGTTGCACTACACTCATTCTTTAAGAATCGTCAGATTTCTTCTCCCATCAGTCTGTGCCAATGATGGGAAAGAAAAACAGATGCTTGGCTCACCTAGGACAGTAGACATTAGCCAAATTGCTCCCGGCAGTTTTATTTAAAAACAGAAAAAACACACTGGTCTGGAGAGATTTAAGGAGACTTGCTTCTGGGATAATGGTACCAGTGGCTAGGAAAATCCATTCCTTCCTCAATAGGCCTCAATTTCTCTTGTATTATTTTTTTATTTTTTTGACAGAGTGGACAGTGAGAGAGAGAGACAGAGAGAAAGGTCTTCCTTTGCCGTTGGTTCACCCTCCAATGGCCGCCACGGCCGGCACGCTGCGGCTGGCGCACCACGCTGATCCAAAGGCAGGAGCCAGGTACTTCTCCTGGTCTCCCATGGGGTGCAGGGCCCAAGCACTTGGGCCATCCTCCACTGCACTCCCTGGCCACAGCAGAGAGCTGGCCTGGAAGAGGGGCACCGGGACAGAATCCGGCGCCCCGACCGGGACTAGAACCCAGTGTGCCGGCGCCACAAGGCAGAGGATTAGCCTATTCAGCCACGGCGCCAGCCTCTCTTGTATTTTTTTAAAGATTGATTTATTTATTTAAAATTCAGAGTTTTCAGAGTTACACAGAAAGAGTAGGAGAGGCAGAGAGAGAGAGAGAGAGAGGTCTTCCATCCGATGGTTCACTCCCCAATTGGCTGCAACAGCCAGGGCTGCGCCAGAGCCAACAGCTTCCTCCAGGTCTCCAACGTGGGTGCAAGGGCCCAAGGACTTGGGCCATCTTCTACTGCTTTCCCAGGCCATCCCAGAGCTGGATTGAAAGTGCAGCAGCCCGAACTCAAACCAGAGCCCATATGGGATGTCGGCACTGGAGGCAGCGCCTTTACCCGCTACACCACAGTGCCAGCCCCAGTTTCTCTTGTATTAAATGAAGACTATTAGCACAAGGCAGGACATCCTGAAGTCAAATGCCCAGGGAAGATAAGGCCCAAGACTTCACCTTCCAGATGACTGAATGGGATTGCAGTCCCTCCCCTCCCTGTGACAAGCACACCACCCCAAGGTTGGAACCTCCCAAGGGCAGTAGATGCCGGAAATCACAAGGATGCACAAAAGGATTTGCTTTGTGTCTTAGTCCATCCAGGCTGCTATAACCCAGCAGCTTACACTGGTGGCTGATAAGCCAGAGCAATATATTTTTCACACGTGTGGAGGCTGGAAACCCCAAGATCGAGGCGCCAGCAGATTTTGTGTCTGATGCGGGCTGTGTGGCTCATGGCTGGCGCCTTCTCCGCGAGGCCTCACGTGGTGGAGGGGTTAGGGAACTCAAAGGTGGTTCTCTTATAGGGCACCAATCTCACTCGTAAGGGATCTGCCCTCATGACCTAACCACCCACAGAAGTTCTCCTTCCTAATATTTTCGCACTAGTGGTTAGAATTCAACTTGTGAACTTAAAGGAACCCAAGTATTAGACCACAGCTCCACAAGCATCAGAAGTTACCTGTCACTTGTATCTTTTCCCTGTGGGCCTTAAGTGTAGGAAAATCCAAAAATAAAATTCCCTTCTTGCTAGCAAAGTATCCTAGTGGGGAAAGTTGTCATAGTGTTAATAACCGGTTGGTGTTATTAAATTGTCCTCTCTCCCACCCCATCATCCAAATTGGTAGAGAGTTCACAGTCAGTAGAATCATTTCACATTGAGTTAAATCATTTAATAAGTGTGGGCTTCCTTCTGGCAAACCTTGAGTAATTATGTCAGGTTGAGAAGGAGACTTTTTTTTGAGCTGAAGTGTAAAAACGTCGCTGTAGTGGCCAGCGTATTAAGTAAGAGAAGGACTTTCAGATGGGCAAACAACTCAGATTTAACTTACTTCTACAACATGTTTAGCTGACACCTGGTTGGGACACCTTTACCCACTTTTTCTAGTAATTAATTTCATGCAGTTCTTCCTCCAACTAATGTTTTCTCTCTTAATGCACACACCAAGGCCATGCTGTGTCCTTATGACTTTAAAACCCAAAGCTATAGAAAATACCAAGAAATCGTTAGGCCTGCAGATAGTTTGTAAGAGCTGAATATTCCTACAGTTCCCCCAAGTCATTTTATGAAAGTCTTCACATCATTCCAAATTGTAGGGTCTGCTCTCCATGTTCTGGCTGCCCCTTGGGTCTCCACCACATGCTGCCAAAGAGATGCCCAAGACCCTGTGGGCTGGTGAGGAGCCTCTGCCATCCGGGGTCTTTCCTGGATGGTGCAGCTGTCTGCAGTTCACTCTCTTGGGCATTTTCTCCCTAGGTTGTCTTCTCTGCCCTTCTGTGATGGAGACATCCTTTCTTTTTTTTTCTTTTGATTTTTTAAGAGGCATAAACAGAGAGAGAGAGAGAGAGACGAGGGTATGGGGGCGAGAGAGAGAGAGATCCCATCCATCACTGGTTCCCAACTGCTCAGGAGCTGAGAACTCAATCCAGGTCTCCCTCCAGGGTGGCAAGGCCTCAAGGACCTGAGCCGTCCCCTGTTGCCCACCAGGGTGCACGTTAACAGGAAGCTGGAATCGGGTGTGAGGCAGGGACTCAAACCCAGGCCTTCTGAAAGGGGATACGGATATTCCCAGCAGCATCTTAACCACTGCAACAAATACCCATCCCCTGATGGCGACGTCTTGACCCTTCCTTGGCCTTGCTCATCCAGATCAAGAGGAGAGGTCTTTATAACCTCCAGACACTTGTGGGAGCCCCTCTTCCCAGCACCAGCCTGGTGAGAACCCCCGTCCACCGGCCATGGATGCTCCCTGTGTATATCCAGTGGAATGCTGGGAATTGTTCCTACTGCCTCACAAGACCCAATTGAGCACTTCTCTGCCTAGCTTTGTCAGTGTGGTGGCATTTACACCACAGGAATTGGCAAGTGCTGCAATTCAGGGCAGTAGATATTAAATACTGACCAGCTCACCCCTGAGCCGACCTGATGACCTCACCTCTAATTCTCAGTAGTCACCTCCAAAAGCATCTGCCCACTTCCGTTTGCTGAAAGCTAGACTTAAATGGAGTGCTTTGAAATACAGTCCTATTGACAATGTAAAATACTTTGTAAGAATAACATTATGGGGGCTGGTGCTATGGCGTAATGAGTAAAACCACCGCCTGTAGTGCCAGCATCCCATATGGGCACCAGTTCGAGACTCAGCTGTTCCACTTCCGATCCAGCTCTCTGCTATAGCCTGGGAAAGCAGTAGAAGATGGCCCAAGTCCTTGGGCCCCTGTACCCACGTGGGAGACCTGGAAGAAGCTCCTGGCTCCTGGCTTCGGATTGGCCCAGCTGCAGCAGTGGTGGCCATCTGGGGAGTGAACCAGTAGATGGACGATCTCTCTATCTCTGTCTCTACCTTTCTCTGTAAATCTGCCTTTCAAATAAATAAATAAATAAATCTTTTTTTAAAAAGAATAACTTCTACCTCTTTATGAAATCAGAAGCACAATAAATGTCAGGGCCCATATATTTATGTGTGTATGGACCTGGTTACTTCATAAACCTCACCAAAAATGGAATTTAATGATATATTTGGGGGTGGGCTTTGTGGGTCCATGGGTAAAGCCACTGAGACAGGACATCACATATCAGAGCTCCAGTCTGAGTCCCAGATACTCTGCTTCTGATCCAGCTTCCTACTAATGTGCCTGGGAAGAAACAGATGATGGCCCAACAACTTAGGTCCCTGCCACCCATGTCAGTGACCCAGTTGGAGTTCCTGTCACCTGGCTTCAGTCTGGCCCAGCCCCAGCTGTTTTGGCCATTTGAAGAGCGACTCAGCTGATGAAAGATCTTTCTCCCTCTCCCCTGCTTCTTTCAAATAAATAATAATTCTTTAAAAATAAGGTATGTTCTATTTTGGTGCAAAACAATTTTGAAATCCATGCAAATTAGATATCTTCAGAAAGTTGGTGGAAAATATGTATCATGAGAAAATGGCACGATTTGATTGAGGTTGTGTGTTTTCAGCAAGAATGATGTGCTGTGCCTCTTAGCACATCCTCTCAGAAGTGTGTAATGCTGCTAATGTTTTCTTACTGATGATGTTGACCTTCACTGCTTAACCCAGCCTTCTGAGATAACATCCATAGAGTTGTGTGCATGTGTTGTGTGTGACGAAAGAGTGTATTCCTTTTTATTGCTGAGCAGAATTCTATTTTATGGGTGCATGGAAGTTAGCTCGTCCATGCAAAATTTGGCAGACATCTGGGTTGTTTCCAGGTTGAGGGTTATTATGAATTAAGCTGCCATGAACATTCAAGTACAGCAGTCAATGTGTATAAAAGTTGTCCTTTCTCTTGAGTTTCTAGGAACAGTGTGTAGGTATATGCTGATGTTTATAATAAATGGCTCACAATTCTCCAATATGGCTGGACCTTTTTGCATTCCTACCAGTAACAGTGGAGGTTACTCCACATTCTCACCAACACTTGATACTGTCTTTAGCCATTCTGGTGAGTGTGTAGATGTATTTCGTTGTAGCTTTTATTTGCATTTCCCTAGTGACTAGTGATAGTGAACACTTTTCCATGAACTTCCTGCTCATTCATTTGTTGTCTTTGATGATATTTTGCCCATATTTAATTGGGTTGTTGTCTTCTTTTTAAAAACTATATTTTTTTGAAAGGCAGGGTCATGGGGCTGGGGGGTGGGAGAAAGAGGAGACAGAAAGAGACACGATCTGCTGGTTCATGCCCCAAATGGTCCCAGTGGCCTCAGTTGGGCCAGGCCAGAGCCAAGAGCTTCATCTGGGTCTCCCATGCAGGTGCAGGGGCCATCTTTCACTGCTTTCCCCCTCCATTAGCAGGGACCTGGATTGGAAGTGGAGCAGCCAGGACATGAACCGGCACCCATTTGGGATGATGGTATCTCAGCCGGTGGCTTAACCCACTGCGCCATAGCACTGGCCTCTCATTGGTTTTTCATGAAGCATCTACTCAAAAATTTTGCCCATCTTTAATTAGGGAGTTGTCTGTTTTTGAGTTGTAAGTGTTCTTTATATAGACAAGATATAGCTATATACATTGAATATAGCTACTCTGTAAGATACACAGTTTGCAACTATTTCCTCCTGCTCTGTGGTCTTCTTTTCATTTACTTTGCAGCATTTTTTGAAGTACATAGGATTTCTTTATTGTTTTATTTTGTTTGATGGGGCGTGTTTTATCAGTCCTTTTTCTTCCCCGCTTTTTCCTTTGGATAGTCTATCTAATTTTTTTGTAATCCAAGGTCACACAGATTTTCTTCTCTTTGATTCTGGAAGGATTCTCATGAAATAGCTCTTAGTGTCTTCTCCTTTTAGTTTCTCTACTTAATCCCTTAACTCTGTGTCTAGAAGCAAATTCTCCTCTACCAGTTTAGTCCAGTGACAGTCATTAATCCTTTGATGAGTGAAGAAATGCTGTTAATCATCATGGAAAATTTTGATTCTTTGGCTGTCATAAATGTTCATATATTACCTTCAGTGGGGCATTTGCTACTCACAATCCCAAAACCTTACACAAGGATGTGGGTTAAGATGGGGATGTTGTGGTCAAGACCTAACAGTGGCCTCTCCCAAAAACATCAATAAATAGAAGCCATGATGTGCAGCATTTGCAAATTTCCATGGTGTAAATATGCACAATGCAACCACTTTGAAGCTCCCTGTGTTACATCAGCTGCCTTGCAGAACCGCTGAAGATGTGGTAAGGACTTCTTGTGAGTGGGTGTATACCTGCTGTAGTGCCGCACAGTGGCATGCACAGTAGTTTATCTGAGAAATCAGTAGTAAGTTAATGAACCCTGAGGATGGCTGGGATTCAGGCCCACTAAGGAATGGTGCAGACCACCACTTGGAATTGTTCCAGTGAGAGCTAAGAAGGCTGGGTGACTCTCTGACCCCTACGCCTGCCTATCCTTTCTTGGTCATTGTCCCTGGTCGTTAGAACCTGGTCACTGTCATGCTCTTTCGCACAAGGCCTGAGGGACATTCTGTAGCACTGGTACAAGCCTGAGGCCTAGACGCAGGGAGCCCCAGGGGAGGTGGGAAGCTGCTGCTGTGTCTTAAGTTGTCCATTGTCAGAAACCAGCCAAGCAGTACACCTACATGCTCCACGATCCACACACTTTGTATCTATTTTTATTTGACAGGCGTAGAAATAGAAAGGGGAGAGAGGGCAGGTGGAGACTGAGGCAAACAGAGAGATCTTCCATCTGATGCTTCACTCTCTGAATGCCCACAACAGCCAAGAGTGGGCCAGGCCAAAGCCAGGAGTCTGGGAGTCAGTTCAGGTCTCCCATGTGTGTGGCAGGGACCCAATTACTTGAGAAATCACCTGCTGCCTCCCAGAGTCTGCATTAGCAGGAAGTTAAAGTCCTGAGCAGAGCCAGGACTCAAATCCAGGCCCTCATATGTAAGATGTGGGTATCTCAAGCCACATCATAACCACTGTGCCAGACACGCACCCAGCCACACACTTTTATGAACCCTGGATTGCTTTGAATCAACATGTCCCATTAAGTCCACAGTCAAAGGCACAATTCCCTGTCTGGTGAAAAGTTACTAATAAAATACAAGGACCTGAGGCCAGAGCTGTGGCGTAGTGGGTAAAGCCACCTCCTGCAGTGCCAGCATCCCATATGGGTGCCAGTTCAAGTCCCAGCTGCTCCACTTCCGATCCAGCTGTCTGCTATAGCCTGGGAAAGCAGTAGAAGATGGCCCAAGTTCTTGGGCCCCTGCACCCACACGGGAGACCTAGAAGAAGCTCCTGGCTCCTGCCTTCGGATTGGTGCAGCTCTGGCCATTGCAGCCAACTGGGGAGTGAACCAGCAGATGGAAGACTGTGGGGAGCAATCCGGACTAGACTAAGTTACTCGAATTAGGACTTATTCTATGCATCTGCTCTCCCACAATATGGCGCTGGGAGAGAAGTAAACAGCTTCCACACAGCTGCCTCCAGTTCAACTAATAAACTGTAGGACTTGCTCCTGATTGGAGGAGAGCAGCGTACTCGGCGTGTGGGCAGCCGAGTTAGGATTGGCGGAGGAGGACTATAAAGGAGGAGAGAAACGGCATGCACCAGGAACATCTATGGGGAACATCTAAGGGAACCCGTGCAGCCCCCGAGAAAGCCGGCCGGCGGTGTGCCGCTCCCCTGCGGAAGTGGGGAATGTGGCCAGGGGGAACTGCCCTTCCACGGAGGTGGAAGGGATAGTAGCCAACCCGGGAAGAACCAGCAGCAAACCCGGGGAGGGCCGAGCAGACGAAAGAACAGCGCAGGGTTTAGTGTCGCTCCTCCACGAAGAGGGGGAGCGACAGAAGACCTCTCTCTCTGCCTCTGCCTCTCCTTCTCTCTGTGTGTAACTCTGAATTTCAAATAAATAAATCAATATTAAAAAAAAAAAAACCTTGTCTTTGAAAAAAAAATACAAGAGCCCCTTAAAAGATTGGTGGGAAAATGGGATGGATTCAAAGATGTCTCTTTGGGTGCAAAACAGCGTGAAATGTATACAGGGCCGGCCCCGCGGCTCAATAGGCTAATCCTCCACCTGTGGCGCTAGCACCCCGGGTTCTAGTCCCAGTCGGGGCACCGGATTCTTTCCCGGTTGCCCCTCTTCCAGTCCAGCTCTCTGCTGTGGCCCGAGAGTGCAGTGGAGGATGGCCCAGGTCCTTGGGCCCTGCACCCCATTGGAGACCAGGAGAAGCACCTGGCTCCTGGCTTCAGATCAGTGCGATGCGCCGGCCGCAGCGCACCAGCCACAGTGGCTATTGGAGGGTGAACCAACGGTAAAAGGAAGACCTTTCTCTCTGTCTCTCTCTCTCTCATTGTCCACTCTGCCTGTCAAAAAAAATGAAAAAAAAAAAGAAATGTATACAGAGTTTTTTCATGATATACATTTCCATTGATTTTATAAAAATCCTAATATGTGTGGAGTTCAATTTTTTGCATTAAAATTAACTTGTCTTTTAATTCCCTTTCCGCATTTTGAAGTATCCTTGTATGTTCAAAATGAGACATCCTCAGTGTCCATTGAGTAATGCCTTTTAAAATTCTTTTTATTTAGTTGAGAGAGAGAGAGCGCTAATATCTGTTGGTTCACTCATTAAATGCCTGCAACAGTCAGTCCTGAGCTAGGCCAAAGCGAAGATCTGGGAACCCAATGTAGATCTCCCATGTGGTGGCAGGAGCCATTACCTGCTGCCTCCCAGGCTGCACAGTAACAGGAAGATATAGTCATTAGTGAGTGGAGCCAGGACTCAAACCAAGGCACTCTGGTATGGGATACTCCCAATCAGTGCCTACCCTGGGTAATGCTTCTTTAATTGGCTAATGTCAGTGGATTTAAAGTTTCCACCTGATCATGCCCTAGTGACACTGGCACTCCCTACAGGAACCATGATGGTGCATCCTTCTATTCAATCAGTAGATTTTGTTTTCGTCAAAGAAAGGGAAACTTCCATCTTCATCAGTTCTTTTTTTTTTGACAGGCAGAGTGGACAGTGAGAGAGAGAGAGACAGAGAGAAAGGTCTTCCTTTTTCCATTGGTTCACCCCCCAATGGCCACTGCGGCCGGCGCATCGTGCTGATCCAAAGCCAGGAGCCAGGTGCTTCTCCTGGTCTCCCATGCGGGTGCAGGGCCCAAGGACCTGGGCCATCCTCCACTGCCTTCCCAGCCACATCAGAGAGCTGGACTGGAAGAGGAGCAACCGGGACAGAATCCGGCGCCCCAACCAGGACTAGAACCCAGTGTGCTGGCACTGCAGGCAGAGGATTAGCCTATTGAGCCGCGGTGCTGGCCCATCAGTTCTTTTTTTAAAATATTTGCCCCTCTTCCAGGCCAGCCCTCTGCTGTGGCCAGGGAGTGCAGTGGAGGATGGCCCAGGTGCTTGGGCCCTGCACCCCATGGGAGACCAGGAAAAGCACCTGGTCCTGGCTCCTGCCATCGGATCAGCGCGGTGCGCCGGCCGCGGCGGCCATTGGAGGGTGAACCAACGGCAAAGGAAGACTTTCTCTCCGTCTCTCTCTCTCTCACTGTCCACTCTGCCTGTCAAAAAAAAATATTTATTTATTTATTTGGAAGTCAGAGTTAGAGACAGAAGGAGAGGCAGAGAGAGAGGTAGAGGTCTTCCATCCACTGGTTCACTCCCCAGTTGGCTGCAATGACTAGGCCTGCGCCAATCTGAAGCCAGGAGCCAGGAGCTTCCTCCAGGTCTCCCACATGGGTGTAGGGCCCAAGGACTTGGGCCATCTTCTACTGCTTTCCCAGGCCATAGAAGAGAGCTGGATCAGACGTGAAACAGCCAGGACTTGAACTGGTGCCCATGTGTGATGCCAGTACTGCAGGCAGTGGCTTTACCTGCTACACCACAGTGCCAGTCCCCATCAGTTCTTAAAAAGGCAGGTGATGTAACATGAATAATAGAATCCAGGCAATCATTTCCCCATGTAGGTCACTCTGTAATTGGAATTATCTGTATTGTGGGTGGAGTTTGACTTACAAACCAGTAGATGGGTTGCATCTGAGTACTTATCTCTGGCCTTTCTCACTTGTGGAAGCATCTTGAACTAAGTAGCAGTCCACATTCCAAAGGCAATGCCACTGACCTTTCCTCACTCAGATGTCTGACCTAATGTTTCTGTGGTTAGGTAGATCAGAGAAAATCTTATCGTGACAAATAACAAGATAGTTTCTTACATGCAAACCTCCAGCCTTTCTTGGAGCAAAAAGGAAATTGGCCATGCCTCTGTCTTCTCCGCTGGGAAAACGTCCCACAGATGTGGAACAGATGGGCCTAGATTTATACACCATCTGCTTTTCAGTTGTAATTAACATTGGATCCAGGCTGGGTTGGATTTTACCATTGTGTTGGCCATTCCTGTTGACCACTGGGGAGTCCTAAATCATGTGTTTTTGGAATGTGAAACTTGGGCTGGATTTCTCTGGAAGGGCAACAATTCAGAGACAAAGGAAGAAAAAGAAACCAAACTCTTTGGCAAACCATTCTTTTGTGGCTGCTCTATGAAAGTGACCCCCATAGATGCAGTCAAAGAGAGGAACAAGTTTGGTAACCATTTTCTTATAATTTTGTAAAGAAGAGAGCGATCAGTTCCCTGAGTCTCTGTTTATATTGTCGCTCCCACTTTTCTAGCAAATTCATTAAAATTGTAATGACCCTCAGCAACAATATTATCTAGCATGTACTGAATGCTCACAGCATTTCAGCTGTTGCGCTAAGAATTTGAATGCATAATCTAATTAATGAGGTTAAACTACTCACCTCGGGTCACACAGCTGAGATATCAACCCAGGCTGTGTGATTCCCCTCCACAAGATGCTGTGACCACTGCCTTCACCCCTTATTTATTCTGGGGAGAGAAGAAGTATCCCCCCTGGAAAGTTTCTTCCTTTTTGTTTTGTGCAGTGCAGAGAGAGTTGTCAAAAGTCAAAGACCACATTGTCTCCCAATGCCTTTATAGCCTTTGTAACCTCAAGGGAATTTGTTTCTCATGCACTTCAGTGTGTTCTACCCCATCATGCCTTCAGGTGATCTCCTGGATTCTTTTTGCACCTCTGCTTCTTACAGCTGCTAAGTCTTCAGGGTGGAAACTGAAAGCGGGGCTGCCTTGTAGCGCCCTGCCTCTCCCTTGCAGCCGCAGCTCCTAACATCAATGTCAGCATCGCGTGCCTACAGCAGGAGTCCCTCATCCACATGAGCAGTCAGAACATCTTGCCTTGTTCCTCTGACAACAGAGGCTTTGTAGTTGAACAGTCTGAGAGCCTCTTCATCTAGCACTTTAATTGTTACCAACCAGTGCACCAGATGAACAGTTGCAAGCTTACAGATTGCAAGGACATCCTGAGTTCAGGGATCAATCTCACAGAGGTCCAGATCCCAAAGTTTGCCTAGAATACCCTTAAATCTCAGCCAGAGGGGGAGAAGTCCAGGTGTCCCACCAGACCCAGTGTCCGACAGGGGAGGTTTTGAACCTATGCTAGTTAAAAGTCCTTTGTACTTCTCTGATAATTATTTTCATGGGTTGTCGTTGAAGTGTGAAGTTGGAAGTACTGTGGTAATAGGCTTTCGTCCAACTTCCTTAGCTGTAGTGGATCTTAAGCAATAAAATGAAAGGCAGGTTTTAAGTGATGCCTTTGCTCATGTACACACATTGCCCCAGATGGCAGCCCTGCCCTCATCCCTCCAGCTTGTTAGCTCTTCACAAGAAGGCTCAGACCAGACACCCTGGGATGACCCCGTGTACCCATTATGCTAACGAATCATCAGTTACCTTTCCACTCTAGGGCATGTGCTTTGGGACTAGGTAGGTCTAGCAGCAGGACACAGGATGCAGTGAAGGAAGTGGTCCTGATGTGGCAACGCTGCCCTGGCTTTCAGCTGAGTGCCCAAAGCCGGAATTTGGGGTAGCCATCTGAGCACCTGCTCAGGGTGCCAACCCACCAGAGCACCTCACTGCTAACACTGTAGCAAACTGCAACGGTGGTGCCACTGAACTTGGATTTCCACGTGACCCAAATTCCTCCCCAGCTGAAGCCAGATAAATGGATTCCTTCCTTCGGAAGTAACCAGCCACCTGAAGTAGGAATTAAAATCTTACTTCTTTTTACTGCTGTCAGTCTACTTCTATTATGTGTTTTTTAGGTTTGTCTCATTTATTTACTCCTGCCTACAGCAAGAGCTCATCATCTTGGTGAACAGTCAGAACCTCTCACATTGCTCTTGGAACAGCAGAGAGGAACAAAGTGACACAGAGAGAGGGAGAGGGAGAGAAAGAGAGAGGGATAAATCTTCTGCCCACTGGTTCGCTTCCTAGTGGCTTGGCTGCAACAGCCAAGAGCCAGGACTTCCACTCGGGTCTCTCATGTGTTGGCAGACAGCAAAGCACTTGGGCCGTCCCCTGCTGCTGCCCCAGGCACATTAGGGGACTGGCTTGGAAGTGAAGCCACCAGGACTTGCACTGGTGCTCAGATATGGGTTGCCAGTGTCACAAGCAGCAGCGTAACCCACTCTGCCACAGTGCTGGTCCCTCTATTGTGAATATTGTTTAGTGTTCACATCATCCCAGCCAGCCAGAATTTTTCATTTGAACAGTTACAGTATTTACTAATGCTAAATAAAACAACCAAATATTAAATACTAAAGTGTGAATTCATCAACATGAAGTTGCCTACTGTATAAAAGTACAAGCAAAACCTGAAATAAGGTGACAACTACAGAAAAAATGAGGGGATATTTTACAGAATGGTCTTCAACATTGTGTAAGGCCTTTATTCTATATACATCTTTATTAATAGAATGTTTGTGTTGTCTTTCCTCCTCCACTGACTAAGTCTTGAATAAATGTTTACAGGGCTTGAATTCGAAGAGGCACCAGATTAGGAGCCTGCCTGGGGGTGGGGGTGCCTGTCTCGGGCCTGGTTTGTTTACAGGAGTTCTGGTTGCTCACCCTTGATTGGCCTGTAGGTCCTCTGTGTGATGTTAACTGTCAGCTCCCAGACCCGCCAGCTCCCAGGACCGTGTTTGCAGCAAGAATACATCAAATGACGGAAAGGCAAGAATGCAGATATCTTGATAGCTTAGCCAGCCTAGTATCTTTCCAAGGAATGATGCTGTGCAGGAAAGCTTAGCTGTATCCATGAGAATGGGAGTTCCTATCCTATCACGGCTTTCCTTGCCAAGGTGAGGCTCAGGTAACTCCTAAAACTGGGTGAGAAGCAGGTCTCTTACCAACCCTGCAGTGAGAGTTCTGCCACCTTGCACACAGGTGGGTGAATTTGCAGAGTTTCAAAGTCCTCTAGGAAGATTGAATTTCCTATAATACATTTCTAGGGTAAAAGCTGCTGTCCTTTCCTTCTCGAATGAGCATGAGGGCGACCTCTTATCAGCAAGTTCTTACAAACTGCCAGCATATGTCACCTGTGTTGAAGGGGTGTGGGAGAGAAAGCAAGGAAAGAAATAATACAAGAAAGCATGAGCGGGGCTGGGAAATCTACGAGCAGGTGCATACCCTCAGCTGCTCCTCTTCTCTTGCTGCTCCAGGCACCCAGGGTTAGAGCCATGAGCTCCAGCTTGCCTTGTAGTCACAGAGCAGCCGGGAATCCAGTGTTTGCCAGGGCCCAGCTCTGTGACCTTGCATCCAGATGGTCTCTACCTCGATTCTCTTGTTTGGAAAGTGAGGATGATAATAGTCCCTATCTCACAGTGTAGTTGAGACTGTTACGCGTGTGTGAGTTCTAGACTCACTGTCTGTATCAATACGCATCAGCTGTCTTCATCATCGCTGTCATTATCTTTGTCATCCTCACCATTAACGTCATCATTGGATCACCATCATCACCACCTTCATCATCACCTCCATCACCTTTCCTGCCCATCGTATCACAGTCACTGTCACCACCATCAGGACAACTTTCATCATCATCCAGTTCTCATCACCATCTCCATCATCAGCATCATCAGTTTCAGGTAGTGGGGTCAACAGCCATTCTTTTTCTATATTCAGAAATCTTGCCTCGGTTTACAAGACCCTTCCCAGCCGCACCTGGCTCTGTCCCTCACCCACGGTCTGCACTCCAGCAACAGTGAGGAATTTGTAGTTTTCAGCACCATGCTTTTATTCCGGATACCTTTATTTCTTTATTTCTTTTTGAGATTTATTTATTTACTTGAAAGTCAGAGTTACACAGAGAGAGAAGGAGAGGCAGAGAGGGAGAGCAAGAGAGGTCTTCCATCTGCTGGTTCACTCCCCAGTTGGCCGCAACTGCCAGAGCTGTGCCGATCAGGAGCCAGGAGCTTCCTCCAGGTCCCCCACGTGGGCATAGGGGCCCAAGGACTTGGGCCATCTTCCACTGCTTTCTCAGGCCACAGCAGAGAGCCGGAACAGAAGTAGAGCAGCCAGAACTCAAACTGGCACTCATATGGGATGCTGGCACTGCAGGTGGTGGCTTTACCCGCTATACCACAGCGCTGGCCCCTGGACACCTTACTTTCACTCATTCTGTTCCTTTGCCACTTCTTCCAACCTCTTTGCTTGGCCATTGCCTGCTCATCTTCTCAGGTGCAATACAAGCATAGGTGTTTTTTATTGCACTGGCTTTATTGTGCCCCACAGATACTAAAGTTTTTTTTTTTTTTTTTACAAATTGTTGATATCATTTTTCAATAGCGTGTGCTCACTTCCTGTCACTGTGTCATGTTTTAATACTTCCTACAGTACATCAACCTTTTAATTATATTTGTATCAGTTTTGGTGATGAGTGATGTTTGATATTACTGTGCTAGTTGCATTGAGACATCATGGACCACACCTGTACAATAAGTGAGCTTAATGCATAAATGGTGTGTGGACTCTGAATGCTGTACCAGCTGGCTGGTTCTCCCATCTCTCCCTATCTCTCTGGCTTCCCTTCTCTCAGAGAAGAGCAAATTGGAATTAAGTCAATTAATAACATTACAACGGGGGGCCAGTGCTGTGGCGTAGCAGGTAAAGCCACCACCTGCAGTGCCAATGTCCCATACGGGCACCGGTTTGAGTCCTAGCTGTTCCACTTCCGATCCAGCTCTCTGCTGTGGCCTGGGAAAGTGGTAGAAGATGGCCCAAGTCCTTGGGCCCCTGCACCTGCGTGAGAGATCCGGAAGAAGCTCCTGGCTCCTGGCTTCAGATCGGTGCAGCTCCTGCTGTTGCGGCCAATTGGCAAGTGAACCAGCAGATGGAAGACCTCTCTCTCTCTCTCTCTGCCTCTCCTTCACTCTATGTAACTCTGACTTTCAAATAAATAAATAAATCTTTAAAAGAGAAATAACGTTAAAACGGCCTCTGAGTGTTCAGGCAAAAGGAAGTGGCGCACATCTCTCACTTTAAATCAAGAACTGGACATGGTTGAGTTTATTGAGGAAGGCATGTCAAAAGCCAAGACAGACTGAAAGCCAGGCCTCTCCAAGTTGCAAGTGCAGAGAATGGCTCTTGAGAAGTCAATTAAATTGCTCCTCCAGCCAGCACAGGAGTGATCAGAAAGCAAAACAGCCTTATTGCTGAAAGGAGAACGTGTTCAGTGTTCTGGATAGAAGACCACACCAGCCATATCATTCCCTTCCACCTATGCCTACCCAGAGCAAGGCCCTAACTCTCCCCAGTTCTACGAAGGCTGTAGAGAGGGGAGCAAGCTGCAGAACAAAGTCTGAAGGTAACAGAGGTTTGTTTAGGAGGCTGAAGGCAAAAGGCATAGCCAGAGTGCCGATAAAGAAACTCCAATAAGCTATGCAGAGGATCTAAGTGAGACAGCTGGTGAAGGCAGTGACCCTGAATGAGGTTCACGTGCAGGTGACACAGCTGCCATTGGAAGAAGATGCCATCTGAGAGTCCCGTGGCTGGAGAGGAGAAGCCAGCACCTGCCTTCAGAGCTTCCAAAGCCAGACTGACTCTATAAGGTCTGATGCAGCTGGTGGCTCCATACTGAAGTCTCAGCTGCTGTACTTCCCATCCAGCTCCCTGCTTGTGTGCCTGGGAAAACAGGAGAAATTGACCCAGGTATGTGGGCCCCTGCCACCCACAAGGGAGACCCAGATGGAGTTCTGGAGTCCTGGCTCCAGCCTGGCCCCGCCCTGGCAGTTGTGGCCATCTGGGGAGTGAACCAGCGGGTGCTACATCTCTCTCTCTCTTTCTGCCACTGTGACTTTCAAATAAATAATTTTTTTTTAATTGCAAGAGAACTAGAATTAGAAGATGTGACTGCATCTCTGTGGTCATGTGACCAAACATTAGTTGTGGCTTATAGAGAAGTAGAGAAAGTGATTTTTTAATACGGTATTTCAAATAAGTATCAGAGACCAAATATTTATTTATTAACAAAAGCCATCCTTGAAACAGACTGTTCGTTGTTGAGATGACCACAAAGGGTTTAGACTGTGACATGAGCTTCATTGATAAAGCAGCCATGGGGTTTGAGAAGCTTGACTCTTATTTTGAGAAATGGGCAAAATGCTACCAAAGAGTATTGCATTCTACCATTCCTTGTGAAAGGAATAGTCAGTCTGTGTAGTAAAAGTCGCTGTGGGCCGGCGCCATGGCTCACTAGGCTAATCCTCTGCCTGCGGCTCCGGCACTCAGGGTTCTAGTCCCAGTTGGGGAACCGGTTCTGTCCCGATTGCTCCTCTTCCAGTCCAGCTCTCTGCTGTGGCCCAGGAAGGCAGTGGAGGATGGCCCAAGTGCTTGGGCCCTGCACCCGCATGGGAGACCAGGAGGAAGTGCCTGGCTCCTGGCTTCAGATCGGCACAGTGCGCCAGCCATAGCGGCCATTTCAGGGGTGAACCAACGGAAGGAAGATCTTTATCTCTCTCTCTCACTGTCTGACTCTGCCTGTCAAAAAAAAAAAATAAACTCACTGTGACCTTGCTTTAACAAACTGCTGGGGCTGGCGCTGTGACATAGCGGGTAAAGCCGCCTGCAGTGCCAGCATCCCATATGGGTGCCAGTTTGAGTCCCGGCTGTTCTGCTTCCGATCCATCTCTCTCCTGTGGCCTGGGAAAGCAGTTGAAAATGGCTCAAGTCTTTGGGCCCCTGCACCCATGTGGGATGGGTGCAGAAGAAGCTCCTGGCTCCTGGCTTCAGATCAGTCCAGCTCCAGCCATTGTGACCATTTGAGGAATAATCCAGTGGATGGAAGACCTCTCTCTCCCTCTCTCTGCCTCTCCTTCTTTCTCTGTGTAACTCTGACTTCCAAATAAATAAATAAATCTTTAAAAAAAAAAAAGATTGAAACTGCTACAGCGACCCCAGCCTTCAGCAGGCACCACTGCCATCGTTGAGCAGCTGTCACCGTCAGTGCCCGACCCTGCACCTGCAGGGATCACAGCTGTTGAAGTCCCAGATGATCATTAGCAGTTTTTAGGAATAAAGCTTTTGCCTTCATTTTCATTTATTTATTTGACGGGCAGACAAAGAGAGTCGCTCCATCTGCTAATTTACTCCCCAGATGGCCATATTGACTGGGGAGCTGGAGCCAGGTACCAGGAACTCAATCCAGGTGTCCCACATGGGTGGGCACCCAATGACTTGGACCATCACCGCTGTGACCCAGGGCCTATGTCAGCAAGAAGCTGTGTTCAGGAGCTGGAGCCAAGTGCCAAACCCCAGCAATCCAGTCTGGATCACGGGCATTTTAACTGCTAGGCTAAATGCCTGCCCTGGGATTAAGTATTTTTAAAACTAAGGTGTGCAGGCTGGCGCCACGGCTCATTTGGCTAATCCTCTGCCTGCGGCACTGGCACCCTGGGTTCTAGTCCCGATTGGGGTGCCAGTTCTGTCCCGGTTGCTCCTCTTCCAGTCTGCTGTGGCCTGGGAGTGCAGTGGAGGGTGGCCCAAGTGCTTGGGCCCTGCACCTACATGGGAGACCAGGAGGAGGCGCCTGGCTCCTGGCTTCAGATCGGCGCATTGCGTCAGCCTTAGCGGCCGTTTGAGGGGGTGAACCAACGGAAAAAGAAGACCTTTCTCTCTGTCTCTCTCTCTCTCTCACTAACTCTGCCTGTAAAAAAAAAAAAAAAAAACTAAGGTGTGCAAATTGTTTTAGTCATCATACAATTGCACGCTTCATAGAGTGTAAACATAAATTTCATACACAGTAGGAAAGCAAGAAATTTGGGTGACTCACTTTGTTGTGATATTCAGTTTATTGCAGTCATCAAGAACCAAACCCATGTATCTCCTAGGTATGCCCATGCTTGTGCTAGTATCAGCTTCTCCAGATAGGGCCACCGTTTCCTTCCTCTTGCCCTGGTGAGGTATCCCTTCTCTGTGCTCACAGAGGAGCCGGTGACCAGCTCTGCGCTTGCCTTTGAAGTGCAGTATTCTGCTCACATGTCCAACAGAGAAGCTGCTGCCCCATCAGTACCATGGGGATCCCCGTCACTGGTTTGGGTGCCCATCAGCAGCTCCCATGTGTTTTGCTGCCATTGAATCCCCACTGTGACCTGCAAGGCCACCTCAGCAGGATGTACTGGAAGTGACAAGTTCCCAGGAATGCGCATTCACTGAGGTGCTCAACAATGACTGGCTGGTACAGTAGCAAGACAGCCCAGCTCCTCTGCTCCAAGACAAGACGAATGCTGTGATGCAGTCCACACTCTATCGAGGTGTTTTTTTTTTTTTTAAGATTTACTTATTTGAGAGGCAGAGTTACAGACAGAGAGGGAGATACAGAGAGAGAGGTCTTCCATCCACTGGATTACTCCTCAAATGGCCACAATGGCTGGAGCTAGACTGATCTGAAGCCAGGAGCCAGGAGCCAGGAGCTTCTTCTGGGTCTCCCACATGGGTGCAGGGGCCCAAGCACTTTGTCCATTTTCCACTGCTTTCCCAGGCCATAACAGAGATCTGGATCAGAAGTGGGGCAGCCAGGACTCAAACTGGTGCCCAGATGGGATGCCTGTGCCATGGGGCAGGCTTGCCCACTATGCTACAGTACCAGCCCCTCTATAGAATTCTATGTAAGAGCACCCTGAGGCTGGGCTCTTGGTTGGCATCACACTGTTCTCAGCTTCTTGCCTTCTTATCTGTCTCCTCTACTGCATTCTTATTTATTTGAAAGGCAGAGTTACAGAGAGGCAAAGAGAGAGAGAGAAAGAGAGGTGTTCCATCCGTTAGTTCACTCCCCAAATGGCTATAATGGCTGGAGCTGGACCATTCTGAAGCCAGGTGCTTCTTCTAGGTTCCCCTTGTGGGTGCAGGAGCCCCAGGACTTGGGCCATCCTCCACTGCTTTCTCAGGCCATAGCAGAGAGCTGGATCAGAAAAGAAGCAGCAAGGACTCGAACTGGCGCCCCCATGGGGTGCCACCACTGCAGGCAGCAGCTTTACAGGCTTCGCTGCAGCGCTGGCCCCTCCCATTGCATTTAGATTCTCAGCTGAGGATCTGCATCCGGGAACTGAGACTTCATGTGGACACACCCTCTTCTTCGGACTTGCTCACACCACTGCAAGAACCATTGGCCTCTCACACTGACGGTCACTTAGATGGAACATCTTCCAAGCAGGTGGAGCACTCTCTCAGGTGCCTGGAGGCCACTGACTGAGGCGGCGGCCGTGTGATTAAGATCAGTGACTTTGACATTGTAAAGCTCTAGAGATACAAGAACACTGGCTGTCCAAATCTCACCTGGCTCATCTGTAAAACGGAGACCCCATAGGACCTACTTCTGGCTGTGGGTTGTGGACAAGGCAAAATGAGCTAATCCCAGGCTGGCCCATCAGAAGGACCTCATTCAAGGAACACATCAGAAACCACACTGCAGGCAGTGTTCCAGGCCTGGGCATCCAAGTGAACAAAAGTGTCCCAAACCTCTGCCTCCATGAATGTTCCAAGTGGAATTCTCATAGCCATGGGCTCCAGTCCTGAGATGCAGAAAGCCTTGGTGTGGGAGCAGGATTGAGGTGGGTGATCCCTCTCCCCTGAAATGAACTGGAAGGGTGCCCGCTGACTCAAGTTTCCTCACAAGACAAGCCCTAGGTGTCGGGAGACACCCAAGCTCTGTAGGGAACTCTTCAGACAGAGCATGAAGCTGTGGGCAGTCCTGGTCCTACAACCTAGGGCAGGAACATTGTAACAGGACTGGTCCTACAGCAGAGTGGCTGCAGGAAACCAGGGGCCCACTTGTCTGACCTGAGATATGGGAGCAGTTGGACCAGATGTGAGGTCACAGTTCCGACTGCTAGCCAGCCTCACTTTGTTTGACTTGGTTGCTTTACCATTGTTGAAATCAGTCATTCAGTCAATACTTGCTGGATTGTTTTATTCGAGACACAGAGACAGGAAGAGCTCCTATATTCTGAGTCACTCCCCCAGATGCCTGCAACAGTCAGTGCTTTGCCAAGTCAAATTCAAAAGCCAGGAACTCCATTTAGTTCTTCCAGAAGCGTGGCAGGGATCCAAGTACTTGAGCCATCACCTCCTGCAACACAGGGTATGCCTTAGCAGGAAACTTGGAATTGGAAGTGGAGCCAGGACTCCAGCCTAGGCGTTCAGATCTGGGATGTGGGCATCCCAAGCAGTGTCTTAGCCCCTATAACAAGCATTACCCCACCACCACCACCAGTGTGTACTTATTGAGCATGTACTATGTGCCAGCACTTCCCTAGGTGCTGAGACACACTGCAGAACAAGAGACAAAGACCTGTGTCCTTGTGGAGTTTACATTCTAAGACAACGGAACAGGTAGTAAAATAAATAGACTACTGTTATACACAAATCAGCTAGTATGTGAGAAGATAACCTATGTAGTGGAAGAGAGAAAATGTGGGTCAGGTTAGGGAGATAGAGGAGGGAGGGGGGAGAAGAGGTGCAGGAGAAGCGGGGCCAGCCCGGGCTCCAAGGGGATGAGATCTGAGCTGAGACAAGTGAGGGAAGGGGTCGTGTGGATGTCCAGCAGGAGTGTGATAGATAGATGGAGCAGCCAGCGCAAGGGCCCTGAGGCACAGCCAGGGAGTCTTACCCAATCAAGAGCCTGGAGATTAGAATGCTTGGAGCAGCAGGGGGGTGAGAAGGAGGTGGAGTCAGAGTTTCCAGTACTGGAATCAATCAGTTTTTCTCTAAATGACCAACTTGCTAGCTTCTCTGGAAAATCAGGGGCACTGGCCTCTCTGAGCTTTGTTCCCATGCAGTAATCAGCTCGGGCGAGCACAGGCTGCCCACCCTGGAAAGGCTGCCATTGTCCAGTGAGCTGTGGACCAGATCTCTTCCATGTTTCTCATCTTCACAGCTTGCTGGCCCTGTGGACAGCTGAGGCTGTGGCCCAGGCATCAGCCTCTGCCAACACCCAGAACACCCCAACTTCCCATCCCTCACTGCTTCCAATTCAGCCTTGCCAACCTCAGAACCCCTGTCCCCCAAGCCTGTTCTCAAGCAAACCAAACAAAGACGTTTGCTGGGTGATACTTTGAACAGGAAGGAAATGCATTCAGACGGAGAGGGGACATCCATGCTTAATTCTGCACGCATGGCTCTTTCCTGGGAAATGGTTAACACACTCGAACCAGGAAAGCGTCTTCCCCTGGAAGCATCTAGGGTGTGTGCCCAGTTCTTGGCGGGGAGGAGGGGAAGGGGGTGGTTGCCGTGGAAACTGGAAAACATTGCTGCTTCTCCATCATGCTTGACTGCAGGGTTTCGGGTAGGTGGCCCTTGAAAAGCGATTTTATTTGTCTTTTCAAATCCAAACTTTTTAGTGAAACCAAAACTACATCTCAATCACATTCTCTTTGCAAGACAAAAATAGTTAAGTAGGCCATCTCAAACCCATTAACACGGTTGGGAAGCGGCAGGTAAATTGGACTATGTCAAACTGAAGACCTTCTGTCTATCAAGGATATAGCCAATAGAGTGAAAAGACAACCCACTGACTGGGAGGAAACACTTGTGAATTGTATCTCTCAAAGGAAGTTGACAACCAGAATACATAAAGAACTCCCACAACTCCACAACAACAGAACAAACAGCCACGTGGGCAACCCAGATGGTGCTCCAGACTACTGGCTTCCGTCTAAACCAGCCCTAGTTATTGCAGCCATTTGGGAAGTAAACCAACAAATGGAAGATATCTCTCTCTCTCTCTCCCTCCCTCCCTCTCTCCCTCCCTGCCTCCTTCCTTCCCTCTCCCTCTCTTGCTGTATCACTCTACCTTTCGAATAAATAAATACATCTTCTTTAAAGAAAAAGGATCACAGAAGAACAGGTACTGGCAAAGATGTAAAGAAATTTTCATCTTTAGGTACTATTTGTGGGAACATAAAATGGTATGACCGATGGCAAATCCTCAAGAATGAAAAATAGAATTATATCTGACCCAGCAATTTCACTTTTGAGTATATTTCCAAAACAATTGAAATCAGAGATTTGGAGAGTTATTTGTATACCTGTGTTCATAACAGCACTGTTGATAGCCAAGAGGTGGAAGCAACCAAGTTTGCATTGGATAAGCTACCCGTGAGATGTGTGTGTATGTGTGCGTGTGTGTGTGTGTGTGTGTGTAATATTACTCAACCTTGAAAAGGAAGGAAATTCTGAGCCTTGCTACAACATGGATGAACTGTGAGGACATTCTGTTGAGTGCAGCAGCCACTCACAAAAGGGCACCTGCCATATGACTGTACTTCTGTGGGGTACCGGGAATAATGAAACCAATAGAGGCAGAAAGTGGGAGGCTGATTGTCAAGGGCTAAGGGGGAGTAAGGATGGGGAGTGAGTGCTTAATGGGTGCAGAGTTTCAGTTTGGGAAGCTGAAAAGGCCCTGGAGGTAGATAGTGGTAATGGCTCTACGTCAGTGTGGCTATAATTAATACTCGTGAACTGTGCCCTAAAAACTGGCTAAGAAAGTAAAGTTAGTGTTATATGTATTTTACTACAATAAAAAAAATTCTTAAAAATCCAAAACACTAGATAGATGGAGATCCATGTGTCTCCATCTATGGGAAGAGAGGTGGAAATAGAAGTAGACAGAGAGGGGCTCTCCAATGGCTCAGCCCCTCTCCAAGAACCCAGCTCTGCCTTCCCCCAGCCAGGCTCACTCTCCTCTGTGTTACTGACCATAAAAGGGAAGAAAGGCTAACGTGGGGATGGAAACGATCCACGATCCCAGAGAGCAGTTCATCCTGGGACCCCAATAAAGGAGCAGGTCAGGGAGCTCCCTGGGGGTCAGAGCTGTCCAGCCGTGCTGGGTCTGCCCTCCCCGGCCAGCTTCCCAGCCCTTCTGAGCAACACACGCCCGGCTGTTGCATGAGGCCATGCCTGTGCTCTGCTTCCTGGTCTCAGCGTGGGGTTTTCTTTCTTCCTTGTCTGAATGCTTTCTTCTCTGTGTGTTGCCATCGTTTCGTGTCTCTGTTCTTACTGTCAGTCTTGCTCAGTCCTCAGTGGGTGCCCGGAAGTCATCGAGGATGAGTATCCAGGTGGACACACTGCTGACTTAGACCCAGCAGCTGTCCGTGTCCTTTTCCCTATCCTTCCGCCTCCTCTCACCTCTGTGCCTCCCTTCTTTCTCTCCTCCCTCAGTCTCCTGCGTGGTTCTCTGCTGTACCCCAGCTCATTCTCCACTCTCTCTACCCTGCTCTGTCCTGAGAGACCTGCCTCTGAGATCCGGGTCTCCTGGCCTCCCGTGCCTCTGGCTTCCAGTTCAACCAAAGCCAGGATGGAAGGAGCAAGGGATGGGACATTCCCTGCTCCCTCCTGGCCCTCCAGGGCCTGGCAGTGGCTGCTTCCCTCCACTCTCTATAGTGATGGGCTGCCTGGCAGCCCCTTCCCCATGCTCACCAGGCTGCAGTGGCCTGTGCCCTCCAAGGTGCACCTTCAGGCCAGAGCCAGGTAATAGCTTCCTTTTTTAATTTATTTTTATTTTTTTTATTTTTATTTTTTTGACAGGCAGAGTGGACAGTGAGAGAGAGAGAGAGAGAGAGAGAGGTCTTCCTTTTGCCGTTGGTTTACCCTCCAATGGCCACCGTGGCCAGCGCACTGTGGCCGGCGCACTGTGCTGATCTGAAGCCAGGAGCCAAATGCTTCTCCTGGTCTCCCATGCGGGTGCAGGGCCCAAGCACTTGGGCCATCCTCCACTGCACTCCCTGGCCACAGCAGAGAGCTGGCCTGGAAGAGGGGCAACCAGGACAGAATCCGGCGCCCCGACCAGGACTAGAACCTGGGGTGCCGGTGCCGCAGGTGGAGGATTAGCCTATTGAGCCGCGGCACCAGCCGGTAATAGCTTTAATAGCTTCTTACTATTGTGCAGCCCCTGGACCTTGGCGGTCTTTGTTGGCTGCCCTAAGCCTGGCTGTGCTGCACCAAGGAGCCCTGCCTTAAGTTCTCTTCATTTACAAAAAGAGTTCTCTCTGGTCCAACCCTTTGCTGAGTTGCTTCTGTTTCCTGCTGTTCCAGACTTGACCGCCCTTCAAGGTGTGTGTGTGGGGCGGGGGGTCATACTTGCACCTGGAGACGTATGGGGATGGGTTCTCTCCCACTGTGTGCCCTTGGACCACCTGCATCGGAGGCACCTGGTGCTGGTTAGAAATGCAGGTCCTGGAGTGTCAGCCTAGCCTCTGGAGGTGGTGCTAGGAGCTCTCGTTCTGTGTGCATTTCTGGAGACTGGCTCACAGTGCAGCACACGGTATAGCACATACAATCCTCCGTGGGTGCAGTAGATAGAAGATGTGGCATGAGGTCTCATAGCCATGCGTCTTTAATAGTGATGAATGCGAATGATGGTCCCAGGTCTCTGCCACTCCACTAATGTGGCACAAAAGATCTGAGATGTCCATGAGGGCAGACATGCCCCCAGGTCCTGCCAACACTACTCGGGCTCCTTTCCTGTATTCCTAGTGGAAGGAAGTGCTGAATTCCGAAGACAACTTGGAGCAAAAGCACAGTTTACTCCCAGCCAAGTAAACCACAGTTCTTTCTAAACTGCTCCTTGTTGGGGTGGTTGGAAGGCTTATGGACCCTGGGTTAAGAGCCTTATCTTAAAAGAGGTCCCTGCAGAAGGGGTTGGGGTCCTGGTAGAGGTTAGAGGAGTAAGCATTCCTCAGACAGAGCACCAAGGGTCCTCTTTGCCTCTGCCACTTGCTAGCTGAGTGGCTGGAGCCCCGATCCTGACCTTCCCTTCTCTGTCTCTGTTCCCACCTGTGAGGATGCACGAAGCCCAGCGACCCCTCCTTTAGGGTATGATGAGAAATGGAGAAAGTGCGTGCGTGACCCACGGTGAGCACCCAGTGGGGCCACGTGACCCTAAAAATGTGTCACCAAACATGTGGCTCTCAGGCCACTTGACGCATAGTTGGCCTGGGAAAGTGAGAGACAAAGTGGAGTTACCCCTACGTGAGGGAGCAGGGCAGCTGGGGTGCTGATACACCAACACCACAAGCCACTGGTGACGGGCTCCTGTGGAGTCTTAGTTTCCAAGCGTTTATTGGCTGCATTTGGTTCAATCAAAAGTCTTCCAGTGAACCGAGACAGATTCTGACATTTGCAAGACAGTGGATCTCTGAGTTCCTAAGGCCTGAAGAATACCATGGCACTGATAGCCATCTGCTACACTCCTGTCCCCTGGCAACCCCTGTCCCCAACCCCTCTGGCTCAGAGCCTGTGTCTGTCCTTAGAGACTGGAGCCACAGTGTCCTCAGTGGTGGGGGAACCCAAGAGTGGGCACAGGGTCGGTTCCTCCACAGCCAGCTTGAGCCCCGGATGCTCCACTTCTAATCTGGCTCTGTGCAAACGCTCCCAAAGACAACAGATGGTGGCCCAGGTCTCTGGGACCCTGCCGTCCACATGGGAGACCCAAATGGAGTTCCTGGCTCCTGGCTTCTGCCTGGCTGAGCTCTGGCTGTTACAGCAAAATATAAGATTCTCTCTGTATCTATCTTTTCCTCTCTCTGTCACTCTGCCTTTCAAGTAAATACATCTTAAAAATATGTGGTTTTTATTTTCCAAACCTCATTATGCAATCATTTCAAACTATGAAAACAACAGATGAGAAAAAGAAAGATGATGATGATGGTAATGGTGGTAGTGATGGTGGTGGTGGTGGTGGTGGTGATAATGATGGTGATGGTAGTGGTGGTGGTAATGGTGGTGGTGGTGGTGGTAATGATGGTAATGATGGTGATGGTTACTCAAGCCAGTAGTCCTATAGATCTTCCCTAGGAATTCCTTCCCCAAAACCACCTTCATTGAAATTGAAGACTGAGACAGGGGTGCAGATGATGTAGTAAAAAGAATCTGCCAGTGATCAACAGAACTGCAGCCTGTTGATGCCACATAAAACAGCAGGGTTAACATTGAGCCATTGAAATATGTTTGGCCTCGCAATTCAGAAGCTGTTATGTGTGTTGACTTTTTGGCTATAGCCTGTTCACCTCCATTAAGTCACAGGCCACGGTGATTTCTTGTTATCCAAGGTAGTTTTAGCTTAGCCACTGCAGCCGGAGTTCTCTCTTTTTATTAGTCCCAATCAACCCTTGAGCCTGCCTGATGGCTTGAGAGCCACTTCCCTTGCTGGCCTCCTTCACTGCCCCACACCCAGCACACTATCTTCTAGACCCTGTATCAGTTACCAGGCACATGCTTGCATGTACAGAAACCCCTGATTGACAGCAGCTGCAACCAGTGGGAGTTCCTTTTCTCACACAACAAGAAATGCAGATGGAGGTGGTTTGGGGCATTAGTTCAGATGGTAAGTTGTGTCCTTGGGTGGTTATCCTCCTATTTGTTGTCTCAGAGCCATACTAAGGCTGATGCTCTTCCAGGCATTCCATCAAAGTTCAATGCAGAAAGAAAGGGTGTTCTAGGTGGGTGTATCTCATTGATCAGAATTGTGGTGCATGGCCATGGTGAGTGGCAAGAAGGTTTTAAAAAGTTGAGTGTGTTATTCCCCAGAGGAACATGGGGGTTGTGTTTGCAAGATAAAATGGTGACTCACTAAACCTTTGAACCCACAGTGTCTGCTCCATTGTGAAACTCTCTCCCAGGATCTTCACACCTTGAGTTAAGTGCAGTCATTTATCGTGAATACTCCCAGCCAGCCCTCAAGTCATTCTTTGTCCAAGGACAGTGACTTAAATCTTTAAAAAAAAACCACATTTATTTATTTATTTGAAGGTGGGAGAGAAAGAGAAACTTCCATTAGCTGGTTCACTCCCCCACATGGCCATAACAGCCATGGCTGAGCCAGGCTGAAGCCAGGATCTTCATCTGGGTCTCCCACATGGGTGTCAGGGACCCAAGCACTTGGGCCATCCTCTGTTGCTTTCCCAGGCCATTAGCTGAGAGCTGGATGGGAAGTGGAGCAGCTGGGACTCGAACCATCACCCAAATAGGATGCCAGTTTCGCAGGCAATGGCTTTACTTGCTATGCCACAGCGCCGGCCCTGTGACTTAAATCTTAGGCCCTTTCCACCAAGCAGTATAGCTGGCTTTTGTTCCATCTGTTACTGTGGAATTAATAAATAATTATCTCTACGTTGTGACTACCTCAAAATAGAATCATCATTTCCTTTGGTGGCCTCTGACTAGTGTATACTTTATTTTACTTTATTTTTTAAGATTTTTTTTTATTTATTTGACAGGTAGAGTTACAGACAGTGAGAGAGAGAGAGACGGAGAGAAAGGTCTTCCTTCCGCTGGTTCATCCCCAGATGGCCGCAATGGCCAGAGCTACGCCAATCTGAAGCCAGGAGCCAGGTGCTTCCTCCTGGTCTCCCACGTGGGTGCAGGGGCCCAAGGACTTGGGCCATCCTCCACTGCCCTCCTGGGCCACATCAGAGAGCTGGACTGGAAGAGGAGCAACCAGGACTAGAACTTGGCACCCATATGGGATGCTGGTGCCACAGGCGGAGGATTAACCTAGTGTGTCACCATGCCGGCCCCCTAGTGTATACTTTACATGTATAAATATTATTTCAACCAAGAGGAGAGAACAGGGTCCTGGCTACCCCTGGTGGTACTGCTTTGTCATATTGTCACTTTGGAATATTTTTTAGGTCTGACTTCTTAGAGTTTGTTCATTACTGTTGTTCCAATATGGTTCACTGTCGCTCCCCCTCTTCGTGGAGGAACGACACAGGACCCTGCGCTGTTCTTTCGTTTGCTCGGCCCTCCCCGGGTTTGCTGCTGGTTCTTCCCGGGTTGGCTACTATCCCTTCCACCTCCGTGGAAGGGCAGTTCCCCCTGGCCACATTCCCCACTTCCGCAGGGGAGCGGCACACTGCCGGCCGGCTCTCTCGGGGGCTGCACAGGTGTTCACCTTAGATGTTCCCCTTAGATGTTCCTGGTGCATGCCGTCTCTCTCCTCCTTTATAGTCCTCCTCCGCCAATCCTAACTCGGCTGCCCACACACCGAGTACACTGCTCTCCTCCAATCAGGAGCAGGTCCTGCAGCTTGTCAAGTTGGTGAGAGGCAGCTGGGTAGAAGCTGTTGCCTCCTCTCCCAGCGCCATATTGTGGGAGAGCAGATGCATAGAATAAGTCTTAATTCCAGTAACTTAGTCTAGTCCGAATTGCTCCCCACAGTTCACCTTTTTTATCTTGGCTCTATCTGTTATCCATGCATCAGAGGACACATTAACACATTGCCATGATAATGCTGTGTAGCAGGTGGCCTCACAACCTCAGTGACACACCACAACAGCAGTTAACCTAACTTGTGAGTCTTTGCATGGAGCCGAACTGTTGAACTGGGGTTGGGCTTGAGCAGTCTCACCTGGGCCTGTCCATGTCTTGGGATTGGCGGCTTGTTGGCTGCTGGGCCAGCTGGGGTGGTGACTCAGCTCTGCCCCACCTGTCTCTTTTCCTCCAGGATCTTCAGCAACAACTGTGCAGGCAGTGCTTGCTTGTATCAAAACCCCTTTGTCCATCTGTCTCCATTCACTCCTCCCAACAGCCACATACTCTGCCTGGAGAGCATGCTGGAGATTGCTCTCCTGGTGGAGACTAGGCCAGGTGAGAGCAGGCATTCAAAGTCACACAGCTTGCAAATGTCAAGTCCTGGACTTGATGCAAGATCCTCCACGCATCGTGGGCTTCCTCCGAGGCTCCAGGCTGCCCCACGTTCTGCAGCTGCTGGGGCCCGCTCAATGCTGCTTGCACATTTTCCATGCCATACTGCACAGGAGATACCGGCTACCCTGTGAACCCCACTCTCGTGGGAGTCCATTCACTTGGTCTAAACCCTTCTGTGCAAGCTCACCTGGGCTGGGGTGGATAGAAATGTGTGATGTACACAGCTGCTGCCCCTCAGGAGAAGAGAGGCCAAATCCACAGATGTTGAACACAGCTCAGGGTCCCAGTCACTCAGGATCAGTGCATGAGTACAGTTAGGTTTCCGGGAGAGAGAAGCCCCTGTGGTCATGAGTTTCACATAGACACTCCAAAAACCCCTCTGTTCTCTAGGTACCCCTCACTCATGACTTCCAGAGTGTATCCCAGGTGCACTTGTTCAGGTTGCTGTAGCCTGGCCTCAAGGCTTAGATTCCAGGGTGCTCCTTCGGGCTGCCTCAGGGTATTGGGACAGCTCAAGGATTTCTGAGCATTGAAATCTATCTTGTACTATAGTGCACCTTGTAAAAATAACAATACAGAAGCAGGTACTGTGATGTAGTAAACTAAGCCTCCACGTGGGGCACCAGCATCCCATATGGGCTCCGATCCATATTCCTGCTGTTCCACTTCCAATCTAACTCTCTAGAAGAGAGAAAGCAGTGGAAGATGACCCAAATGCTTGGGCCCCCGCACCTGCATGGGAAACCCAAAGCTCCCAGCTTTGGTTCAGCCCAGCTCCAGCTGTTGCAAGCATTTGAGGAGTGAACCAGTGGATGGAAGACCTCTCTCTGTGTGTGTCTCTCCCTCTCTCTCTCTCTCTGTCTCTGTGTGTGTGTGTGTGTGTGTGTGTGTGTGTGTGTCTGTAACTCTGCCTCTCAAATAAATAAGTAAATAATCTTTAAAACAAAAGAATATAAAAAAAGACTACCAGTGGTCCACAAAATGGGTGACTTGGGTTCTAAAGAATGTCCCTCCCTCTGTGTGTTTGGTGGAGACAGTTTCATAATAGGTAGGCTGAAAACCAGCAGAAGTGTCCATGGGGTGGGGAATCAGAAATGACCTCTGTATACAAGAAGACAGCTGAGCCCCCAAGGAAGCCTTGGAGACACCTGTGGGCTGGAAAGCTCTTCCCACGCATCTCTGAGTCCCCTGAGAAATGGACCAGTACCTCCCTGCCTCCCACAGGAGTTGAAAGAATGAAGCGATATAGTCCTGGTCAAGTACCTAGCACATGCCTGGAACTCCTGGCCCCGCACATGGTGACAAATGTTACCATCATTGGTGTTGCTGCCCTTGTCATGATCTTCATTGAAATGAACGTAGCCTGTGGACAAAGGGGAATGGTCAGATTACTCTCAAAATGCCTTATTCTTGTATGAACGTGTTTTCCCAGTGTCTTGATGGTGCTGTCCGTGGCATACTTGCTGTAGGCTCTCTGCATCTCAAAGTTCAGTTCTGTGTGTAATTTGCTGTGTCCTCTGTTCACTTTGCTTGTGCTGCTTTGCCCTTCCAGTAGGAGCCTGTTTTCCTTCAGGCAATGTGGGAGAGCATCACAGGGTACCTTTTTCAACCACAGGGCCAGGCCTACCCTCAGCTGCCAGCCACCCCACCAACCTGCAGCCCTCTCGGGGTACCCAGAGGAGCTTTGTCATGGGGCGTGTGATTGACAGGGAAGGATCCTACCCCATTCTTGTCTTGTGCGTGGAGACTGCTGTAGTTTTCCATGGTCATCACCCTCAAGAAGCATGGGAGCTGCTCACCTCCCACCCCATCCAAACTCGGCAACATGTAGGATGTTGGATGCAGCCCCTTGCCTGTGAGCAGGGCTGATACTTACTACTATTGGGACATTTTCTCGATGAGATGCTGTTTGGACTTGCAGGCACTGTAGGCCGTTTCGATGAGCTCAATATGTCAGCTGTGGACAGCTTATTTAGATCTTGGTTAATCCACAGATGTGCAGTTCTCGCTTCCAATTACTGAATTTGGATGTCCTTTCAAAGATGATGTTCAGACCTGCATATCATTGTACCAGCCAAGTCTTAGGGCACCAGAGGACTTGAGTCCATTGCAATTTGGAAATGTATTTTCTGACATTTCCACAAGGCTGTACAATTCAGCATTCATTATTTTTAGATGGATGTCTTCCCCCCACAAAAAAAAAAAACTGCAAAAAATTTTGTAGTGGATATGCATTGATCAATTAATAAAAAGTTGTTTTTAAGATTTCTTTGTGGGGACATCATTGTGGTATAGCAGGTAAGGCCTGTGATGCTGGCATCCCATATGGGCGCCAGTTCAAGTCCTGGCTGCTCCATTTCCCATCCAGCTCCTTGCTAATGACCTGGGAAAAGCAATTAAAGATGGCCCAAGTGCTTGAATCCCCGCCACCCATGTGGAAGACCTGGAAGAAGCTCCTGGCTTCAGCTTGGCTCAGCTCTGGCGGTTGTGTACATCTGGGGAGTAAACAGAAGATGGACAGTTTATCTCTCTCCCTCTCTCTCCTTCTCTCTCTCCCTCTCTTTCTCCCTCCCTCTCACCCTCTCTCCTTCTTTCTCTCTTTCTCTCTCACTCCCTCTCCCACTCCCGTTCTCCCTCCCTCCATCTCCCTCTCTCTCTCCTCTCTCTCTCCCTCATCCCATTCTCCCTCCCTCCCTCCCTCTCTTCCTCTCCTACTGTCTCCTTCTCTCTCTCTCCCTCTCTTTCTCTCTCCCTCTCACCCTCTCTCCTTCTTTCTCTCTCTCTCTCTCACTCTTCCACTCTCTCTCCCACTCTTTCTCTCTTCCACTCTCTCTCTCTCCTTCTCTTGTTCTCCCTCCCTCCCTCCCTCTCTCACTCTCTCCTCTCTCTCTTTCATTTTCAATTAAATAAATCTTTAAAAAGAAAAAACATTTCTCTGCACGCTGGCCAGAGTCCTTCCTCTAAACTCTCCTACCACCTACAAACACACACACACACACACACACACACACACACAAAAGTAGATGCAAGAAGGGAAACTTAGAAAATATTAGAAATTTTGAAATACAATGATAACCACACCCACAGGAAGGAGACACATGGCTATGGCTGGACTTCCAAACTGCTACATGCAAGAAAAGTTAGGGAAGTGTACAAACATACATCTACTTAGATAAGTTGATAAAATGAGATTGCACATACCATTTTCTAACATTTTTCCTTTAGCAATGTGTTGCAAATACCTTTCCTTATCACCAAGTATGAACTTATGGAATCCTTTTCACAGTATTTCATTGAATGGTGAGTCATGGTTTACGTAACTCATCCCTTGTGGTGTGTTTTGATAAGTTTTCATAATATATTAGAATCAGCAATTTTGAGCTGAATGTCGCCGGCACATATGTCTTTGTGCATTTGTCTGGTATTTCCACAGTACCTGACAAATATTCTGAAGGCGCACTTGAGAATCATGCAGTCTGGTAGGAGAGACAGAACAGATCTCTGTGAAAAGAAAACAAGCTCATGCGTAGGGGAGGTAAGGCTCTGAACCAGTGCAGCCACCAGGAGTCAAAGGCCAAAGGGAGCATCATTTCACGCTTGCATTGCTGCGGAAGCTTCTATGACAGACAGTTGCAAGTGACAGACATTCAACTAAAATAGCATGCATGTCAAAGGCATGCTCTCGGCTCATGAATTGGAAGGCTGACTTTGGTTTCAGACTGAACTGTGTGCAGGGTTCACATGGTGTCATTGGCCCCTGTGTGTGTGTGTGTGTGTGTGTGTGTGTGTGTGGGCATGCCTGCATGCACCTGTCCCTTCTCTTAGTCCAGCTTCTCCCTGCGTGAGCAGCGTTCTGAGATAAGCTCTGCCTACAGGACAGCTACCTCTACCATCCCCAGACTCAGGGGAGTGTGCATCTCAGAAAGAGAGAGCTTCTTCCCTTCAGCTTCTCTGCTGATCCCCATTTGGCCCTTACTGGCCTTTGGCCCACCACCACACTGTGTGATAGTGAAGGGGTATCCTGGTAGCCAGCATAGGCCATGTGCCTATCCCCTGTTAGGAGGAGGGGATAAGTGACCGAGGGCCCTATCCTGGGGAACAGTTCACAGAAGAAAATGTTGCGGCAAGGTCAGTAAATCAAAGTCCTGTCATTGCACGTTGGCCCTTGAACCACATGTTAAATATGCTGGGCTCTAAGTAGCAGAGAATCAGCGAATCCAACCTCTTTTGTGAGGCTTAGGGTACATTATAACATCTAGAGGTAGGGTGGGCTCTGGTGTCACTTGACCAGTGCTCCGTGGCATCCTTAGGGGGCTAAGGTGCTTTGTAACTCGGGGTCAACTGTATCTCAAGTACATTTTCCTTCCATGTGGCCGCTAATGGCAAGGAGGGCTCCCAGCTACCTGTCCTCAACCAGCAAGAGCAGGTGAGAGCTGATTCCTTTTGGCAGTGACTCTGAAACCTCTCCTGCCATCTGATTGGGCCCACCTAGGCCATGCACCTGATTCGGACACAGTGGCCATCCTTGGGGAACAGTGCACACCGATTGGCCCATCGTTATCTGTTCTTCAGGAAGCAAGGTGTAGGAGAACAAGGTGTCGCCTCCTGCATGGGGTGTGGTGGATATTTGGACAAAACTGGGGTCCCTCAGGAAAGACTGGGAGTTGGGTGCTAGATGGCCAACCAGCCCTGGGATCTGAATAGTCACCGAGGAAACAGGTGGCTGGTTGAAGCGGAGAGGCAGTTGCTGGCCAAAAGGCAGAATCCGGAACGTGCCCTGGCCCTAGCTGACCCAGACATGGAAGCAAGTTTGCAGAGCCCGTCCTGCAGGGAAGGAAGTTCAGCTGGAGGTGTTCATGCATTCATGCCTTCACTTCACACATCTCCGTTGAGCACCTGCCATATACCCAGACTCTGTGCTGACTGCTAATCCTAGCAGATACAGAAATCCTAGCAGATAAATTTCACATCTGTGTGTGCTTCTAGCAGGGGAGACAGACAATATACAAATTGATGTGACATGATATACCAAAAAATAATCATAAAGTGAGGGAAGTGGGATAAAGAGGAGTGGAAGGGAGAGGAGTTGAGTTGACCTTGAGCTGGGACCTGCAGGGTATAGTAGAGATCGCCAGTGACATATCTGGGAAGAAGAGTGTTCAGGGCACCAGGAACAGCAAGTGCAAAGGCCCTGAGGCAGGCATCTGTTTGGGGAACAAGGAGGTGGCCAAGAGGAGAGTGGCAGGCAATGCAGTTAGGGAGAAAGCCAAAGCCAGGCCATGTGTAGTTCTTCCAGGCGTTGCAAAGACCTTGTTCTAAATCCTAACTCCCATTTGAATGCATGGTGACAAAGGATATTACTGAAGGCAGAAGCAGCCAGACCCGCACCCACTTGGCTCTCCCTGCCTGTGAGTTAACTCTGTCTCCTCACCTCTCTTCCAGGCCATGTACATGTTCTACGCGCTGGCCATCGTGTGTGACGACTTCTTCGTCCCCTCCTTGGAAAAGATCTGTGAGGTACGTGTCTCCTTTTCTTGCGGTGTCCACGCCGGGCTCAGGACAGGGCCTGTGTGCCCTGGCACTGCTCCAGCCCTGCGCCCTGCACAGCAGCTGGGGCAGGGATCCCCGCCATCAGCAAGCTGGGGAGCAGTGGACGATGTTAGCACTAAAGCTCCCTCAGCACGCTCAGAATTCCATGACACTGACAGATACTTGGATTTCAACTGCAGGAACAGCTCTCTCCACTCCATTAGGCCATAGTTGATGTGCTCCAGTCATCCCTTGGGTATCCAGAAAGGATTGGTTCCAGAAACCCCCGCGGGGATACAAACCCATGCTTACTCAGGGCTCTTGTATATTTGCATAGAACTGGTGCTCACGCTCCTGTGTTCTTTATATCACTCCTGGATTCTCTGTGATACTGAAGACTAAATCCCATGCTGTTCTGTGTTGTTTAGGGAGTAGTGGCTGGGGAGGGAGACAGACTGAACTGTTCTCAGATCTTTGCACTTGGCCGTCGGTCAAACCCACAGATGCAGAACCCACGATATGAAGTCTGACTCCGCTCTGTTCCCTTCCTCATTTTCCTTCCATCTTTAAATCCTGTTCTTCCTCTCTCCCTAGCCCTTTCTCCATGTGCCTCTTCGACACCCATCCCTGTCCTTTGGTAGTCACTGGGGGTCCTCGAAGACCGAGAGCCCCCCCAGCCACATGCCTCGCCCAGCTTGCTGTCTCATGTGTGCAGAAAGACCCTGAGCAGAGGCCTGAGAGGCTCTGAGATGAAAGAATTGGGTACAGAGACCAGGAAAGTGTCTCCGTTAGAAATCATCACAGAGTACGCCAGGCTGAACAGCAAGTTAAATCCCTTTCATCAAAAAATACCCAGCAGATCTAGAACTCTCCGGCACCTGCCTCTTTCATCTCTTTGCTCTAAAGCATGGTATCCTTTATCTGGAAACTTCCATTTTATCTATTGATTTTTTTTTCTAATTCAGAGTCCCAGTTTTCAGAAGGGACCTCGCCCAGATACATCTCTCGTCTGAAAGCCCAATCTCCTTCTGCCTCTGCTCCTCAAAGCGTGTGACTCCCCCTTTCCTCCCAACCCCCTAATATCTGAGTCAGCAAGTCTTGGGGAGCAAGGGAGGGAGGGGGCCCAAATTTTCGTTTTTTTTTTTAATTTTATTTTATTTTTTATTTTTTGACAGGCAGAGTGGACAGTGAGAGAGAGAGACAGAGAGAAAGGTCTTCCTTTTGCCGTTGGTTCACCCTCCAATGGCCGCCGCGGCCAGCGTGCTGCGGCCGGCGCACCGCGCTGATCCGATGGCAGGAGCCAGATACTTATCCTGGTCTCCCATGGGGTGCAGGGCCCAAGGAATTGGGCCATCCTCCACTGCACTCCCTGGCCACAGCAGAGAGCTGGCCTGGAAGAGGGGTGACCGGGACAGAATCCGGCGCCCCGACCGGGACTATAACCCGGTGTGCCGGCGCCGCAAAGTGGAGGATTAGCCTAGTGAGCCGCGGCGACGGCCTATTTTTTTTTTTCAAATTTTCGTTTTTTAATACATTCACAGGTTGCTTGTTGAGAAACAACTTGAGAACCGCTCTCTTAAGCAGTTCCTGCTGTCCCTGAAAACGTGTTAGGTTTCGTGCCTTAGATAGACAGATGGTAGAAAATAGATTAGATAGATAGTAGATAGATGGGAAATGGATAAAAGATCAATTAAAGAGGGAGAGAAATAGGCACATGAGTATATGGTAGATAGATGATAGATACTAGAGAGAGAGAGACAGAGAGATACATAGAAGATAATTAGACACATGGTACATAGATGAGAAATATAGAGAAGATAGATTAAAAAGAGACAGGTAGGTAGATAGTAGATAGATGATAGATGCATACATACATACACAGGTAGGTAGATAGATGGCAGATAGATGATTGGTAGGTGATAGATGATTGACAGATATGATAGGTCGTAGATGATAGATTATTATAGATAGAAGATAGATTTAGGCAGAGGTAGATGATAAAGACAAATGATAGTTAGATAATTGGTTAATGATAGACAGATAGATGATAGGCAGTTAAACAGATGATTAGAGAGAGAGATAATTGGCAGATGATTACAGGTGGGTAGATGAGAGAGAGAGAGAGAGAGAGAGAGAGAGAGAGAGAAGGGAGGGACCTCCTAGAGGCTGCAGCAAGTGCACCTGTCTTGCTGTCTTGTAGCACAGTAGCATAAGAGAGGTGAAGTGGTTGCTGAGACGCACAGTGGGCAGGTGAGGAGCCCTTCTCACAGTGACTCAGCCTACGGCAAGCAGGAGGAAGTGTCCGGAACCTGTAGAGATCCTTTGTGATCTCTGAAATGCAATCATCCATCGGTATCCAGGAGGCACTGGTTCCAGGAACCCTTGTGGCTGTCAAAACACACAGATACCCAAATCCCTTATACAACATAGTGTTTACATATAACCTATGCATATCTTCCCATATACTCAGTTTTTAATGGTATTTGTATATTTTCATTTTATTAGAAAGACAGGGAGCAGAGATCTTCCATCCCATGGTTGATTCAACCAAGACTGGGCCAAACCCAAGCCAGGAGCACAGAACACAGTTGAGGTTCCCATGCATATGGCAGGGACTCAAGTACTTGAGCCATCACTTGCTGCCTTCTAGAGTGAGCATTAGCAGGAAGCTGGAGTTGGAAGCAGAGCTGGGACCCAAACCCGGAACATCACAGATGCATCATAACTCCTGCACCAAATGCCCTCCTCTATCCCATGTACCTTACATCACCTGTAGATTTCTCTGTACTGCCTACTACAGTACAAATGTGATGTACATAGTGACAGTGCATTGTGTAGGGCATAATGACAAAAACCAGTGTGCACCTGTTCAGCACAGATGCCGATTTTTTCTGAACATTTTCCATCTGAGGCTGGTCAAATCCTGAGACATGGAGGGCCAACTGTACCACCAGTTGCTGGTTTATTCTTCAAGCAAAGCAAAGCAACTCATCCCTTTCCCACACAGCTTTTACTGTTGCTAATGGCAAAGATGCTGTATGCCAGATGTACAGAAATGATTGTCAGCGAACACTCTACTCAGTGGAAGAAACCTAAGGAATGTGTGGACAGACACGCAGCCTTGGAAGAAGCAATTAAAGAGCCTGAACACTGCAGGAAAAGAGAGCATGGGGAGAGGTTAGTTTTTAATGAAAAAGGTTAGAGGCTCGTGTTGTGGCCTCCACCTGTGGCACTGGCATCCCATATGAGCACTGGTTAGTGTCCCGGCTGTTCCTCTTCCAATCTAGCTCTATGCTGTGGCCTGGGGAAAGCAGTGGAAAATGGCCCAGGTGTTTGGACCCCTGCATCCACGTGGAGACCTGGGAGAAGCTCCTGATTCCTGTCTTCAGATTGCCCAGCTCCAGTTTTTGTGGCCATTTGGGGAGTGAACCAGCAGATGGAAGATTGGGCCATCTTTTCACTGCTTTCCCAGGCTGTAGCAGAAAGCTAGATTAGAAGAGGAGCAGCCAGGACTTGAACCAGCGCCCATATGGGATGCCGGTGCTGCAGGCGGTGGCTTTACCGGCTACACCACAATGCCAGCCCCCCCACGCTTTACAAACAAGAAAAACAGGGGCTCAGAAAAGTTAAGCACCCTGCCGCAGGTCACACAGCTGGCTAGGGATGGAGTCATGATCTGCACCCAAGCCAGCGTGAGCTCTGAGTTCTGGGTCCTCATGCTTGTTGCCACTGTGCCATGCAGAGGAGCTTGGCACAGCCCCTGGTTTTGTCAGTAGTGGCTCCACCTCTGGGGTGGCAGTGGTGGACGAAGAAGAGGAGCCACCTTTTCCCAAGCCCTTTGTGCTTCCATCCCCTGAGTCTAATCTCAGGAGCGAGATCAGTGTAACAAGGCAGAGTGTCACCTGCTTGCATCCTTGACAGCTGCTGTGCCTCTGCCAGGAGCAGAAACACACTGAGCTGTTGAGGAAACATGGTGTCAGCCAGGGTCGGTGGGGCAAGCACCAAGATTACACTCATCTAGAGGTCCCGTGTGTTTAACCTGTAACAGACAAGCAATGGTTGACACCATCTCCCGAGCTTGGGGGATGGAGGTGCCAGCCAACCCTTGGCAGCCTCAAGGGCTGTTCAGCACCTTTGCTTTCCCTAATCCCTGTCTGATGTTGTGTTCTTCATGGGTGCTTAGAGCCTGCAGCTGGGCACAAAAGGGTGCAGTGGGTTAAGCTGTTGCTTGGCACAACAGCAGCCCATATCCAAGCACTTGTTCAAGTCCCCTGGCTGTACTGCTTCCAGTCCAGCTCCCTGCTGTATGCACCTGGGAAGGCAGCAGAGGATGGTCCGACCGCTGGAGCCCCTGCCACCCACAAGGGAGAGACCAAGGTGGAGTTCTGAGCTCTTGGTTTCGGCCTGCGCCAGCCATGGCTGCTGCAGCCATTTGGGGAGTGAGCCACCAGATGGAAGATCTCTCCCTCTGACACTTTGCCTGTCAATAAATAAATAAATAAATAAATCTTTTTAAAAATAGCTAAGGTATGGCAAAAAACACACACACACACACACACACACACACACACAGAGATGTTGTTTTCAGCTTGTGGGAAAGATGATTTGGGAGAGAAATCTACACTGTTGTTCAACAATTTATAGTCAGGTGGAGGGCTGATTCCTGCCCAGTCTCAACTACTTTGAAGTTGAAATCAGATAAAAATGTGGGGCTTGGGGATGGAGACAAAGGAAAGGGGAGAAATAGGAGATGTGACAGGAGCAGCTGGGGCAGGCCCTGGGTTCATCAGGCACCTGCTCCAGGTCAACCTCTTCACCTGCCTGGTCCCAGTTTCCCCTGGGGTGCGACCTTGGTCTCTGGGTCTAGGACAGCCAGGAGGTTGCATCACGGGACACAAAGAAGGTGTCCAGCATGGTGAGAAGCTCTGTGCACCCCCCGGAAGAGGGACTTGGCTCCACTGAGGTGGAGAAGGGGCAAGGGCACATTTCAGTATGAAGAAGAACCAGCATGAGCAAAAGCCCCCAGACTGGGAGGGTGTGGCATTGCTGAGAACTGTGAGGTGGAAGCCCCGGGCTGGGCAGAGGCTGTGAGGAGAGGAGGAAGGCAGGAGGGGAGGTGTCCAGGACAGTCAGAGCAGCGGGTGTTGTGAGGATGGTCATGGGCACCGTCTCCCATTTATGATAGCATTGAGCAGGGCTCTGCCCAGGGGCCAAGTACTGCTCAGGGCTTGCAGGAAACAGAGAGGGAGCACAGCACGGGCCGTGCCTTCTGAGCACCTGCAGACTGCAGAGCCGCTCCTCAGTGATGCAGCCGGCTCTGTGCACCCACAGATTCTGTGTGCGTGGATTCAGGTGACCACGTCACACATTGAAAATACTCGAAATCAAATGGAGACATTTTTGTTGCAGTAAAGATACAGCTATTTTTGTAGCATTTTGATTGCATTAGGGATTGTAAATAATCTAAAGGGGATTTTACCTATACAGAGGGATGTGATGGGTTCCATGCAGATCGTGTTTCATTTTATTTTTTTAAAGATTTATTTTATTTATTTGAAAGAGTTACAGAGAGAGATAGAGAAAGAGAGAGAGAGGGAGGTCTTCCATCCGCTGGTTCACTCCGCAGATTGCCACAACAGCTGGAGCTGCTCAAATCCAAAGCCAGGATCCAGGAGCTTCTTCCTTGTCTCCCACACGGGTGTAGGGGCCCAAGGACTTGGGCCATATTCCACTGCTTTCCCAGGCCATAGAAGAGAGCTGGATTGGAAGTAGAGCAGCCGGAACTAGAACCGACGCCCATATGAGATGCCAGCACTTCAGGTCAGGGCTTTAACCCGCTGCACCACAGCGCCAGCCCCTCGTGTGTCATTTTATAAAAGGGAATCGAATGTCCTTGGATTCTGGTACCCATGGGGTTCCTGGAACCAGTTCCCTTGGATGCTGACGACCACCTATATCCACTGGGGGCTGGGTGAAGTAGCAGGGAATTGGAAGTGGAGAGCGAGTCTGGGAGGGGAGAGGTTGACTCTGCTGGGGTTACAAGGGCAGAGTCTGGAGGCAGGATTGCCCCCCTAGGAGGCAAGGTCTCGGCAGCAAAGCATTTCAAGCCAGAGTATTTGGCTGGAGAGCATGTGAGCTTCAGAACCAAGCAGGGCAGAGCAGGGGCTGGCACCAGCTTGTAGGGAGCCCTGGGTACTGGACTGGGGTGATAAGAATTGTCAGGTGCTCAGGAGGGAGCTGGGAAAGACTTTCAGTGACTGTCATGGCAGACACAAGAAGATCCCCCCACCCCACCCTGGTGAAATGATGCCAGGGCTGGAATGAATGAGGCAGAGGCAAGGAAACAGACTTGCAGGAGGAAGCAAAGTGACCATTGAAGGAGCCGGAACACCTGGCAGCAGCCTAAGGATTGGAGTCTGCAGCTAAGACCCTCAGAGCCGGCGGACAGAACCACAGCGCGGCAGGGCTCATGGTCGCTGCTGGTGAACCAGAGCTGTGAGCAATGCATTTGCTGTCTTGCTCCCAGATTCCCTGCCTGGTGAGGCTGGGGGATGCTCACAGCCACAGGTTCCAAAGTTAAGCTGACAGCACCTCCTCCGTAGGGTCTCCTCTGTACCCATCTGGGGTTTAGCAGTTGAGTCCAGAGCCAAGGCACCCAAGATCCCTCATTCATATCCACGTGTAGGGCTCCCACTGCAGCCTGTTGCTGGTCAGCCAGCAAAGCCAGTGGCCTGCACCAGGCCCATGCTGCCCCTCCATGGCTGAGCTAGGAAGTGCAGCAGTGGCAGGTGCCGCCAGGACAAGGGACGGTGGCATTCCAAACCTGGCATCTCCTTGGCTGGACGGCCAGGAGGGAGCTGGCCGACCATGCTAACCAGTCTCTAATGTGTATTTGTCTTGTCTTCAAATTGCTTTTTGATTTGACGCGTGGGGTAGCCTGGAGACAATGTCTCAGCACGCTCTTGCCCACTCGCACTCTCCCAGCCGTGGGTTTCACAGACTGCAAGGATGGGGAGTGGGTTTCAAGAGGTGACCCTCACATGCACACACATCCTCCCAAAAGCCTCCATAGCATCCTGGAATGGAGGCTGACACACTAATTATGTGAGACCTTCTTCTCTGGGAATCGGCATAATAGGACAAAAAGTAGCGATGCTTTGCGTACAAATCTGGGTTATTGGCATTTATTTAAATGTCAGCCCTTCTGGCAAGACTGGGGGAACAAAGCAGCACTGATGACCTTTGCCTTGGTCCCACTGGCCCCTGTGGCCTCATAGCACCCCTCTGTGGCCCCTGTCACCTTCGCAGCCCTGGGGGGCACTGGGGCTGGGGACCCCCATATCAGGAACTCAGAGCTCTCGAGGACATGCATTCCCCTCCCTTGGCCTGGTCAGAGTGGCCCAGCTCTGCGGGGTGGAGGAGGGGTAGGTTGGGAGGGGCTGAGCCTGGCCGCCAAGACCTGTCAGCCCTCCTCTCACTGAGGCCCCAGCTTCTCAGGGCTTGGGGTCCCGGGAGTCACAGTCACCTGTGTTCCCAGGTGGAATCCTACTCACCTGTGCTCTGTCTTTGCTCCTCTGTAGCGTCTGCACCTCAGTGAAGATGTGGCTGGGGCGACATTCATGGCGGCAGGCAGCTCAGCCCCAGAGCTCTTCACGTCGGTCATAGGTAGGTGATGACTGGGGGACACCCCACTCCTTTGCTGTTAGAAGGAAAGGGCGCAAGGGTCAGACAGTCCCCGGCTGGGGATCATCTGCCACGGATGGGACGTGGGACCCAGTGGCCCCAAGATGGGTTGCTCTGTTGGTACTCCACTGTGCCACTGGGAGCTGTTGTCATGCTACTCTCACTGTGCTTGAACTTGCCCCAGACTCAAGGCCGCTGCTCCTGTGGGACAGCAGAGCCGAATACTCCCTCCAATCCTATAGATCCCCAGTGCAACCTAATGCCTACAAAAGGCCACCAAGCCCCTGGCACCCAGAGCCAAGCTGACGTGCACCTGTATTCCAGGGGTCTTCATCACCAAGGGAGACGTGGGCGTCGGCACCATCGTGGGCTCCGCTGTGTTCAATATCCTGTGCATCATTGGGGTCTGTGGGCTCTTCGCAGGGCAGGTAAGACTGACCGTCCCTCGGTGATGGTGGAATGTGACAAGGTGTCACTTTGAATACTTTTCATTCACTTTCACTTCACTTACTTTTCATTAGTAATCATATGTGTCTATGGGGTAGAATATGAAATTTCAGTATGTGTATACAGAGCGTGACAGGTCAGGGTGATGGGTGTATCCGTCACCACAAACACTTACTCTTTCTTTGTGTTGGGAGTATTCCAAGTTCTCTTTACTAACTCTTTTAAGACAGCCATAGATAGCCTACTGGGCCACAGAACGGAGAAGTGGGTCATCCCTTCTATCCCTTCACACCTTCTCGTCAGCATCCTCCACTCCACACTGACTTTCCCAACCCCAGAAAGCCACCTTTCCACTCTTGTGCTGTGAGATAAGCATTATTTAGTTTCCATGTCGGAGCGAGAACGTGCCAGGTCTACTTGTCTGTGCCTTTTCTCACTTAATCATGTCCTCCTGTTCCATCCGTGTTTTCACAAGTGACAGAATTTCACTCTGGTGGCTGAATAGCACTCCATTGCATCTGTATGTCCCCTTTT